>NC_033797.1:81769562-81867504 GCF_001876935.1 Asparagus officinalis | reverse complement strand
CGCTCCACCGCGCTCGAGAACGAGGGTTTCCCTTTTATAGGGAAACCCTAGGGCGAACCTTTCCTCTAGCTGGCGTCCACAATTGCAGGCAAGCTCGACCCCAGCGATGCCCTCCAGCTGGCATCCACTTACGAGGGGGCGAATACATCACGAGCAAGCGAGCTCATGGTCACACAGCCGAGCTCTAAGCGGGTCGGGTCCATCAGGCGACCTTCTCCTCGGCTCCAGGTGATATCCTCACCCTCGCCTACAGGTGAGTTCATCCTTGTTCCGATCCAATAGGCGAGCTCTTCACCCGCGTCCAAGCTCCACGCCTCCATGCCGCCTGTCCATAGGCGAGCTCTACGCTGCCTGTCCAAGGTCTGTTCTTCTTCAATTTTCTACCTCGTTCATTATTTGATAAATATCAAATTTTGGACGAACACAAGAAGAACATCGCAAATGTCAAACCAGGCCTAAAACAGCTGCACCATTATACCATGTTTGCCTATGTACCCTCTAACCGGGATACCACTCATGCTATCATAATGAATAGTGACGGACCGCTACGATATACCAAATTTCTCCAAAAGTCCTTGAAGCCAAATAGCCTCCTTCACAGCCTCCGTAATCGCCATATACTCTACGTCCATCATAGACAAGCTACTGTAGACTATAAGGTGCGTCTCCAACACACCAGTGCACGAGTTAAAGTAAACACATACCCCATCGTAGACCGGTGCTTATCCAAATCCCAAGCATAATCTGAATCAACATAGCGAATGCACAACTGCCCACCTGTAGTGTCCCGCTTATAAATCAAACCAACATTAAACGTACCTCGAATGTACCTCAAAATCCATCTCACGGCATCCCAAGACCCACTCCTGGATCATGCATGTATGTCGAGATAATGCTCTTCATCTATGACAAATCTGGCTTCGTAATATCAAACTTCCAACTGCGCTCGCATATGGAGTCTTCAACATCAACTCTCTATCTTCAACTGTCTTTGGTGAAAAATCAGCTGAAAGCTTCAAATGGGCACCCAAAGGTATACTAACAAGCTTCTATGCTAATGTTAAACCGCTATAGAACCTTCTTCAGATAAGCCACCTAAGTCAAACAAATTCTACCATTTTCTTTGTCTCTGCTGATCTCCGCTCCCAAAATATGCTTTGCCTCACCCAAATCCTTCATCTTAAACTCCTTTGAAAGTTGTGCCTTCAACTCATCTATAACAGATCTAGAAATAGAGGCAACCAACATGTCATCAACATAAAGTAACAAATAAATATATGCACCTCCTTTCAACTTGTGATAGTACACGCAAGGATCAAACTGGCTCCGAATGTACGATTGACTGATCATGAAACTATCAATTCGCCTATACCACTGTCGAGAAGATGGCTTCAAACCGTATAGCGATTTCTTTAACCTGCAAACCAATTTTCCCTCCCCTATAGCTCAGAATCCTAATGACTGAGTCATATAAATTACTTCATCAAGATCGCCATGAAGAAATCCCATCTTCATATCCAACTGATCTAACTCCAAACCATACTGTGCCACCAAAGCTAGCAAAATCTGAATCGAATAGTGCTTCACCACAGGAGGGAAAACCTCATTGTAGTCAATACCTTCCTCCTGTGCATAGCCCTTCACAACCAACCTAGCTTTGAACCTTACTAGAGTACCTTCAATGCCCTCCTTCTTCATGTATACCCACTTGCAACCAATCACCTTTCACCCCCTTGGAAGCTGAACAAGCTCCTATGTATCATTCTTATGAAGAGACTCCATCTCCTCCTACATAGCTACCTACCACGAATCAACCTCCGAACTCTGCTCAGCCTCTCTGAATGTAGGAGGCACCAACTTATTAATACTCTTCACCTAAAGTGCATACACAACTACTGTACTGGTATACCGTACTGGTATCCGTATGTCTCTCCTCTGTCTCTAAACCGCAATCGAATCCTGAACCTGAGCCGTCGGTCCCTGATCCTGCACATATGTACCCGTATCCTCCTCATCATCACCGTGCCTGTCTGGCGTCACCTCAGTCAGCACTCTAATAAATACTATACTATCTGGACAATGTAGAGCTGCATCGATCTCCACCACCTATGATATCTCCTCTATCGGGTTGCTCTCCACCTGATGAGAGCTGGAAAGCTTCAAGATAGAAGCCTCATCGAACGTGATTTTCCTACTCAACACAATCTTCCTATCAACTAGATCCCATAGCTTGTATCCCTTGGCAACACGTTTGAATCCTACAAATATGGCCTTCCTAGCTCGAGGTTCCAATTTATCTGTTCTCACATGATACAATGCAAGGCACCCAAATACCTTGAGTTTGTCATAGTCATGTGCTGGCTTTCCCGACCATATCTTCATAGGGGTCTTTTCCTCAATCACAGATGAAGGCGGCTTGTTAATGAGGTGGCTCGCATATGATAATGCCTCAGCCTAAAAGATCTTCTCCAAACTATTCTGTGACAATAAGCATCGGACCTTCTCTAGTAAAGAGCGATTCAGCCTCTCTGCCATCCTATTCTGCTGTGATGTATGACTCACTGTAAAGTGTCTCTCTATGCCCTCGTCTCGATATAGCTGCTGAAAGGGGTCAGAAGTATACTCACCATCGTTGTCGGATCGCAACGTCTTGATTTTTCTCCTAGTCTGCAATTCCAATCTCTTCTTCTACTCCACAAATAAATCTAGGACTTTATTATTATGCTTCATGGTATACACCCAACAACGCCTAGAATAGTCATTAACAAAAGTGAAGAACCAATATCGACCACCAAGTGATGCAGTCGTGACTTGTGCAGGCGAGGTGAGCTTTAATCATGAGCATGCAGGCGGACTTGACGACTGCATAGATTTGACTGGTCGCTCGTACTGTGAGCGGCTACTTGATGGGCTTGGAGCACTATACTCCTTCCCTTCACGTCATGAGGAGTGGGAAAGCCCATCCTTGTACATAGCATAGCGGCTACCGAGTACACTGGCGATCCTAAAGTTCGTAGGTGAATTCGACTTTCGACTCGATCGGGCGAGTCGAGGAAACAGGTGAATTTCAGTCATTTGGATGATCTTGACTCATGCGGACGAGTCGAGTAAACAGGCGAATTTCAGTCATCTGGATGATCTTGACTCGTACGGGCGAGTCGAGTAAACAGGCGAATTTCAGTCATCTGGATGATCTTGACTCGTGCGGACGAGTCGAGTAAACAAGCGAATTTTAGTCATCTGGATGATCTTGACTCGTGCGGGCGAGTCGAGTAAACAAGCGAATTTCAGTCATCTGGATGATCTTGACTCGTGCGGGCGAATCGATCATACAGGCGAATCTGTGATCAACAAATGCGAGTGAATTTGGCGACTGCTCAGTTTGGGTTCGCGCTAGTGAGTCAAGCCCATGGGTGAGCCCTACCCTCAAATTGTGTGGGCGACTCCGACTCGTAGGCGAATTTCATGTAAGTCTGCAAAGGTAACTTTTACCATCTACAAGACCCCCTTTAAAGTTTTCAGACCTTAACCAACTTGTGTGTGGTCTGGAATACTTTGAATAAAGAAGTCCTGGGTGTTAGACCCTAGAGGGGGGGGTGATTAGGGTCTTATGCTAATCTAATCCGATTAAATGCCAATTAAAACTAATTAACAAGATGTATTCTTGCAAGATAGATATACAAGAGTTATAAACAAGAATAAGCAATATATAATATGATATATCCTAGGAAAGAGATATATAGCAAAGTATATATGCAAGGATATATAAACAACACAAGGGGTAAACAATCTAAACAAGATAGTGGATGATGTAAATAAAGAGCTATGGACAATGGCGATATAAGATATGAACATAAATATAAATGAACGCCAAAGCACACTCAAACACACTATATGATCACGGAGTTCGGACCTTCCGTCCTACATCTCCGCTCCCCACTCCCGGGGAGAAATCCACTAACACAATCCGGTTTGGAAGCCGGAACTTCTTCTACACACTCGGTTTTCTAGCTAACCAAAAACTCTACAACTCACACTCTTGCAATCACATTCTACACCCACTAAGTGTTGGACCTAGCCGTGTCTCCCTCAAGTGCTCGGTTACAACCTCTCCCTAGGCACGTCAACCGACGCCACTCCTCTTGGGATGATCCCCGACTCTCACCACACACTCCTCTCGGTGTACAAGTGTATTACAAAGTGATTCTCACAATAAGCACAAATATGACAAATGATTGTTCTCAAAACAAGGTGAGAACTCAATTAAGCTCACTCTCAATGTCACAAACCCACAACCCTAAATTATACTATGAATGTAAATACAATAAGCTCAATAGGTTGTGTGTGAACAAAGAGTATTAATAAAACAATTAAACTAAACTTAATATGAAATCTAGCTTATGAAATTATAATCAAAATAATAAATTGCTAGATGAGTTTAGAAATACTTCTCTAAAGATAACAAGAGAGTAGGAGAAGAGTGAATGCTCAAACACCAAAGGATGATCTCCACTTGCTCTTGTGAAATTGAATTCACAAACTCAAACCCTCAATTGCTTAAAAGCTTCTTAAACCAAACTTAAACAAACACTAAACAAGTTTAGACCCTTGTTAAACTATTTTAAAGCATTCTCATAGCTAGTTTGAAAGATGACAGCAATGGGGTATTTATACCCTCTCAAAACTCAGCCAAAAAACCCAAACAAAAAGACAAAACAGTCCCCAGAAGAACCAGCTCAGAAATAGCCGTTGAAGTCTAACGGCTCTACTGTCGGTCGACCGAAAATTCCGTCGGTCGACCGATGAGAGCAAAAACACGAGGAAAACATTCTGGACCATCGTCGGTCGACCGGTGCGGTCGACCGATGGAGTTTTTCGGTCGACCGGACCGGTCGACCGACAGACTCTCTGTCGCCCAGTGAACATATGAACTCAGGTTCGGTCGACCGGTGCGGTCGAGCGAATACTGATACTTCTGAAAAACAGTTTTGAAAACTGTACATCTGATTTTGAAACACTGTTTAAAAATATCAAATAAATTCCAAAAAATGTAAAACTTTGGGGAATGATTGTAGACATGATAATAAACATGATACAATGACTGGTTTCGAAAAAGGACTTCCCAAATAAAAAATATCATCATTTTACAAATATGTTCAAAAACATGAAAACCTGAAAATTGATATTTTGATATTTTGACTTAAACAACATTTTGAAACCTTATGAAATAATTGTATAGACTTGATAAAAGATATAATATGTTGTTATGAAGTCTATAACCTAGAAATACAATATTTTCATAAAATTGCATATTCTATGCAATATATTCAAAACACTAAATATGATGTCATTAAATATAAGCTTGTTAAAGGTGAAATCATATATAGGCATATAAACATGAAACAAAATAGTATTTTCCAATTCTATTCATTTGTTTCATAGTAAAACTTGAAAACTATCAAACCAAAACATATATGTATATATATAACTATATATATACAAAAACCAAAACGTGTATGTGTGTATATGATTGAGCTTAAAGTACTAACACACATAATATAAATTTCTAATCTAAATTACCCAAGCAATGATCTTGATCTTCAATAAGCTTGACTTGGTAATCTCACGGATGAAGCTTGAACTTGGATCTTGAACTTTGAATAGCAAGGCTTCACCGACATTCCGCCAACCTCCATTTGATATGATCGTTGAAGCTCTATTCCATCCATCCTCCAACCACGTTGTTTGTCTATAATAAATAAGAAAACACAAATACTAGACAAACAACATTAGTGGTAAATTGTTTGTTAAACATCATCAAAACAAGAAGGCCAACACTGGGCGGGTTAGGGCGAATTTAGCCCTCTTTAGGATTTTTAGCAAACCCTCAGCTATCAACGGGTTTGACTTGCCTTTACCGATTACCGTTTGAATCGGGCTAGCCATACTATTCCCCTCAGTATGATGAGTTGTTGAATAGTTTCTCTTAGGCTTAATGCTAAGATTTCTGCTCTAACCATAAGCCGTTTGAGGCGTGGGTTTGAGTGAGGCTATTCCATCGGCGGTTCGAAACTCTGGACGAGTCGTACTATCCAAAATTTGTTTTCAACGGCGAACGAATCGTTCAGGCAAAATTTAGTTTCGCAGGTGAAATTTGAAATTGTGGGGTCGAGCCATTTCTTCGCAGGTGAAAACCTTCCTTCAGACGGAATTCGATCTGGTAGGATGTGAGCCACGTGTTTGCCGATGAAGCTTCGTGCTTTCCAGATAAGGCGACGTGGGTCCGTCAGGTCGCATTAATTGTGATCTGACAATGTGTCGTCAGCTTCGTGCACCTCGATCGATGATGAAACGTGGCCGTGGTTTTCGAATTCAGCCTTTAGGTTCAGTCGGTGATTTTGGTTCGGGTCCGGGGTTTTGGCCGAACCGTTTCCTATCTCGACAGTTTTTTCGTAATCTCAAAAGAGAACGAACTATTGAGAGTGATCTGGGCCATCGATTTCGATCGTGGCCACGTCTCTTAACTGCCAATGCTCCACCTCTTGAGAGCGATCATGGCCATGCAAGCATTTCCGCCTTTAAATAGGCTTTGTTCCCCTCCTTTGAGGGCTACCGTGCTCAAGAACTTCTGCTCGCGTGAAAATTTTCTAGAGAGAAAGAAACTCCCACTTCGTCCTGACTCCCAGACATGGCGTCGAAATCCAAGAAATGTGTTTCGAAGTGAGGAGGTCCTGGACGTTATTCTGATCGCATTGTCGCTGGTACGATTGCCAACGTGTCTGAGACGCACTTAGGTAAGTCGAAAGGTTTGTCTGACGACTTTGCATTGATTGCCGGCGTTGGGTCGCGAGGATGAGCATCGCTCGTCTTCCTCAATAGGCTCTACCATTTTCTTTAGCAGTTTCCCCGATTTGGATAAAATTGGCCTTTTTCAGGCGGATTCTGCATTCATTTGTAGAGGGTGACTTCTGCCTTTACAGGTGAAGTCGGCCTTTATCGGGCGAAGGCGAATTCGTTCTTGACAGGCGAGTTCGACTTTTGTCTGGTAAAGACGAATTCGGTCTATACAGGCAGATCTTGTCTTTGTCAAGTGGATTTTGCTTTTTGACAGGTGGATTTACATTCGTCTGGCGACTTTGCCTGTTTTGGCTTGATAGGCGGATTTGCTCTTAGGGCGGATCCCGTCCTAATTCTTTGGTTCTGCCTTGCAGCGACCTTTTCTGACGACACCCTTCCGAAGGGCGTGGCTATCGGTCTCGCCGGAGGTATAGGCTATACGGCGCCTCCCTGATTCCCTTTCCTGGATCCGGTACTGGTGTTTGTTGCTGACAGGCCGGATGGATTGATCAAGAGAGTCACTTATGGGCACCATTTGACGTTGCGTGAGTTGACTACTGACGCGGTGTTGACAGAAGAGGCTAGGACGGAGCTCAAAAAGCCTCAGTTTTTATTTGGTGATGCCGCAACTGATCGTTCAGCTCTATTGCTCAGGGAGAGCAGGCGGTTCCGCGTAGAGGACGGGGTCCATTACTACCTTCCCAGCATGCCGAGAGGGTTCTCAATTGTTGAGTTGCGGTCCCTTGCAGTCCTAAGAATGATGAACTGGGATTTGACCCTAACTCAAGATGGGGTGACTTGCGATGTTTTCATGGGCTCCACGGCTAGGTACGAGGTGGACAACTACTACAAACATGTGACCGCTCTACGTCATGGCCTGCCGTTCAACGAGTTGCCCGTCGGGGAGACGACTGTGGTCGCGGAGACTTTCCATCATCGTTTCTTTTGGGTTGGGGGAGAATTTCCTCCAAAAGACTTCAGAGCCCCGGGGTGGATCTACTCTACGCCTGGTAGCAGCACTTGGTGGTCTAAGATTACTGACTATGTATTGACCGAGAATTCTGATCTCATAGATTCAGAGCTGTACGTAGCCATTCAGGCCACTTGACATGGTCTGAAAATCAATGCTCCTCAGTTCCATAGCATCTTGGAACTGTATTGTGAGGACAACGGCACGTTCTTCACCCCTAATGGTGAACTCGACATAACCCTTCATGAGATGTATGACGTGTCAGGATTGCCCTTGGGAAGCTTCCCCTACGAGGAGTACGTCCCAGGTCAAGATGAGATTGACCAACTTTCAAACCGCTCCCCCTTGGTGGTTGAGACTCTATGGGAATTGCTGTCACTACCATATATGCCTCAATACCTTGGGGGCGGTAGACCATAAAGGCAAGAAGAAGAGGGCTCCGAGGATCAGCCATAAGAACTGGGCTGATTACTTATTCCCGGAGAATGATATCAAGGGAAGGCCTACTCTGTCAGCCATAAGAACTGGGCTGATTACTTATTCCCGGAGAATGATATCAAGGGAAGGCCTACTCTGTCGCTGAGCAAGTATGACCAGGCCGAAGTGGAAAAGAGGACGGCCGAAGGGGGAGCCACCATGACTCTCGAGCATGACGAGGGTGGATTCAAATTCCAAATGGTTTTCCACTCGTTCTACCACCAGGATAAGTCCCCTATATCTGGAAAGGCCTTGCTCGTGGAGTACCTCATATTGTGGCTGAAGAGGTGCGTGGTTCCCACTCATTCCTTCGAGGCGCTTTCAATAGAGGTCCTCTATCTAGCGGTTTGCTTAGCCCACGGGAAGTCCTACGCATTGGTGTCGGCGATGGTGGCATGTATCCATCGGGGACTCCGCACATTGACGGCCTAATTTTATCGTGTGTTGAGTGTCGATGAAGGGGAAGGTGAAGTCATTAGGACTCCTAATCCTAGAGTGGAGTTACCTTACACTTACTTGATGGCGTGGTTTGTCTACCACTACGAGTGCTTGATGAGTGCCCTAGCTACTCTTCAAAGAAAAAAATTCGTTCCGTTCATCCAACGCCTGGAGAGATGGTCGTGGAAGTGTAAAGACATCCCTGAAACGAGGAAGACGCTGTCCTACTTCGGCCATTACAATTTTACCCGTTTCTTCCCCTACTTCAGTGGAGGAGGGTATGGCGAGTCTCTTAGCGATGTATCAACGGTGGATCACCACACCGTTCTTTCCTGTGGCGTTTTTCGATGGTTGGTGAATATTCGACCGGGGTATCATATCCTGCGAATAGGCTCTGTGTGCTACCTCGAGACGTACATTCCTTGCAGATTCGCCCTCCAGTTCGGGTATGACCAGCTGTACGTGGGAAACATCAACCCTTACTTACATTTCGAAGGAGGGTTAGTGGACGGCGCTCGGGGATGGTTCTGGACTCATGCCGGTGGCACCCATGCTCATTTTGAACTTTTTGCAAAGGATCACGATCTACACCATACACTCTTGTATTATCGGTGGTATCGGGGTGCTAGTGCTAATCCTGAGGGCTTTTGGTTCTAGAGTTCCTGTCTGACGGAACACGGACGTCGCCCAAGGGGAGCTCTTAGTCCCTAGAGGCGGAAGGGCCACCAAACTACTATATAATGGTTCTTGGAAGATCCTGCTTAAGATATCGAGGATCTTGATATGGGTTGTGGTGAATTCGGGGAGCTCGAGGCTCAAGCCCCGTCCCCTGGCCCTTCGCTGGATCCCACCGGTGGGCAGAGAGAATCTGATGAGCTGGCCCGGACGGGTGAACATCTGGAACAGGCCCGGAGTGTGATAGCCAGACGGATGGGGATGCCCCTCCTACATCTCCTCCTATCTCCGGGTAGTTCGCTTCTCTCTAAACGACAGTGGGAGATTAGGGCCGAAAGCTCCAGGGTAGAGGCGGCCAAGAAGGTCCGTCATGAAAAGAGGGTTGAGACTACCAGAGTGGTGGAAGGTCAGGATGATGCTACTCAAGTGATCATTCCTGGAGTGACTTCTCCTGTGACTGGGGATATTTCACCTACTCCCTTCGCCGCATCGGGGACAATCCTGGCAACTTCGGTGGATGCTCCTCCATAGTCTGGCGTGAGGCTACAGGCGAGGGCTTCGACGACCTCCACGATCGTACCAGAAGGTAATCTTTAATACTGTGCCCTCGGGTGTAAGGTCGAATCCGCACCACCTGACATTTGTGTTGACTTAATGTATGTACTGTTGAGAGAGTAATCTCCATTCCTTCCGACAAAGAGGAGGGAAGTGGAGACGAAGAGGGGCTTGGTGGCTCAGGTAAGAGTAGGATCTAGTGTTGTCGATCCGTTCATGCTGAACTGTCAGTGGGGCTCTTCCCGGGGTATTTACTAACTTTCCTCTTATATTCGCAGCTGACCCATCCCACAAAGCTGTTGGTAAAGAGGGTCCCCCCTCTTGGGAGGGACAGTCGATTGGAGAGATGGGTGAATCAGAGGCGGAAGATGATGTCTCGATTCATGAGGCGATGTCGAGCGAGGAGGAGGTGTCGGCTCATGAAGAGGTGACAGACCATCGAGGGGAAGTCCCTATTTCTGAAGAAACGTTGGTCAGGGGTGGGGCACGGGTTCAGGAGTCTCTGACCCAAGGGGAGACACCCACTCAGCTGGTGATCGATTCCTCACCCTTGGTGACCATCGGCGTTGCAGCCGCTATCCCAGTGTCATCGATCGACGCTCCGGTTTTGGCGGTATCTGCCACTACTCCCACCGTCGTAACTAGTTATGATATCTGCGGCAGATGAGGCTATCCTCTCTCCTTTGGAGCGTTCGCGCCAGCGGAAGATAGACCGAGCCCTTTCTAACTTCCAAGACACTCTAACTGATAGCGTCAAGCTCACATTGGAAGAAAGCTGCCCCTTCGAGGAGTTCAAGGAGGATCTTGATTATTACATGGCGTTCATGGTCAAGAAGCTTGGTGCCACCGTGGCTAATCCGTACTTCCAGCGCTTGGAGGAGGTAAAGCAGGCCATCCGATAGCTGCTTACCCTTCACGCGACGAGCTCCGAGATCGTTCATCTTGTGTCCGGCGAGGTTCAGGCAGCATTGGAGGAGTGCGATCACAGACTGAATGAGTCAATGTCATTAGAGGCGAGGTTGTCGGAAGAGTTGGAGCGTGTCAAGACCGAGAGCGAGTGAATGAGCCTAGAGCAACAAAAGCCCCCCCCCCGCCTCTCTCGCTTGTCTTCGGAGATAGCAAAGACCAAGCAAGTCATCGCTAACGCGTAGGCCTCACTAGTTAATCAGGAGAAGGCTCGTGAACAGCTGGTAGGGGAGTTGGAGGAACTTGAGTCTCGACGGCAACTGGTCGTTAGTTCTATTGAGGAGAAAGACCGAGCCCTCAAGGAGGTCAAACACACTGTCAAAGACTTGGTCTCACGCTCTGAGGAGGATCTTCGTCGAGAGATTTTGAGGAGGCTTGAGCTCAAGCATGCTGAGGAGATTCGCGAGGTGGAGTCGCGGCTGAGGGCTTTGTAATTTGCTTTCGATTCCATCATTGTATTCGAATCCCTTTTAATGAATGGAATTATCCTTTTGTTCCTAGTCATTATAGCCCTTGTGTGTGTCCCACCTTTTTTTTGTTTTTGTCATTGTTCAACACGGATCCGCACTAGTCAGAGTTTGGCCGTAGGGGAATCCTAGCTACGGGCGGATTCTAACAGTTGGCGGATTTCAGCTGCAAGCTTATTCTATCTGTAGATGAATTCCATCTGCAGGCAAAATTAGGACTGGCTCGAGTTCCAGAGTGGTGTGCGAGCCTGATCGGCTCAACCATCAGATGAGCTCGAACCATATGAGTTCAAATGACGAATTCGGCTCGCGGGCGGGCTTCGTTCTTAGTGGGCCACGTGTCAATTTATGCGTTAATACGCTCGTCGGTTAAGACGACATGGGTGCGTCGTTTCGCATTAATGATGGCGTAGTGGGCCTCTTCATTCTCCACACCTGATCTGGGCCGTTAGTGAGAGATCGTGTCTAGAAACTACCGAATCTCGACCGCGTACACGGGATCCTAAACCGTTCGGCCATACTTTCTACAGTTCGGTTTTGAGCGGTCCAATCGAACGGCTGACAATCATCCAGGCCATGAGTCAATGTCATTAGGGGGTCACAAGTCAAGTCGATACTTCTCACTTTTAACTCCTTGTTGTGTTGCTGTCGTGTTGTGCAGTTCAGGAAGAAGTGCCAACTAGTGAAGAGCGTGCGGCCGAACCCATTTTGATTTCTGACGACGAATCTGAGGGAATCACGACTTCCTCCGCTTCAAACCCTATTCCGCCATCTGGAACCAAACCTTGTCTCGAGGGTCCACCCATTGTGATGCTCGCTTCGGGTCAAGAGCCTGTTTCCTCAGATTCTTTGTCTATACAGGCTCACGCTGAGGAATTTGAGAACGTTGTGAATCAGGTAATTTCTCTTGTCAGTCTTAGCATGGGGACCTACGATGACTTCAAACAGTCCCTCCTGGATCGTGTGGCCGATCTCAGGCGGCTGGGCGAACGTCGGCTTGCCACACGTTGTGTGTAGAGGCTCCTTTTTCTAGAGTCACGCCTGACGAGTCTGGAGACCTTGCTGCGAGAGGGTTCAGAAGCCGATGTGGAGCACTTCTTGTCTCGCGTTCGGCGTCAGGAGGCCTGGGAACAGGAAGTTCTCTCCAGGGTGATAGCAGATCTGGAATCCCATGTTGCCTTCTTGGCGGGTCAACAGCGCTCGAGGGTCGAGTTGGAGCAAGCGGAGACGACCTTGAGGGGGCTTCAATCTGAGAGCGTAAATGTTGGTAGGACTACCGAGGAGGAAACTCGAAACCTTCGAACACTGCGTCGGGAAAACTCTACTGTCAAATCAAGCTTTGAAGCTCGGACTCGGAAAGAGGATGAAGAGAAGGCCCGGGAGGACCATGCGAGAAGGGTGGCCACAGTTAAAGCAGAGCTTGCGTCCTTTAGCTTGTTGGACTAGGCTTCTCAGATCTAAAACCGTGTTAAGACATTTTGCTTCATTTTGCTTTTGGCGTCGTGTTATAACTTGTTTGATTGCGCAGTCATAACTTTGTTCAAATGTACTGTTTTAAGACTGGATGAATGTTATGCTCTTTTGGTTTCCCAAATGTGTTTGTGCATGTACTCCTCCTAATCGCTGTTCCCTCTTATCTTTCAACTTTTATCTTTCTCTGTGAGGTCGTTGTAGGTGGGCCTTTAACTATAGGCGAATTCAAGCTACAACCGGATTCTAAACATGTGCAAGTTCAAACCGTTGGTGAATTCTAACTACAGGAGAACTCAAGCCACAGGCGAATTTTAGCCATAGGCGAACTCTGACCACAGTCAAATCGAGCTGAAAATGAGATTAATGTTGATTTAGGGGCAACCACGTGTCTAATCACGGTCTCGAGTGCTCGCCAGCTGGATTGACATTGGCACGTCGTCTCGCATTAAAGGCGGTGTAATGGACAATCTTCCTTTCCACCGCCCAATCTGGACCGTTGGATGACAGACAAGCACTTAGACCGTACGTCATATATTGCCCTATTTTCTTATTAGAGGGGGCACTGTGCTGATTGTCTCCTTCTTGTTTAGGATGGCACCACGAGCGAAGGCATCTGATTCGAAGAGGGCGAGGAGTGATGCCTCTCCTTCGGTTCCCACATCTGACTGCGATACCAGAGTTTAAACCCTCGGATTCTGTTCTAGTCCAGTTAGAGGAGTTATAGAATGTCGTGAAACGAGTGATCTCGCTCGTTGATCAGGGCCGTGGTACTTTCGCAGAGCTGAAGCAGTCTCTTTCAGATAGTATGGCCAGTCTCTGTTGCCAGGGTGACTTTAGGCTCGCCCTACGCTGCTCGATGGGACTCATCGATCTGGAACTGCTCCTAACAAAATTGGAGGATTTGCAACATGTGGATTTGGAGTCCGAAGTGAAGCAACAAGAGTGCCGAAGGCAAGACATAGAAGACAAAGGAGCCTGCGCATAGAGTCTTTCGTTTCTTCGATCTTTTTAGGTACGATCTCGTGCGCAGAGGGGGAATTAGTCTTGACGAGCCTGCGCATTCAGAGCGAGACGGTGCAAGGCGATCTTGCTAGGGAGAGGCGTAATCTTCCACTACTACTTCAGGAGGATGTCGCTGCTAACACTTCTTTCGAGGTGTGGGTCCAATAGGAGGCAGGGGACAAATCTCGCGCCATGCATGTAGAGAAGATAGCCGTAGTCAGAGCCAAGCTTGCATCTTTCAGACTCCTAGAATAAACCCGTAGGATAGGAGTTGATTCAAGATGTTCTGTTTTCAGAACTAGGGGTTGATAATCTCCCTCTGCCAACCATGTTAGAAGTGACTCCAAGGTATTCATCCTCTAAAGTCTTCTTCCTGTGAGAATGTCGTCGATTATTGAGCAAAACAACGTTCGTCGGTCGGTTGAACATCGACAGCCATTCCCGCAAGTCAGAGTCTTGGGATGAACCTCTCACAGAGCGTGAGGGTAAAGATGGAACCCCCTGTCCATTAAAGGATGGGACTGGTTCTTGCCAAACATGAATTTTAAATCCATGTTGATCATTTTGAACACGACGAATCACATCGTGTTCCAAAGAAGAAACACAAGGGTCGTGTTTAGCTTGATTAACGCAAGACCAAAGTCTGCGTTTTGCTAGAGAAACGCAGTCCTGCGATCTGCGTTCGGATTCTGAAACGCACTCTTAAGAGTTACGTTCAGTTTGTGAAACGCACTCTTGAGAGTTGCGTTCAGCCAGATCAACGCAGGTTTGATGTCTGCGTTTAAATGTTGGAACGCACTCCTGAGAGTTGCGTTTTGGTTCTGGGACGCACTCTTGAGTGTTGCGTTCAGCCAGATCAACGCAGTTTTGAGGTCTGCATTTTGATGTTAGAACGCGCCTCTGAAGACTGCGTTCTATCTGGGAAACGCACACCTGAGGGTTGCGTTTAGCTTGGCTTATGCAGAGCTCATGTTGAGGCTCACAAACGCGGAGTTCGTGTTGATTGGAGGATCGGCTTTTTTGGCGTTGTGCCGAAGTTGAGTCTTCTCCTTTAGAGAGGGGACTGTATGAACAGTACAACCCCCATGGGAGATAGTCTTTAGATGAGTTGGCTACAACTGGAGCTTTAGTCTCCTCGGAAACTTTGTGGATCTTGCGCATAGCCTTGGGGCTAAGGGATCCGGAGGAGAGGGCCTCCTCGTACTTGGTTTGATCAAACTCGATAATCAGAGTTTCAACGGTCGTTCCAGTGAGATGAATGTCGGATTGCGCCACTACTTCTTCGTCAGAGAAGCTAATCCCCAGCGGAGTTGCCATCTTTTGTTCGTTTGAAATTTGCAGTAAAAAGACAAAGAAAGAAAAATTAACTTGTATTCCTCTCAAAATCAATTACAATTTGGATTCCGATTACAAAAGAGAGGAGAATGAATTTGATTCTCCCATTTTTTTAAAACTGGGTTCTTCACAGTGGTGATGGAGTGCCTCCCTCGAATGCTCCTATCGAGTTTGCTCTCCGTTGACGATCCACACTTCTTGATTCACTGGAACGTAGTCTTCTCCTCAAGATTTGACGCTGTGGAGAACTTGCGTGGCAAATCTTAAAAATAACTCTTAACGAGTTAATAACTCAGAGCGAGTTTTAGAAGAACTGGCAGAGCAAGTTGGAAACTCTGGATGAGTTGATAACTCAGATCGAGTTTATCTCTATGAAAGAGTTGATTTAAACCGAAAGTTCGGTTAATAAGCCAAGGATAAAGAAGCTCCTGTTGTCGACCTCTAAAGCTCCAGTCGAAGAACGAATGCTCTTCTTTGCTGCCAATCCTCAGGTCCAAAAATCCAGCCCTTGACTTTATTTCCCTTTGTTGATGAGAGAAAATCACATCCCTTAACTCAATTGAGTTTCTTGTATTTATAGAGGATTAAGGGGGTGTAACTGCCCCCTTAATTTGCTCTTAAGTGGGGCGAAAATCCCTCAAATCGTGGGGAAAAACAGTTCCTGGAACTGTTTAGTTCGTGTTTGAATGAGTCAAACGCCTAAATTGGCGTTCTGGACCTTAACTCTGCGTCTTAGAGATGAGACGCAAAGTTGAGCGCTCACTGGGAGTTGGAACGCACAGGCCGCTTGCGTTTCGGACCTTAACTCTGCGTCGTGGAGATGAGACGTAGAGTTGGGCGCTCGCTGGGAGTTGAAACGCACTGGTCGTGCTGTTTTAGAGATGAACTCTGCGTTTTAGGCTGAAAACGCAGAGTTGGACCTATTTTACGCTGAGAACGCACAGGTCGTGCTGTTTTAGAGATGAACTCTGTGTTTTAGGCTGAAAACGCAGAGTTGGGCCTGTTTTAGGCTGAGAACGCACAGGTCGTGCTGTTTTAGAGATGAACTCTGCGTTTTAGGCTGAAAACGCAGAGTTGGGCTTGTTTTAGACTGAAAACGCACAGTTGGGCCGTAACTCTGTGTTTTGATGTTATATAACGAGGATAACCTCTGCGTTTTGAGGTTATAACGCTGGTTCGACCTGTGCGTTTTGACTCTGTAATGCAGAGGCGAACCTTAGGCGGGCTTGGCGAGCTTCAGGCTAAGTCCAATGTTCTGACGAAGTCCGGTCTCGCAGACGGACTTCAGAACATAACTTGCTGCGAAGAACAGGTCATAACTTTCAAACCGTAAGTCAGAATTGGACGAATTATATATAAAAATCAGCTATCTCGACGAGACGGAGCCATCCGAACCGAGCCAAAGGCTTTGGTTCACTTCCTCCGTTTCGCCAAATTCCTTACGGTTTGAGATATATATGCGTTTTAATATGAAGAGACCGTCAATTTGTAGTCTCTTTTGCTAGAGCGTTGCAAAGATCGTCACCTTGTAACCTTCGTCTTGGCTCCTTAAAAATATGAGAGTCATCAGATTGTAACTCCCGATGTTGATTGTGAAGGCTGTTGAATTAGAGCTTTCATCAGTTATCGTGAAGGTCGTCAGATTGTAACCTTCAGCGATCTACGTGAAAGTCCTCAAATTATAGCCTTATGGAAGTCGTCAGATTGTAACTTCCGTCGTCGGTGTTTGATGGGGGATCAACTATCTATTGTGATTTTTAGACAGCCTACAATTCAAAATGAATTGATAAGTATGTTAGCTTCTAAAATCAAATGTGCAATAGTTCAAAAAATTAAAGAAGCTAAATATTTTTTAGTAATACTTGATTGTACTCCAGACGCAAGTCACCAAGAACACATGACTTTAATATTATGATGTGTTGATATTTCTACAAGCCCGATAAAAATAGAAAAAAAATTTGTAGAATTTTTAAAAGTAAATGATACATCTGGACAATGACTTTTTGAAGAATTGCAAAATGTGCTAAAAACTCTTAATCTTGATATTGATAATGTACGAGGTTAAGGGTATGATAATGGTTCTAATATGAAAGGGAGACACCAAGGTGTACAAAAAAAAGTACTTGATATAAATCCTAGAACATTATACACGCCTTGTGGTTGTCATAGACTTAATTTAACACTTTGTGATATGACAAATTGTTGTGGTAAAGCAAAAGACTTTTTTGGAGTGATACAACGCATTTATACATTATTTTCTCACTCAACAAAGCGATGGCAAATTTTGATAAATAATGTAAAAGGTTTAACTGTGAAGTTATTGTCGGCTACACGTTAGGAAAGCCATATTGAAAGCTTTAAAGCAATTAGATTCCAAACGCTTGAAATAAGAGAAGCACTACTTCGGTTAGCAGAAACTGATAATGACTCCAAAATAAGGAGTGAAGCAGATTCTTTAGCAACCCATGGAATTAGAAATTTTAAATTTTTATTAAGTATGCTTATTTGGTATGATATATTGTTTGCTGTTAACTTAATTAGCAAATATTTACAATCTAAAGACATGCTTATTGATATTTCTATAGATCAAGTAAAAGGATTGATTAGGTTTTTTGAGGAGTATAGAGAAGTTGGGCTCACACAAGCTATGACAATTGCTAAAGAAATTGCTACTGAAATGGAAATTGATTCTGTATTTCAAGTAAAACGTCAAATCCGTAGAAAAAGACAATTTGATGAGAATGTTAATGAGGAGACAACACAATCAACTGAAGAATCTTTTAGAATCAATTATTTTTTGTATATTATAGATCAAGCTATTTGTTCACTAAAGAAAAGGTTTGAGCAATATAAAGCATATGAAGATATTTTTGGATTTTTGTTTGGTTCAGAAAAGTTAAATTCATTAGATGATAATAATTTGAAAGCATGTTGTGATAATCTTGAAATTGTTCTAAAATATAAAACATTTTCTGATCTTGATGGGAAAGATTTATTTGGAGAACTAAAAATCTTACGAAATATTTTACCAAAAGAGACAAAGATGGCTATTGATATACTGAATTTCTTACAAATACGAAATTATTTTCCAAATACATGTATTGCTTATAGAATATTATTGACTATACCTGTTACAGTCGCATCTGCAGAAAGAAGTTTTTCAAAATTAAAATTATTAAAATCTTATCTGAGATCGACCATGTCACAAGAAAGACTAAATGGACTAGTTTTGATATCTATTGAAAATGATTTTATAGATAAAATTGATGTTAAGGGCTTAATAGTGATTTTGCAGCTAAAAATGCAAGGAGGACAATTTTTCGATGATACTTTTTTATGCTAAAGGCTTCATTTGCAGCTAAAAATGCAAGGAGGACAATTTTTCGATGATACTTTTTTATGCTAAAGGCTTCGATATCTCTTATGAAGGTAAGCACAGATACAAGAGGAACATAATATGCAAGTATTTCTTATTGTGGACTATTTGCTCTATTGGAAAGCTTTATTAAGGTGGGATTACATGCATTTATCTGACCAGTAACATTTTATTCAGGTGACCGAAGAGATGAAGAATGAGCAATAGCACTTGAAAAGTATGTTAAAGATTATGCAGATGCAAAAAATTCAGGTAACATTTTAATGTCTGATCAGTAATATTTTGTTCCCTAGCATTTTAGGGATTCGAATTGGGATTTATTGATATTTTGTATATTGAGAAAGGCCCTGTGTTTACTTTTCGCACAGGGCCCCTAAAATCTCAGATACGGCCCTGCGTAAGATTGCCTTAGTCCTTTCCATACATGTTCATTTTAGGTTTCTCCTAATTAGCTATCTACATCATCACTATGTTTCAATCAAGTCCAAGCCATTATCTTCACTCTCTAGTGAATTTATTAATAACCTTTCAACCAACCAATGACTTTCTTAGTTGGCGTTTATCATACGTAGAACTAGTGTAAGTTGTAGAGAGAGAGAGAGCAAGCAAAATAAATGAAGACTGGTAAGAGTTAGCTAGATGTAGCGTTAGAAGCTATTAATTGTGGTCATCTCCTACCACCTTAATACGACTATATATAATACGCAAATGCGCCACAAACACTAGCTACTTATACGCCACACATTCTCTCTCCCGCTTATACACACAAAACGCAAAGTTAAAGAGAGAGAACTATGGACGGATCAAAATCTCCAATGGTCGCAGAGAAGGCGTTGTTAGGGTCTCCGATTGATCTTGAGGCAGCATTTGATGCGATTGGAGTTAAGCCGCGAGTACTAACGGGGTTGACTCGACGAGAGATGGACTCACTGACAGCTTTTGCCGACACGCTCCTACCTTCTATAAACTTTCCTGGAGGGGATACTAAAGAATCCACCACCACGTTCTACCAAACCTCAGCCTCTATGCTCGGAACACCCGAAGTTGTAAGTAGCACTTGCGTTTAACAAAATAAATATTTTACGTGTACATAAAGATAGTAAAGGATCGTAATCATATCTCTCCAAGATATTGGATGGTGCGTCGTTGATGTGAAAACTCAATATCATCAATATATATAGATCATAGCTTAGCATTTTGATCTGCGTCAGGTAGCATCATGGACGGACATAGTCCTCCTGTAATTCCATCCGAACATACACATGTATAATTAGAGAGTGAGATGGGATTCCAAAATATTTGCGGTCACACCTTTTGACTGTGCACCTAGTTTGCTAAGGAAAGTTTACATGGACTCCTATGATCTTTAATTATATATATGTTGGTAATTTTAATCTATAGTCTAGATGGGCTGCGCGTCACCAGCATATCAGCTAATAGCATAGAATATCACATTTGTATTCCCCCCATTTAGTCTCTACATCTAAACAAACATAATACACGCATGAAATAAATTAACTAATTATTAGCCTGTGATAAGAGGAGTAATTAATTCAAATAAACCCCCCCAAAAAATTTATGAACATTGCTTGACTGTATCGTTGTATTACCTTCTGATAACTAGGTGGGAGAGTACATAGCCGTGAGGATGCGACACGCGATGCGAGGACTACTTCGCATAGCTCTATGGTTATTATCTACATGGTATGGGACATTTATCTTCTGCGGGACAAAGAGTTTATCTTGGAAACCCCCCTTCTTTCTCAAACTCTCCGAAATTGATCCCCAACGTCGGGAGGAGATCCTAGTATCGTGGGCGACGCACTGGCTTTCGTTCTATAGAATGCTCTTTCGAGGCCTCAAACAAATGGTCCTCGTCTTCTATTTCACCCAGGTAATTAACTAATTTGCAAGAAAATATTATATTTTTACTTTTTAATAGCCAATCCAGTATACTCACCTTTGTCCTTTCGTAGAAAAGACTCGAAAAGATGCATATCCAAATGTTTTAAATACTGCTGAAATTTCATTTACTATTCGTCCGTGCGTGCTTCTTTGTCAAGCTCCAATTTATGGTCCTATAGAACACATATATAATTGAAATGTAAATGTAAAAAAAAAAAAAAAAAAATAGAGTAGAAGGCCACGTCAGCATTTTCAACGAATTAGATTAACTTGTATTGACTCTTGTCAGTAATTCATAAGAATGTTTGTTGGGTTATTATATAAAATCCCTACGCACTTGTTCGGGGTGTGAATAAATGGTAGACATGCATGCATGTGATTTTTCAGGAGTAAATTTTTTGTTGTAAAAATTCAATTTTTAATAGGTAATAAAGTCTGAAGCATTAATTGGTACGGGTGTTATAGTTGTTAGTGGATCCTTCTCCTACTGATTTTGTTGGTTTATTAGTTAGACTGTATGTAACGCTCTTGTCAGATTGTTCGATGGGAAGGACCCTGACATTTAAACTAGAGCTGCCACATGTCATATTTCTTAAATATAAACATGCTAGTGGTTGAGTTAATAATAAACTACAGCTGCTTGGTACGTAGAATTGAAAATTCCGAAATAATGTTAATAACAAAAACATTTTAGTAAAATGTGTATCTTTAGTATTAAAAAAGAATAATGATAACTACACTGCTACTCCTAAAAACTTCCATGCTACGAAAATAGGATCCATTCTCTTTGAAAGAATAATATTTTGAATCACATTCCTTAATTTTCATACCATGTTATATGAATATTTAATTTTTTTCCCCACCTTGTAATCCTATTGGCGCATAGCTAGAAAACAAAACTTGTTAAAGCTATATCGGGAAAGGTAGCTAATACCTTTGCTAAGTAATGGATTTGATAACACTAGTGGATAAATTGTTGTCAATATTGTTATAATCTCTAAGGGTAGATAAAATTGTGAATCATATCCTTGCGAAATGTTCAAGGTTTCTACCCAAAAAATCTCTTACTTTGTTGAGACGATTAAAAAAACAGTTGGAGAGGGGTTGTAGAAGTCCATCGCGAACTACAAATATTTCTACTGCTAATTAGACACAGACCCTGCTCAATTTTGTTCTTGCCTTGCAATTCCTGGTGCATGATCTAAATATATATATATTTTTGTGAAGAAGACAAATATTGTTGGATAGGAGGATTCCTAATCTATTTTGATAACATGAGATTATTAGTATTCCTAATCTATTTTGGTAACATGAGGTTATTTGAATTCCTAGAGTTTATTAGGATTCCTAATTTGTTTTGTTTTTGGTTTTAGGATTCCTAATATGTTTTGGTTTTAGTTTTTCTATATATATGGAGATTAGAATCAATCATAAAAAAGTGAGGAGAGTTGTAATCAGAGGTTAGAGAGACTTTTGAGCATTAAGAGAGGGAGATATTATGAGCAAGTTGAGACCTTTGGTTGAGGGTTAGTTTGTGAGTTTTGTGAGATTGTAACCCTTTGTACTCTCCTTGATTTAGTGGAATCTCCTCATCCTATCCCCGTGGACGTAAGCAATTGCCGAACCACGTAAAATTTGTTTGTTTGTGTTTGTGGTCATTGTAATAGTTTTTAGGATCCCTCGACAAGTCAGTCCTAGAACTGATGAGAGGAAGAGCCGATATCTCACTTTGTTGAGATATTCGCTTCAGATTCTTGTTTCCTTGGTGAGACGGGTATTCTTATTGCGATCTTTCTCTCTTGTCGTGCACCAGAAACTCTGCCGAAATTTCCGCTGTGCACAACAAATATTACAAGGAAACTTACATTAATGCTAAGTCTAAATGTAATTGCTTGCTGCATTGAGGACCCTTTCATCATGTCTAAACCATATACAGTTGAAAAGGACTAGCAGAAAGGGTTGATCCGTAGAAATTTGAAAAGCTCAGGTTTAAGCACGAAAAAAGCTTATGTGACGCGACCCTTAATTAGTAAATTCAATTTCTGGCAAATGAATGCGCAACGACTAAGAAATTGAAAGGGCAACGCTCAGCTGGGCATTTTTAATAGCGTTCCAAATTAGTTTGACAAGAGCCTTTGTGGACGATTCTAGACTTTATGATTATCTTTGGGCACCTTTCACGGGGAAGGACTGGGACCTTTCATGAGTACTCACTTTGGTCCTAAGATATATATGTAGCTCTAGGGGATGTTTGCTTGTGGAAATCAAATTTAACCAAAAATAAAATAAATACCTAATTCCGAAAAAAAGAAAGAAAGAAAGAAAGAAAAGAATAGAATTACGCCAGTATATAGGGTTTTCAATACATTTTCTACAAAATAGCTAGGAAATGAATTTTCTACTTTTTAAATTAATTTGACACTTTAAGTAAATTAATATTTTAATGAATGCCCTCATCCAAAAGAGAACAATGAAAATCACTCCAAGAAATGTGTTTTGTTAAGTTTTTTTTTTTATTTTTTTGGTGATTAGACATAAACCAAGCGGAACCGCGCTCGGTAGGATTTGATGGTTTCTTAAAATCTAATTTCTATCCATTTCCCCTCCATCTAATTAATTTCCAAACGACTAAGAAAAAAGGGGGGAAAAATTCATAGAGGGTTCTCTACCTACATAAAGAAAAAGAGTTGACGCTTCATCGTGATTTTATACCCATGTTTGTACTGATTTTGTGCGGTATTTGGACTGGTTCAATGTTTTGTTAATTTGACTTAATTGATCTTTTAAAACTGTTTGCATTGCTTTTTAACTGTTTACATATCATTATGAATAGAAAAGGTTTACCACATGGTATTACACGCCCTTGACAAATTTGAAATTTATTATATTTCAACTTAAAAAATATATGTAAGATGTAATATAGCGACATCGTCACATCCATTCATAAAAATCTTACCACAATATTTAAATCAGCAACATTTAGGTCTTTAGTATATATCTAATCTCTCGCCTTATGCTTGTGAAGCTATTATTACTACTGTTATCATTTTACCCTGGATACGGAGTTAAAAAAACAGCCTGGCTTCACTTTGACATGAAACTCCGGGTAACCTTGTCACCGCTGTTTGCCGACATTCGCAGGTAAATGAAAAGAATGAGAACCCAACGTGGAAAGCAATAGGCTACTGCGGCCACCCAACCCCCCCAAAAAATTTATGAACATTGCTTGACTGTATCGTTGTATTACCTTCTGATAACTAGGTGGGAGAGTACATAGCCGTGAGGATGCGACACGCGATGCGAGGACTACTTCGCATAGCTCTATGGTTATTATCTACATGGTATGGGACATTTATCTTCTGCGGGACAAAGAGTTCCACCCAACCCCCCCAAAAAATTTATGAACATTGCTTGACTGTATCGTTGTATTACCTTCTGATAACTAGGTGGGAGAGTACATAGCCGTGAGGATGCGACACGCGATGCGAGGACTACTTCGCATAGCTCTATGGTTATTATCTACATGGTATGGGACATTTATCTTCTGCGGGACAAAGAGTTTATCTTGGAAACCCCCCTTCTTTCTCAAACTCTCCGAAATTGATCCCCAACGTCGGGAGGAGATCCTAGTATCGTGGGCGACGCACTGGCTTTCGTTCTATAGAATGCTCTTTCGAGGCCTCAAACAAATGGTCCTCGTCTTCTATTTCACCCAGGTAATTAACTAATTTGCAAGAAAATATTATATTTTTACTTTTTAATAGCCAATCCAGTATACTCACCTTTGTCCTTTCGTAGAAAAGACTCGAAAAGATGCATATCCAAATGTTTTAAATACTGCTGAAATTTCATTTACTATTCGTCCGTGCGTGCTTCTTTGTCAAGCTCCAATTTATGGTCCTATAGAACACATATATAATTGAAATGTAAATGTAAAAAAAAAAAAAAAAAAATAGAGTAGAAGGCCACGTCAGCATTTTCAACGAATTAGATTAACTTGTATTGACTCTTGTCAGTAATTCATAAGAATGTTTGTTGGGTTATTATATAAAATCCCTACGCACTTGTTCGGGGTGTGAATAAATGGTAGACATGCATGCATGTGATTTTTCAGGAGTAAATTTTTTGTTGTAAAAATTCAATTTTTAATAGGTAATAAAGTCTGAAGCATTAATTGGTACGGGTGTTATAGTTGTTAGTGGATCCTTCTCCTACTGATTTTGTTGGTTTATTAGTTAGACTGTATGTAACGCTCTTGTCAGATTGTTCGATGGGAAGGACCCTGACATTTAAACTAGAGCTGCCACATGTCATATTTCTTAAATATAAACATGCTAGTGGTTGAGTTAATAATAAACTACAGCTGCTTGGTACGTAGAATTGAAAATTCCGAAATAATGTTAATAACAAAAACATTTTAGTAAAATGTGTATCTTTAGTATTAAAAAAGAATAATGATAACTACACTGCTACTCCTAAAAACTTCCATGCTACGAAAATAGGATCCATTCTCTTTGAAAGAATAATATTTTGAATCACATTCCTTAATTTTCATACCATGTTATATGAATATTTAATTTTTTTCCCCACCTTGTAATCCTATTGGCGCATAGCTAGAAAACAAAACTTGTTAAAGCTATATCGGGAAAGGTAGCTAATACCTTTGCTAAGTAATGGATTTGATAACACTAGTGGATAAATTGTTGTCAATATTGTTATAATCTCTAAGGGTAGATAAAATTGTGAATCATATCCTTGCGAAATGTTCAAGGTTTCTACCCAAAAAATCTCTTACTTTGTTGAGACGATTAAAAAAACAGTTGGAGAGGGGTTGTAGAAGTCCATCGCGAACTACAAATATTTCTACTGCTAATTAGACACAGACCCTGCTCAATTTTGTTCTTGCCTTGCAATTCCTGGTGCATGATCTAAATATATATATATTTTTGTGAAGAAGACAAATATTGTTGGATAGGAGGATTCCTAATCTATTTTGATAACATGAGATTATTAGTATTCCTAATCTATTTTGGTAACATGAGGTTATTTGAATTCCTAGAGTTTATTAGGATTCCTAATTTGTTTTGTTTTTGGTTTTAGGATTCCTAATATGTTTTGGTTTTAGTTTTTCTATATATATGGAGATTAGAATCAATCATAAAAAAGTGAGGAGAGTTGTAATCAGAGGTTAGAGAGACTTTTGAGCATTAAGAGAGGGAGATATTATGAGCAAGTTGAGACCTTTGGTTGAGGGTTAGTTTGTGAGTTTTGTGAGATTGTAACCCTTTGTACTCTCCTTGATTTAGTGGAATCTCCTCATCCTATCCCCGTGGACGTAAGCAATTGCCGAACCACGTAAAATTTGTTTGTTTGTGTTTGTGGTCATTGTAATAGTTTTTAGGATCCCTCGACAAGTCAGTCCTAGAACTGATGAGAGGAAGAGCCGATATCTCACTTTGTTGAGATATTCGCTTCAGATTCTTGTTTCCTTGGTGAGACGGGTATTCTTATTGCGATCTTTCTCTCTTGTCGTGCACCAGAAACTCTGCCGAAATTTCCGCTGTGCACAACAAATATTACAAGGAAACTTACATTAATGCTAAGTCTAAATGTAATTGCTTGCTGCATTGAGGACCCTTTCATCATGTCTAAACCATATACAGTTGAAAAGGACTAGCAGAAAGGGTTGATCCGTAGAAATTTGAAAAGCTCAGGTTTAAGCACGAAAAAAGCTTATGTGACGCGACCCTTAATTAGTAAATTCAATTTCTGGCAAATGAATGCGCAACGACTAAGAAATTGAAAGGGCAACGCTCAGCTGGGCATTTTTAATAGCGTTCCAAATTAGTTTGACAAGAGCCTTTGTGGACGATTCTAGACTTTATGATTATCTTTGGGCACCTTTCACGGGGAAGGACTGGGACCTTTCATGAGTACTCACTTTGGTCCTAAGATATATATGTAGCTCTAGGGGATGTTTGCTTGTGGAAATCAAATTTAACCAAAAATAAAATAAATACCTAATTCCGAAAAAAAGAAAGAAAGAAAGAAAGAAAAGAATAGAATTACGCCAGTATATAGGGTTTTCAATACATTTTCTACAAAATAGCTAGGAAATGAATTTTCTACTTTTTAAATTAATTTGACACTTTAAGTAAATTAATATTTTAATGAATGCCCTCATCCAAAAGAGAACAATGAAAATCACTCCAAGAAATGTGTTTTGTTAAGTTTTTTTTTTTATTTTTTTGGTGATTAGACATAAACCAAGCGGAACCGCGCTCGGTAGGATTTGATGGTTTCTTAAAATCTAATTTCTATCCATTTCCCCTCCATCTAATTAATTTCCAAACGACTAAGAAAAAAGGGGGGAAAAATTCATAGAGGGTTCTCTACCTACATAAAGAAAAAGAGTTGACGCTTCATCGTGATTTTATACCCATGTTTGTACTGATTTTGTGCGGTATTTGGACTGGTTCAATGTTTTGTTAATTTGACTTAATTGATCTTTTAAAACTGTTTGCATTGCTTTTTAACTGTTTACATATCATTATGAATAGAAAAGGTTTACCACATGGTATTACACGCCCTTGACAAATTTGAAATTTATTATATTTCAACTTAAAAAATATATGTAAGATGTAATATAGCGACATCGTCACATCCATTCATAAAAATCTTACCACAATATTTAAATCAGCAACATTTAGGTCTTTAGTATATATCTAATCTCTCGCCTTATGCTTGTGAAGCTATTATTACTACTGTTATCATTTTACCCTGGATACGGAGTTAAAAAAACAGCCTGGCTTCACTTTGACATGAAACTCCGGGTAACCTTGTCACCGCTGTTTGCCGACATTCGCAGGTAAATGAAAAGAATGAGAACCCAACGTGGAAAGCAATAGGCTACTGCGGACCCGACCCGAGCTACTCTGACCACCTCAAGTCCACCCCAGACAACCAACCACCATCAACAACGGGACCCCTTCAACGAGCCCTAGTCTACATGCAATCCTCAAGGGACGCTCTCTCCTCAGCCCTCTCTCAGGCGGGCCTCTCCTTAACAACCCCACCCCACCCCAAAAAGGCCCACGAAAAGCCCACCTTAACCATCAAATGTGATGCCGTCATCGTTGGCTCTGGCTCCGGAGGCGGAGTCGTTGCTGGCGTCCTCGCGCAGGCAGGCTACAAAGTCCTCGAAAAAGGGCGCTAGCAAACGCCGTCGCAACAGGCTCTCACTCTTCTTGCGAAGCCGACGCGCCCTCAACAATGTACGAATACAACGGCCTTCTCGCCTCCGACGACACCGGCGTCGTAATCCTGACCGCCTCCACCGTCGGCGGTGGATCCGCGATCAACTGGGCCGCGTCGATCCGCACGCCAGACCACGTGATATCCGAGTGGCGGAACGAGTGTGGCGTTGAATTATTCGGCAGCGATGCCTATGCGCAAGCGCTCGACTGCGTGTGCGAGAGGATGGGGGTTCAGAACGAGGTGGACGAGGACAACCTCAACAATTCGGTGTTGCGTCGAGGATGTCAAGAATTGGGCTATCCTGTCAAGAACAACGGTGTTGTACTGCCCGGTTGCACGGCCACCAAAATCTTGTACTCCGACATGAAACGGAAGCGAAATGTTGCTACGGGAGTCGCGTTCGAGTATGAAAACGGATGGTCAGGCAAGAAAGAAACCTGCATCGTTGAATCGAAAGTCACTGTCGTCGCTTGCGGTGCACTCAGGACGCCTGTGCTTCTCAAAAACAGCGGGCTTAAAAACCCAAACATAGGGAAGAATTTGCACCTGCATCCTGTGGTTATGGTATGGGGCCATTTTCCTACCGAGAACAAGAACAGCTACGAGGGAGGAATAATGACGGCCATGTCGCCTGTCGTCTACAAATCCGCTGCAAGCGGCTACGGTGCTATCATCCAAACGCCGCATCTACATCCGGGAATGTTCTCCGCATTGACGCCATGGACGTCCAGTCTTGATTTCAAGAATCGGATGACAAAGTTTGCAAACACTGCGCACATTTTCGCGCTAGCCAGAGACAAATCCTGCGGCAGTATCGACTCCTCAGGGTCGATAACCTACAAAATGAACGGGTTCGACGAAGAGAATTTGAAAAGGGGGATTGAGAAAATGCTGAGGATAGTGACGGCGGCAGGGGCGAAGGGGCGACGGAGATAGGGACTCACCATTGCAAAGGGGATAGGCTTGATGTGAAGAGAGCAAGCTCGCATGAGTTCGAGAAGTTCGTGAAGAAGGTGGGCGATAGAGGGCTTAGGGATTTTTCGACGCCGATATGCTCGGCGCATCAGATGGGGAGCTGTAGAATGGGGGTGAGTCCAGCGACGTCTGCGGTGAGCCAGAGCGGGGAGACGTGGGAGGTGGAGGGGTTGTACGTGGCAGATGCAAGCGTGTTTCCAACGGCTCTTGGAGTGAATCCGATGGTGACGGTGCAGGCTATTGCTTACTGTACGGCGCAGAGGATTGTAGAGGAGCTCAGAAGGAAGATTAGGAGGAAGGAGAACAAGGGAAATAAGAATTGAAGCCGAGGTATGAGGAAATCGAGTAATCGTTGATGATTTACGATAAGATATATATACCGTCGTATGTGCAAGAAGCGTAGGATCTCTGCTTTATCTTTATCTTGTATCGTTAAAATAATCATATCTTGTGTTCCCTAATTGTAGCGGTTTTCTTTGCTGTTTGCTTGTCATATTATAAGTTGCTGGATTCAGATATTGTTGAACTAATCAGTGTTTAGCAACCTAAACAACCTAAGAGTCATAGTGTGATATCCTAAGTGGAAGGGAATCTTAAGAGTCAAAGTATAATAAGTAGGGTGGTATTCTAAGAGTTGACTCTTTGTATTCTATGAAAGTAAATGTATAGAGTATGAAGGATCATGTATAAGTCTATATAAACCCATGAGTGGGAGAATTTGATATGAATAAAAAAAAGAAAACAAAAGCACCAAATTCTTTATCTTCTTCTACACCTCTCTCTCTCTAATTCTCTATCATACTAGCCTTAGCCAAAGTTTTCTTCACTACTCAGTTCAAAATTACAACATGGTATCAGAGCTTCGTTACGACAACCGAGTGTAAAGAAACCCTACCTCTACAAAAACACCAAAACCCACTACCAAAACTCTTCCAAATAGCCTCCTCAAAATGACCGATAAAACCGTCGATTCTCCAACTTCATCTCGGGTTCAAGTGGCTGACCCAATAGTCATTGAGTCCGACCCAAAACCTACCTCCGGCGAGATACGAACACCGATCTTCTCCAGGAAGAACTACGACTTTTGGCAGATCAAGATGAGGACGATATTCAGAGCGCATGACCTTTGGAAGCTGGTGGAGAAATGTTTCGAGGTCCCAGAAGACGAAGACTCTCTCACACCGGCGGAGCAGAAGACATTAAAGTTCAACTACATGAGGAATGACAAAGCCCTCGGGTTGATCCAAAATGCCATCTCCGACTCCATCTTCCCCTAGATCTCCAACGAGGAGACAGCAAAGGCGGCATGGGACATTCTCCAAGAAGAGTACCGTGGAAGTGAAAAGGTACGGGCGGTTAAGCTTCAAACTATTAGAAAAGAGTTTGAGCAAATCTCTATGAGAGTAGAAGAAAGACTCGATGATTTTTTCTTACTAGATTCACCAATGTTATAAATCAATTAAAAACATATGGTGAAGATGTAACAAATCAAAGAGTAGTTTAAAAAATTATTATTTCTCTCTCTAGTAGATATGACCCCAGTGTAAGTGTGATAGAAGAAACAAAAGATATGGAGAAGCTTTCATTACAAGATGCAATCGCATCCATCAAGGCGTTTGACCAAAAGCTTGAGAAGAGGAATGAAGCTTCTACCATGGAGAGAGCCTTCCAATGCTTCAACATGAGCTCAAATCAACAACAGAGCCAGAAGCAAAAGAAGAAGAAGAAAGGAGGCAAGCCCAATTTTGCTCCAAAGCCTCAACAACAACAACAAAGTGGCAACTCCCAACAATGTAGCAAATCCACATGTAGAACTTGCGGCAAGTCTCATCAAGGGAAGTGTTGGTTCGAGGGGAAGCCTAAGTGCACCAACCGCTCCAGATTTGGGCATACCAAAGAGCAGTGCAGGACTCAAGGAAATCAAAATCAAAACTATCGGCAAGTCTTTGCAAACCAAGAAGAGGACGACGAAGGTAATATTTTCTTTGCTTGTCATGGAGGAAAAGATAGTGATGATAGTCTTTGGTATATTGACAGTGGCAGTAGTAACCACATGACCGCGAACCGGTCACTGTTGATAGACTTAGACACATCCTATCTTGGTAGTGTTAAGATGGGAAATGGGAATATTATAAAATTTGAAGGAAAGGGTATCTTGGCTTTAAATACAAAGAAAGAAAAAAAAGATACATCAATGATGTAATGCTTGTACCGGGTCTAGAGGAAAATCTGTTAAGTGTAGGTCAAATGCTCCTTAACGGTTATTTTTTAGTTTTTGGTGATCAAGTAGTGAAGATCTATGATGATAAGAGTTTTAACAACTTGGTGGCCAAAGTCAAGATGCAACCCAACAGAAGTTTTCCTCTCTCACTTCACTACTTGAACACTCAAGCTCTAAAGGTCGAAGAGGTGAACTCCTCCTGGCTATGGCTCAAGAGGCTCAGGCATCTCAACTTCCAAAGCCTCAAGACTCTTCAAAGCAGAGAAATGGTGTATGGCCTCCCAACCATTGAAGGAGTTGAAAGTGTCTGCTCTAGTTGCATGAAAGCCAAGCAGCACCGAGGCGAGTTCTCAAAGGAAGGAGCATGGAGGGCAACAAAGCCTTTGGAGTTGATCCATACGGACCTATATAAATTTTTCTTGCGCTATCGAAGGAGCTAGAAAGAAACTCTCTCTGAATCTCACTAAAAAAATACTCACAAATCCAGAAATCCAAGATTTCTCTCCTTTATTTTTCTATACTTCTATTTTATAATATGCAACTCTTTTTTCGGCTTAACACCCTTAATCTTGACTTGGAAGAATTATATTGACAAGGTAAAACTGGATACAATACCAATCAGGAACTCCACCCAACATGATACTATAGAACGCAAACTTAAACAATCCGAAAGCAGTTTGAGGACCAGTCCAACTGATCGGCGTATGGCTAGCATCGAAGTGGTCAGACTAGTCAATTTATTGCCAAATGCTTGCTCCTTGCCGTTTTCACCTTCTGTTTCTTTTATGACACTTCCAGTGTGTCTAGGACTGAAATACATGGATGTTTCCAATATAATAAACATTAAAATTTTATTATAGAAAAATAGATATCAGATGACGGATCATTTTACAAAATAAGTTACTGAGAGATACACGTATAATAAGATTCATCTTAGTTATCACATCAAAAGTTGTAGGTCTCACAAGTCACGACTTCACAACCATCAAAATCTTATATTATTCTACTTTTTATGTAAAAACACTACCTACTTTTGGTACCATAAAGTTCGATGGATTTCAAATTTTAATATTTTTTGACATTTATATTTATCTAACAACAATATAGTATTCCTATACATTTGCGACAATGAAATTATTGGAACATAAGAATGATGCATTTTATTATACTAAATATCAAATGAATCCTGAATGTTTTATATTTAAAAAATAGAATATTTTAAACCTTTGAATCTAATTATTTTATATATTTTTTAATTTTTGTTGAAGAATATGCAATTTGGTTTAGAAGAGTTTATGGGCCTTCTAGCAAGAAAAGGAGCTAATTGTTTTTTCTTTTACTTAATAAGAATCATTTCTGATTTTTTTTTCATCATTGATTTCTTTTTCTCCACTAACTAGTGAATGAAGAGTGGGCAATGAATTTACCTCATTTGGATGATAAAAGGCTAAATTATTAAATTGGTATTTTATGTTATAAGCTCTCTTAACCAGTTTGATATTAAAAGCTTCTTCGGTGAATTTTCAGTATTAAAAGTCTACTCATTCTACAGTTAAGCATTTTTCTTTGCTGCGAACTCATTTTGCTGTTTTGCATTTTCTTTGCTGTCGATGAAAGTTTGGGGGAAAACTTTACAATTTCAAGCACACTTACAGCAAAAAGTAATGTTTTTATTCAATTAAATACTGATAATTGTCATATTAGCCATTTGCATCTTCAAATCTATATCAAATAAAAAATCTACAATTTTATCTCTAGCACATCATATAAAATGTAGTTGTTGTTGTACCAATGATCACACAGTCAATACGTATCTAGGACAGGATAATTTCGATGAGGTAGAGGAGATTGATGAAGGTATCGCCTTCTTCTTCGACTTTATATATGGTTCTTAAATTGGGGTTGCTGAACAATTTGCACATGTAGAAAGTTGTGAGAGGGCGGGGATTGGTTCCCCCATTGTACCACTGACGATCAAGTTAGATGATGGACTTGAGTGGATGATACGAATCGCCGTACGAACACCTTTGATCGCGGAATAATCAAAGATGGGTTTTGAGGAAAAAAAAAGCAAAAACACACGAACAATTCAATTTGGCGAAGAAAAATATATTATCTAGATTATGAAGAATAAAAGATAATAAAATCTCTTTCTCACAATCTCTCTAGAATAAAGAACAACTTCTCTATCCTCACTAAACTCTTTTCTGATGTTTAGAAACTCTAAACAACCTCTATTTATATGTTAAACAACGTGGATGGAAAAGTGGTAAATATCTAGAACAAACCCAACTAGGATTCGCCCAAAAAAGGAATCCAATTCGGCCAAGGAAACCGCTATCGGTCGACTAAAGTATCTCTATCGGTCGACCAATTGACCTTCATCGGTAGACCGATAAGAGTGTATCGGTCGACCGGTTAGAACGTGATTTCCAGACCCTGTAGTGTGCATGTTGTCGGTCAACCAATCATGTTCGATCAGTCGACCGACCCGAAACTCCCAGTAGTCGCTTGCGGTTGAATCGGTTGACTGATGATAGCAAATCGATTAACCGATAGTGCTTTATCGGTCGACCGATGCTAGCCCATCAGTCGATCGACCAGAGCTGTTTCTCCAGCTTCCTGATTTTCGCCTTTTTCCTGATTTCCACCATTTTCGCTGACTCTGCCCAGGCTTCTATTCTCAAGCAACCATGAGAATCATCTATCCTCAAGCTTCCATGAGGATCGCTAAGTTCCCGAAACAGAGAAGATACACCCGTATCATGGCTCCCCCCTTTAGGAACTTAAAGTCCTGTTCAAGTTAGAACTTCAACTGAGGAAACTCTCGAGCTCCTCCTTCTTTGCTGAACCACTTGGCTTTGTTAGGAGCCTGACCTTGACGTCCAACCAGAAACGACTCCTTTGTTCCCCATCTAGTCGTAGTCTCCTTTCGCTCCAAAATGCAATCCTCTATTAGCGGCTCTTCTTTATCAAACCATAAATCTTCAACATGCGGCAAGATCACTTTGTCATCACCCTCATTGTCCAACAATGAAGGATCGAACACCCTCAATTACTCGGCATTGATTACCAAATACATGCCTAAGTAAGGTGGCAAATCCAGTTTGAAGCCGTTGTCACCGATCTAATCGAGAATCCAAAATGGACCATATCGTATAGGCTTCAACTTTTTCCCTTCTCCCTTTAGTCGCTCCTTACCTAACTTCAGCCACACCATGTCACATTTACCAAAATTACAAGGAATACGATGTTGATCATGTTTCTCCTTGTACTTCGCTTGTGACTTTTTCAATTGTGCTTCAACGATAGCGTGAATCCTTGTAATCTTCTCCAGAAATCGCTGAGCCTTCTGTCTTTTACTCACTTCTTTGTCATCAGACATAGCTTCACTAGAGAATACTAAATCAAACAGACTTGGAGGTAAAAACCTGTAACACTTCTCAAACGATGACTTTCACGAAGATCCGTGAATGGCCCTGTTGAAAGCAAACTAAAGATATGATAATCTCTCATCCCAAGTCTTGGGATGCCTAGAATTATACCCCAGCAACATGTGAACCATAGCCCGGTTGACTACTTCTGTCTGCTCATTGATTTATGGATGAATGACCGTGCTTTTCTTCAATCTGGTGTCTATCAAACTCCACAAAGAATCCCAAAAGTGCCCGAGGAACCTGATATCCCGATCCAAAATAATCAAACTCTACAAACCAAAGTGCTTCCACACATGTTCAAAGAACAACTGCGCTGCACCCGCTCCCGTCATGGTCTTCTTGTAAGGAATCAAGATCACCATCTTGCTGAATAGGTCCACTACAATCAACAAGTAATCATGCCCGCGCTTGATCGTTGGCAACCCTATTAAGAAATCCATAGAAATACTCTCCTACGGTCTAGAAGGCACTGGTAACAGTAGATACAATCCCCTCTTTCTGTTAGAAGGCTTAGATATACAACATAGCTTACATCGTTCAACATACTTGGTAACATCTTCTAACATCTTTGGCTAAAAGACATGGCGTCGTAGATTGAGAAGCATCTTCTAAATGCAAAGTGATGTCCCATGATACAACAAACCATCTGCTCAGAGCTCATACTCTCCCTTTCGACCAACCTTCAATTGCTCAAACACATTGCTGAAGTCTCTACTGGATGTGTACATCTACACATACTCCAAATGAATCAAGGACTGAATACGCGTCGCCACCAACAAAGCTCTCACTGGGAGTCGAGATAGCATATCGACAAACTTGTTAGTCACCCCCTTCTTGTACCTAATGATGATGTAGAACGCTATCAAATATGACATCTACTTCATGTGTCGTGCCTGCTGTAGCTTCGTCTGGGCATGTAAGAACTCCAATGGCTTATGATCCGAATGCACAACCACCTCCTTACCCAACAAGTACACCCTCTAATACTTGATCACCTGGTAGAACGCATAAAACTCCTTATCGTAAGTAGGATAGTTTTGAATAGCACCCGTAAATATCTCAGAATTGTAGGATCTAAAATAGATACACTAGAACACTAGAGGGGGCGTGAATAGTGTTCTTTTAAAATTTATTTAAAATAGATAATAAATTGCAATAAAGAATGGCAACAATCTCAGAAAATCACAATCACAAACAAGAGATTTTATACTGGTTTCATCAATCCGGTGTACATCCAGTCCCCAAGCAAATCCCGCTTAAGATTTCCACTATAATTTTGAATCAAGTACAAAATTAAAACCAAACCTGACCAATTTGCAAGTCACTGCAAATTGTAATACCAATTCATAATACCTTGCCAATTTCATACCAATCTCTAGACTAAGAGATCAACCTCTCTCAAACTGAGAGAACTTTCCTTGAATCAATGTACAAATCTCCTATAAGCCTTGGTAAGTTTGTGATGTGCAACAGTGGCTTATAGACTCTTTTGTTCTTTGAATTCTTTTCAAAATATTGTATAAATGAAGATGAACAACTTTTGTTTCTGAATTTTGTTTTTCTCAATACTCAAGTAAAAATCAGATTTTCATTCACTTGAGTTTCATAAAAATTCAATCTTATATATATATTTTCATGTGTTAAAATTCTGAACTTCTAACCTATTTATATCCCTTGAAAAGACATATCTTTGAACTAATTAAACGAATATAAATGGCTAAAAACTGTTTCAAATTCAAACATGAAACGTTCAGAAAAACTGTCTTAGTAGTCAACTATAATGTTCAGTAGTCGACTACTCTGTAGAACAGAAAGTCTGAATATTAAAATTCAAAGCTAAGTAGTCGAGTCGACTAGTTTGTAAAACAGATGTTCTGTAATATAAATTTCAAAGCTTAGTAGTCGACTATAGTTAGTTGTAGTCAACTACACTGTAAAACAATAGTTCTGTAAATCAAGATTCAAATATGAGTAGTCGACTATAATTCTCAGTAGTAGACTTGTAGGCTGTCTAAAAATCACAATGGATAGCTGATCCCTATCAAGCCCCAACAATAGAAGTTACAATCAGGAAGTTACAATCAGACGACTTTCTAATCACTGCATCCGCAACTCTACAATCGCTACAAACACGGCCTCATATTTGAGATGATTGATCTTGATGGCTGCGACAACAACATGACTAATATTATATTAGCAACTATTAGAGATGCTGATAAGCAGTATAATGATTTCAGAAATAAAAGGTTAGACTTAGTTGATGAGTAGCTTGGTAGAGAGCTGTGGGCAAATATTCGTCTAAAAATCACAATGGATAATGGATCCCCATCAAGTTCCAACAATGAAAGCTACAATCAGATAGCTTTCATGTCAACAAACGAAAGCTGCAAATGGAGGACTTTTCACATAGATCGAGAAGAGTTACAATTCAACGACACTTCCGACAACTGATGAAAACTCTATTCAGCAGTTTTTATAATCTATGGTGAAAGTTATAATCTGACGACTTTTACACCCCACAATAGCTAAAGCTAGGATTACTGAACAACGGTCCTTGCAACGCTCTGTAGAAGAGGTTACAGATCAACTAACCCCTTCTAAAACGCGGAAGTCATCCCCGTGTTACAATTCTGGAAATGCAGGCGACCCCCGCGTTTCCAAGCTGCAACAAGCAAAACGCGAGCAACCCTCGCGTTCTTGATGTTCAACCAATACCCGACCCCCGCGTTTCCAAGCTGCAACAAGCAAAACGCGAGCGACCCTCGCGTTCTGGATGTTCAGTCAACACCCAACCTCGCGTCTCAATTCTAAGACACGAAGTTAGGGTCCTGAACGCCAGATTGGGCGTTTGACTCGTTCAAACATGAGTCGAATGGTTTCAGAACTATTTATCCCACGATCTGAGGAAATCACGCCCACTTAGGAGCGGATTTAGAGGGCAGTTACAACCTCTTATCCACCTATAAAATCTCAACAAACTCAACTGAGTTAAATGCTGGTTTTTGGAAACAGGGAGGCAGCAGCAGAGAGGATTCTTCAGGATCTCAACCGCACAGAGAGGCAGGAGAGGCGAATTCCTTGGAGATAGAAGATTTGAATCAAATTTAGAAGATCAAATCTAAGAGGATTCTTCAACAACAGAAGATCTGCTTGGTCATTAACCGAATTTTTGGTTCTAACAACTCTCGTCACAGAGTTCTAGCTCGTTCAGAGTTCTTAAACTCGTTAAGAGTTACCCATCAAACTTTCCACAGAAGTTCATCGTTCCCACGAGATAAGACAGTCGGATCGTCAACGGAGAGCAAATTCGACGCGAACAATCGAAGGAGGTACTCCATCGCTACCAAGAAGAACCCAGTTTTAAACAAAGGGAAGAACCAAATTCGTTCTCCTCTCTTTTGTAATCAAATTATAACCGGGATCGAAGGAATACAAGACAATTTTCTTTCATTCTCTTTATTGCAATTTTTTTTCAACATACAAAAGATGGCGACTCCGCTGGGGACTAGCTTTTCTGATGAAGAAGTGATAGCGCAGTCCGACGTCCACCTCATGGGAACGACTGTTGAAACTCTCATCGTGGAGTTTGACCAAGCAAAATACGAGGAAGCCCTCTCCTCTGGATCGCTTAGCACCAAGGTCAGGCGTGATGTCCGCAAGATCTCCAAGGAGGTCAAATCTGCTGTTGAAACGCCAAATAAAGTCCTCTCCTTTGGCCAAAAATCGTCAAACAGCCCCTCCGCTTCAGGAGCGGGCTCAGCCTCTGCTGAACTCGCACAGCGAGTTGAATATCCCACATCCACGTCAGCAAGACGCACTTCAGGCCATAAACGTTCTCTAGGGGAGACAAGCTCCATAAATGTCAATGATGCTGCTGCTAAGGCTTTGAAACAAGCCAAGAAGAACGCCGCTCGCAGACGGAGAAGATCCATACGACGAGCACATTTGCGCGAAAGCCGAATGTTGGCCCAACGCGAGGATCACGTTCTTGGAACTTTACCCGAGCATAGCGTTCCCAAAACAGAACACTCGCTTCGCGGCAATGAGCCCGACTACGAGCCTCGGCTGATACAGCTGAAACGCTACCCTGAATGGCGCGTTGTTCCCTCAAAACGCAGCCCTCAGAAGGAAGCTGCCAAAGATAAACACGGCCCTCACGTGCGCGTTCAAACGAAACATGACCCTCAAGAGTCTGTTTCACCAACCAAACGCGACCCTCAGGGGCGCGTTCAACCAAAACATGACCCTCAGAGGTCCGTTTCACCATTTAAACATAGGCCCCAGCCTAATGTTGTTAAATCCAAACGTGACCCTCGCGTTTCTCTCCAAGCACGCGACCATCAAGCGATCCGTCAAGTTCAAAATGGCCCACATGGGTTTGAAATCCATGTTCGACAAGAGCAGAGGTGCCATCCCCTTCACCTTGTTCGAAAAGAGATTCCTCCCAAGTTCCTGATTTGCGGGAATTATTGTCAAGAGGAAAACCAGCGCAGCAAGCAGCTCACTCATGCCATTGCGAGAGGCTTATCTCGGCAGTCCTTTTAGAATGCCATTGTTGCGCATACGTACCTCGGCTGTCCGTATTCGACAGGTTGACGAATGTCGTTAGACCTGCCAAACGACAACGCCGATATAAAAAGAAGACAGCTGAAGCGGAATACCCTCAGGTCACTATCAATATGATTGGCCGAGGGAAAACCTCCCGTCTTGATTCAGATGAGTCACATAAAAGTCATTCCCCGACTGTTCAGGAAATTTGTGACGAATTCGAAGGAGAGTACCGGCATACTCGGACTCGAACAGGAGCTATTCGCTCGGTTAACTACCAAAAATTAGCCAAGGGGATTGTTTCTGATGAGGAACATTCGGTAATTGCTGAGTCTCAATCTTCTAGTTCTGTTGGAGCACAAAAGGTTTCTGCTTACATGACAGGAAACCATGAAGACTTAGCTAAGAGAGTTGACGAACATCACGTCATGCTCCAAGCGCAACAGGAGACACTTCTCCAAGTAAAGGATATGTTAGCCCAGCTCCTTGCTGAAAAAGGCCAAAGACCCGAGTCTTCCCGGAGGACTATGTCAAAGAGAAAGCAGAAAGCGCACGAACATTCAGATCGTGAGACTCACAACATGGAATCTTCTTCTGAAAATGAGAAGGAGATGGAAAAAGAGCTGCATCCTCAGTCCGCTAAAGTGGACGAACTGGAGGCTCGCCTCAATGTAATCACCAATAGAAGCGAGCTCCGTGAAGAAGGGGTGGTTCGGCCTTATCCTGCTGAGTGGGACACAGCTCCTTACCCACCAAAGTTTAAGGCCCCTACCTTGCAACCGTTCGATGGCACAGGATCGCCGAATCAGCATATTTACTACTTTAAATCTCAAACTAGAGATGTGGTAGTGAACGACGCCATTCTGACCCGGCTATTCATCGGTACCCTCAAGGGTGTCGCCTTTGAGTGGTTTATGAAACTGCCTGCCGGATCTATCCAGAAATGGGTAGACTTGGAAAGGCTATTCTTGGCCAGGTTCTTTGAGGACGACACAGAGGTCTCAGTCCCGACTCTTTTCGCCACTAAGCAAAGGAAAGGAGAGTCCATCAAGACCTATGTTGAGAGATTCCGCAGCATGGCACTACGATGCCCGTCAGGTATGACCCTATCAACCTTGGTGGAAACTTGCAGGCACAACTTGCAAACCCAGCTCCTTGCTCAGATGGGAGTAGTGGAGTGTCGCTCCTGGAGACAACTGGTTTCGCACGGAGAACAAGCCGAAGAGATCGTGGCGCGAGTTAAAGTTGAAGAAGTGTCGCAACCCAAGCCGCAGCAGCAACGCAATCAGCACAACGCCCAACGGTCTAAAGGAAAGGAGACTTTGGCGACTGACGCCAACGCGCGAGTACCACCTCCTGCTAAACAAGGCAAGGCGCCAAATCAACAAAGAGCGCCCAAACAATATTCGTTTAAAGAGGAGCATGTAGACACCTTGTTCCAATTACTTCGGAAGAACAATAAACAGTAGCTTCCTGAAATCAGGAAACCGAATGAGGCAGGAAAAGTTGACGATCCCAACTATTGCCGTTATCACAGGTTCCTGGGCTACCCTACCAGAAAATGCTACGTCTTCAAAGACATTTTACAAAACCTGGTAAATTCAAATGTGCTCACCCTGAAGCCCGAGCAGAAGACCGTGTCCACCAACTTAATAACGGTCCAATTTGGTGACTTCCCACCGGTAGCAACTGCAAATGGTGTCATTCCCGTCTATAAGGGAGAGATGCATATGAAAAACACTGACTTGCACAGTCAGAAAGACAGGGGGTTGGTACTCCTCACTACTCCAAAAGGGAAAATCATGTGGGTCCACCCTGATCTGCTAGGAGATCAACAGTGGATGAACACCTCGTCCAAAAAGAAAGGAGGCAAGGCTAAATCTTCTAACATGATTAGCCCCTCCGTTATTGAAAATGATGATCACCTCAAACCTCTTACTGATTCAGAAGAAGAGAGGATTGCCCTGACAGCATACCCAGGAGACAACCCTAGCACTCGGTCAGGAAAAGCTTACTTGAGGGATTACAGCCAGAACGCTCAAGAGGTTGAAGAACAGCCCCAAGACGCTGGGGGTTCTGTCCCAAAGAAGCCGGTCGATAAAGGGAAGCAAAAAGAGCTCCGGTTCAACAAAAATCTCCACCAGGAGCTTAGAGAATTGAGCGCTCCTTTCCAATTTAATATCATGGCGCAGCTGGCCAACATACCGGCCAGGATTACCCTATATGAACTCTTGAGGTTGTCCAAGACTACCAAGGAAGCTCTAATTGAAGCCTTAAAGAACACAGAGAGCTTTATTACACAAGTCGCTCCAATCCCTGAAGCTTCCGAAGATCAACCTTGTCTGCAATGCCTACAAGCAGCAAGAAGTCTACCATGCATATCATTCACTCAGGAAGACATGCAAGTCAAGCACAAGCATGATAGACCGCTATACTACACGGGGTATATCGGATCCTCCGAAAATCAGTCGTGTTCAAGTTGACCCAGGCTCAGCGCTTAGCATCATGCCTTACAGGGTCATACAGGTCTTAGGGATTCCTATGCACCGACTGAACACCACCCAGACTACCATCTTCGGGTTCAACGCTAATAGCACTCGGCCTCTGGGAAAGATCAAACTCAGATGCCATATCGGAGATCTTAAGTCCGAAGTGACTTGTTACATCATAGATGCGGACACGTCCTACAAAGTGACTTGTTACATCATAGATGCGGACACGTCCTACAATCTTTTGCTAGGACGACCATGGATACATGCAAACCGTATTGTCCCATCTACCCTGCATCAGGTCATGAAGTATGCCAACGACGAGGGGGAAGTTCGAACCTTAATTGCGGAAAAATACCCTTTCCGAGGAGTGGAAAATTTCCACACTGACTCCGTCTTCTATCTAGAGTCCCAGGAGAAAGAAGATGTGGACAGCGGTAACGAAGCTGATATCGAACCGGATCCTGAAGAAGATTGTCCATGGGAGTTAAACTTCGATGTAATAGGTCAGGATGAGAGTAATAATAATGTACCGAGCGAGGGCGAATGATGCATTAATGAAGATTTTATTTTGGCGTACTTGTCTGATGTGTCCTCTAAAAATAAACAAATAGAGAATAATCCTAATGCAGGTACCAACTCATGGCACGCACTGTGCACAGATGCATCACTCACATTGCCAATCGAGTCATCCTTCGAGTCAGATGAAGAAGCAGAAGATGCACAAAAGGCTTTCTTCAGAGTCCCGTCCAAAAGGAAAGGGCAGAGGCCGATCCATTTTGGTAAAGTTAAACCCGAACAACTCAAACGAGGAAGTTCAGAGGAAGATGACGGAGTTCCCCAATTCCATTACCATCAAACGAGGAAGTTCAGAGGAAGATGACGGAGTTCCCCAATTCCATTACCATGAACCCAATTCTATACGCTTAATGAAACGAATGGGGTATAACTTTAATGAAAAACAGGGCTTAAACTTCGAGAAAGGAAGACGAACACTGATCCGAATGTCTCTCACTCCCGAAGGAAAACCTCCGGACTACTATCAAAAAACCGGAAGGGGCGTGGGTTACGTCACAACTCTCTCTGTCTCTGAAAATGAAATCAATAATTATCTACGTCAGGACCATTCATCCGGAACATCTTCATGGGAATCCGACGTCAGTGTCGGACCTTTCTTTAAAAGTCTGACGGTGAACATGGTTTCAGCTAGTCATCCAGATAAAGACGCAGGGGGTGATGAAGAGTTAATCGAATCAACCAATGATCCTTGGATCAAACGACTCAACATCTTGTGGGATATGCGATTCGAACAGCGCGAACCACCCACTGAAGATAAAGTGATCCAGGTCAACATGGGAGATGAATATGACCCTAAGCCCATATTCATAGCTGAAAATCTATCATCATCCGAGAGAGAGGACCTTATATCTCTCATTCGAGAATATATAGATGTCTTCGCTTGGAATTATGAAGATATGCCTGGTCTTGACCCAAAAGTAGCTATGCACCGTCTCAACATTGATCCGGATGCAAAACCCGTTAAACAACAACAACGCAGGTTTCGTCCAGACATCATGGAATCAATTGAGTCAGAAGTTAAAAAGCTTATAGACTCGGGTTTTGTTAGGGAGGAACAACTCCCGGACTGGGTGGCCAACATTGTTCCAGTTTCCAAGAAGAACGGTAAGGTCCGGATATGCATTGACTTCCGTGACCTTAATGCGGCTTGTCCGAAAGACGAATTCCCACTTCCTATCACGGATGTTATGATTGACAACACATGCGGATATGAAAGAATGTCTTTCATGGATGGATTCTCCGGATACAATCAGATCAAGATGCACCCGGAAGATGAAAAAACATACTGCTTTTAGAACACCACTGGGGGTGTATTGCTACACAGTGATGCCCTTTGGCCTAAAAAACACAGGTGCAACTTATCAACGTGCAATGAACACGATCTTTCACAAACACTTACGAAAGAAGATCGAGTGCTACGTTGATGATATAGCAGTAAAGAGCCAATGTAAAGGTGATCATCTTGCAGATCTGAAGATAATGTTCGAGATCATGCGAGCACATTAGCTGAAAATGAACCCGACAAAATCGTTTCTCGGAGTATCGAGCGGAAAATTCCTGAGATTTATCGTTACCTCCAAGGGAATTTCTCTTGATCCGGAGAAAGTGCGTGCCATCCAAGACATGCCACCTCCGAAGAATCTCAAAGAGCTCAGAGGTTTGCAAGGTAGACTGGCCTACATTCGAAGATTTATATCAAATCTTTCAGGGCGTTGCCAACCTTTCTCTAAGCTCATGAAGAAAGGAATATCATTTGTTTGGGATGGAGAGTGTCAAAAAGCATTCGAGAAAATTAAGAGATATCTCACTCAACCGCCAGTTCTCGTGGCCCCGATATCAGGAAAACCATTCCTGTTGTATGTGAGAGCCATAGACCATTCTCTTGGAGCTTTGTTAGCTCAGAACAATGATCAAGGTCAAGAGCAAGCCATCTATTACCTAAGCAGGACCATGATGGGAGCCGAACACCGGTATAATCCGGTTGAAAAAGAATGTCTCGCCTTGGTATTCGCAATTCAAAAGATACGATATTACCTAGTTGGACAAACAATTCAGGTCATCTCTAAGGTGAATCCCTTGAGATTTCTGATGACGAAACCATCATCTCTAAATTGCCGGCTCGCAAAGTGGGCTATCTCTTGTCACAATACGACATGCAGTTCATGCCTCAAAAGGCGGTCAAGGGTCAAGCACTGGCAGACTTCTTAGCCGATCACCAAGTATCGGGAGCGTCTAAGTTGTATGAAGAACTACCCGATGAAGTCGCTGAGGCTTGCATTACTCAAGAAACTACGCAAGTGTGGAAATTATTCTTCGACGGTGCGTCTAGAGCAAACCCTCATGGAGCAATCACCGCAAGAGTAGGAGTAGTATTAATCTCTCCGAACGGTCACGTAATCCCAAGGGGATTCTCTTTAATCGAACCATGCACCAACAATGTAGCCGAGTATAATGCTCTGCTATTAGGAATGCAATTTGCCGAAGAACTTAATATTCAACACCTTGAGGCTTACGGTGACTCTCAGCTCATCGTTAATCAAGTCCGAGGGGAATACGAAGTACGTCATGAGGATCTAATCCCGTATTACTTCGCAGTGCTAAAGCATGCTGAGAAATTCGAAGATTTCTTTATCGAATATATTCCACGAGCTCAGAATGCGTATGCAGATGCTTTAGCTTCCTTGGTAACTTCATTAGCATTGCCACCAAGGGCTGAAACAATGATTCCAGTCACAGGACGTGAGCTATACTATTACAAGATTCCTATAGAGGAAAACCCAGACAAGACAACAACAGGAGAAGTCTGTACAACCTCTATGGAGTTCGAATCTAGGGATTGGAGATTTCCATATATCGACTACGTCCTATACGGAATCCTACCCGATGACCCTAAGGAAGCGGCCTCTATCAAACGAAAGGCCCTCCGATTCTTTTACGATGCAATTTCTCAAATCCTGTATCGTAAATCATATGATGGAGTTTTGCTTCGATGCCTCTCTCGGAAGGAAGCAAAAGAGGCCCTCAAGGAAGCTCACGACGGAATGTGCGGAGCTCATCAGTCCGGAGCTAAATTAGGAGATCGCCTCCGACGAATCGGCTATTATTGGCCAAAGATGTTCTCAGACGCAGTTGACTACGCTAAACATTGTCACGCGTGCCAAATTCATGGGGACTTCATCCACCAAGCACCTGGGAACCTGCACCCCACATCGGCATCCTGGCCATTCAAAATATGGGGTATGGATATCATGGGACCGATTTCTCCTCCGACGTCCAAAGGGCACCGGTTTATTCTGGCCGTCACCGATTATTTCTCCAAATGGGCGGAGGCAATCCCGTTGAAAGAAGTCAAGACTTCAAATGTAATCAAGTTCATCAAACATCACGTCATCTACCGTTTTGGAGTCCCGAGACGAATAGTTCACGACAACGGGACACAATTCGTCAGTTTTGGGTTTCACAAATTTTGTGATAAATTCAGAATCCAAAGTGTCGCATCTACGGCGTATTATCCGCCAGCGAATGGTCTTGTAGAAGCTTTTAACAAAACCATTGTGAAACATCTCAAAAAGTTCGTTTCTAGGAGCCGATGTGATTGGGACGAAAGACTCGGCAAATATTTGTGGGCCTACCACACAACAGTGAGGACCCCTATGAGAGCTACACCTTTCTCTTTAGTATACGGCTGTGAATCTGTATTACCACTTGAGATTCAAATCCCTTCCCTGAGAGTCGCAATTACAACTGGACTAACGGAAGAAGAAAAACATCAACGACGTCTGCAAGAACTTGAAGCCTTAGACGACAAACGACTTCAAGCTCAGCAATAGATCGAATTATATCAAGCCCGTATTTCTAAAGCCTACAACAAAAAGGTTAAAGAACGGATTTTTAAGAAAGGCGATCTAGTTTTGGCCAACAGATGACCCATGGTGATGACACACAAAACCAAAGGGAAGTTCAATCCCAAATGGGAAGGGTCCTTCATAATAGAATCAGTCTATTCGAATGGAGCTTATCGCCTTATTGATCAAAAAGGAGACAGGCTCATGATGCCAATTAACGGGAAATTTCTTAAAAGACATTTTCCATAAATCATGTAGCCCCCTAAACTCCAGCCAAGTCAGGCTGGGGGTTGCCAATTCATAGTGTATTTTGGGAATAAATTTTTATTTTCCTGTCTTGTATGTTGTCATGTTAACATTATACCTCTGACGATTGAAATTTTCTAGAATTATTCGGAGTAGTAATAAAGAGAATTTCGTTTTCATGCTAAGGTAACACTACAGCATTTGCATTATTTCATTGTCCTAAACTAGATTTCAACAAAAGAGATGATGAAAGGCAAAATGATATCATTTTCATTTAATATTGTTAATTTGAATACAAAATGAAGACAATCGAAAGGAAAATGATACAAACTTATTCCCTAGCTACAAAGCAATGCAAATCCTAGGCGTTGGGGCCCATCAGCCTAAAGGACTTGAGCTTAGACTTCAAAGCCAATATTTTCTCCTCACGAGCCTTTTTGACTTTCTCTGTTATCTTGCTCTTGAGCTCCTCTTCATTTGGTGCTGCTTCTGCAATCTCTCGCCTAATCTTTGTCCGCGGGAAAAATTGTTTTCATTGATGTCATTGTCTTCTTGAGCAACAATTTATCGGTTACAAAAGATCTGGTCTTTTTATAAGATCCGGTTACAACAAAATAAAAAAAAAGAAAAATCTTAAAAGATTATAACTTTCCTTTTCCGGAACAAATCACAAGATCCTGTTTTGCGGTCTCTTACTTGTGTGGGTTCTTTGCCTGCGCCGGGGTTAATCCGTGGACCACCGCGCGATCTTGATCCAATTGGATCTACACGGTATGATGGGTGTTATTTCACAAAGGAAATAATAGCCGAGGGGATTATTTCACCAAAGAAATAATAGCCCTAAGTAATCGAAATCGATCAAGCGAAATCGATACTCTTCTCGGGATCAAAAACCAAGTTTTGATCCAGAGGATGACCGTGTGAATCTCAGATCTGATCTCTCTCGAACTCGTTCCTTATTTGACGTGGATGATCGCCAAGAACCAGATCTGAAAAGTCCGAGTCTTCAAAGCTCCAAAACTCCGAAGTTTAGTTCTCAATCCAGCAGAGTTTTCACCTCCAAAGTTCAACCAAAAATCCAACCTCTTAAACAATGAGCCTTCAAGTCTATTTATAGGCACCTTAAACCAGATCTGGGCTCAGATCTAGGCCCAGATCTGGGCTCGGCCAGCCACCTAGGTAGCTCGGCCACCGAGCCACCAAGAGGTGGCTCGGTGAGCCACCTAGGTGGCTCGGCGCTTTGGTCGAGCTACCTAGGAGTGGCTCGGTTCGGCCATGGCCGAGCCACCACTTGGTGGTTCGGCCACTGAGCCACCTAGGTGGCTCGGCTTTGGTCGAGCTACCTAGGAGTGGCTCGGTTTTGGCTGAGCCCTCCAGGTGTTTGCTTCTTCGCCCGTTTTTCGGTTTCGCGGTTTATCCGAACTTCATTGCTGATCTGGACTCTGATTTGGCAGTCCGGATCCTGATTTGGCAGTAAATCCGCTTTGGTGTTCGAGTTCGAGTCCGCTCCCGATCTTGTTTGATGTGGTGGACTCTACGGTTGAATGACTCATTGATTCATCGACCCGTTAGTGTAGGCGTATAAAACTGCTTATAGGTCCCTTAGCACAGCTCGGCACAAACCGACGAACCATCGGACGACGTATCCAAACACGAGCGTCAGTCCACAACGCCGAAGCCAAGTGACACGCAACAAAGCGGATTAACGAGGCGACGAGGTTAACGAATCACATGCAAACAACGGAATGCATCCATTTGGAGTCAACAAGTCATACAACTACGGAACGGGTTCGAATTCAAACACCGAAGCCGATTTACTGCCAAATCGGGATCCAGAATTCAAAATCAGAGTTCAGATCAACACCAAGGCGGATTTACTGCCAAATCAGGATTCAGAACAAATCAGAGTCCAAATCAACCACAGAACCGGACAACGAACACAAAACGACGGAACCCAAATACCTATAGGGGCTCGGCCAAAACCGAGCCACCTATAGGTGGCTCGGCCAAAACCGAGCCACCTATAGGTGGCTCGGCCAAAACCGAGCCACCTATAGGTGGCTCGGCCAAAACCGAGCCACCTATAGGTGGCTCGGCCAAAACCGAGCCACCTATAGGTGGCTCGGCCAAAACCGCTTGGTGGTAGTAGCAAATATTCAAATGGGAACTTTGAGAGCCGAAACTCTACCGAATTGAGAATTGAGCTTGGAGTTTTGAAGACTTGAGGACTTGAACATTCAGATCTGGTTCTCGGCGAGCATCCACGTCACAAAAGGCAGGAGTTCGAGAGAGAGAGAGAGATTAGATCTGAGATCTACACGAGATCATACTCCGGATCAAAGCTTGGCCTTTGATCCCGAGAACTAAGGGCGATTATTTCCTTGGTGAATTAATCCCCCCCCCGGCTATTATTTCCTTCGCGAAATAATACCCGTCAAATCGTGTAGATCCGACCGAATCTAAATCTCACGGTGGTCCACGGATTAACCCCGACGTTGGCAAAGAACCCACACAAGCGAGCGACCGCAAAACAGGAGCTCGTGATTCATTCGAAAGGAAAGTTGTAATCTTTTTCTTTTTTTTTGATTTCGTTGTAACCGGATCTAAAAAAGACCGGATCTTTTGTAACCAAAAAGCAATTACTTGAGATAACAATGAATTCAAAGAAGGCAATTTTCACCGCGAACAATCTGGCGACCACAGTGGGAGCCACCGATCTCTCTGCCGAGATCGTCACGTCGCAGCGCGGATACTCAATCCCAGGTCGAGGATTAGGCCGAGTGATGAACTTTCGACCAGGCTCAAGTATCAAGGAGCTGACTTTCATCCTCGGCTCGCGGATCTACCTCCCCCTGCAAGTCCAAGAAGTTCTCCTCCAGAGAGAAAAAGTTCGTTGGTTTCGAAGTAGTTCAGAATACAACGACGCGCTCACCCCCAACTGATGCAAAAGTCGCATCGGGTGAAGTCTTCCACCGACCCCAACGAGGTTCAAACTGTTTCATCGCCCGACGCCTCTACTTTTGATAGGCGATGCTGACTTCTTCGAAGAGACCCGCCAGAGGCCCAACATACAACGCGCCTGCGCCGCGGCAACGCTAAGGCGATCGGAGCTACAGACGGGCGTCCGCCTACAACGGGCATCTGTAAGAACAGGTGGAGAGGCAACAGCCTTCAACAATTGAAGAATGGCGCGCTCCTCCACAGCGCAACGAAGAATGGCATCCGGTGTCAAACGAAACCGTTCGACAACTCGAAGGAGCGGATTTACAAACGCCGCGCAAGTTGCTTGCCCACAAGCAAAAATGCTTGTGCAGAAGGCGAGCGAATTGAAGGAAAGAAAGAGATGGCAAGAAGCCCGCTTCAACCCCGCACAGTGGGAGGCCCGAAGCTAGCCTCACAGCCAAAGTTCAACTTCCGACGAATCAACCAAATGTCGCACGTAATCCCAATAGCTTCTCGGGAGATCATGACAGAATCATACCCGAAGGAAAAAGCAGTCTTGGAGCGCCTCGGTCCGATTCCCGACGAGAGAGGCAAAGCTCATGTTCAAGATCGTTTGGGCCCGATGAAGAAGCCCCGGACGACGCAACATGCTGGGGGTCGCCGTCACCTCCAACATGACAAAGAGACCAGGGTAGTTATGCGCACCAACTTACGCATTGAAGTCCAGGAGCCCGCCGAGAACTCACGCCCAAAAAGGCATGTTTCGAGGCGCGTGACTTTTGAAAGCCCAAAGAAGGCAGTTCGCCCTCAGACGGAAACGTTGTCGTCTGGTGACGATAACGTTATACCTGAGAAGTCGTGCCGACACACGATAGGTTACTCCGACCGTCAAGCCGACGAGTTGTACTATTGTGATGGGAGCACGAGGAAAACCAGGAAGAGGAGCCCTCAAAGACTGGAGACTCAATGCCCCTGTTCCAAACTCATTCGGGCAGTATTGTCGGAGTGCAACTGCACCAATACAGTCCCCGAAAGAGTTTTGGTCTTTGAAAGGCTCAGTACTGAAATGCCAAAACCAAGGCATAGGCGTTTCCGACGAAGAAGAGGGCGTGGTTGAAGACGGAGAATTTCCGAGGTCACGCACTAACATGACAGCAGAGGGAGCATCGGCACGGGATAATTTGAGTGCGATTCTGAAGGCATCCCAGCGTATAACCCGTTGCAGTCCGAAAGGCCATCAAACAAGAAATTACGGTAAGGGTTCGGACAAGGGTATTTAGAAGATGAAGAGTCGGTGCCGGCTCGGCAGTCGCATTTGACAACACAGTATCCAGCGAGGGGCAACCCCGCGAGGCACTTATGATAAGTACAGAACAAGTGGCCAAGATGCTCGAAGAGGCCATGGCTAAACAACAGGAGACCTTCAGGTTCAAAATGCAGATGGCTATGCAGAATATGAGAGAAATGCATGAGCAACAAATTCAAGCACTGGCGAACCCGCAAGGCGAACCAAGTCGTCGTAACCAGGTTCATCAAGAAGACGAGGATACGAATGAAGCTCGTAATGCCAATAATCCTCCCGTCAATACAGGGGGTGGTAACGAGAATGCTAGTGAAAACACAGATGAAAGCCTGAAAATTAAAAACCTCGAGAGCAAAATCAATACATTAATTTCCGCTCAAGAGACGAAAAAGACGGGCATTCCTTGTCCATACCCAAGAGAGTGGGAATCAATCCCATATCCGGCGAAGTTCAATCTAATTAACTTCACGCCGTTTAATGGGATGGGTTCACCCACTCAGCATTTGATTTACTTCAAATCGCACCTGGGAGTAATCTCCGGCAATGAGCCTCTGATGGTGCGGTCATTCGTCGGCACTCTTCGCGGAGCCGCCTTCGATTGGTATCGCCGCCTCAAGCCAGGTAGCGTGAACAGCTGGGACGATATGGAGACCATGTTCCTCACCAATTTCTTTGACGATGACACCGAGATATCTATCGGATCATTGCTCGATGAGAAGATGAAGGACGGGGAGTTAGTCGACACCTTCGTCAAAAGGTTCCGGAACAAGGCGATGAACTGCCGGGACCCGATCACTGAGGAATTCATTCTTCAGACCTGCCATAATAATCTGTCTTTGGACGTGTTGGAAGCAATGGGGACAGCTCCATCCAAAACATGGAAAGATTTGAAAGTCCGAGGAGAGCAAGCCGAGCGGTTCCTAAAGAGGAAGAAGACGGAAAGAGGCCAGCAGGCGACAAATGCTCCAGCACAGAATTTCGTCCCACGGGGGAAAGGTAAGCCACATGCTAATGCAGTTGATGCTAATCAAACCTTTCAATTGCAACCTCAGCAACAGCAGCAGCAGCAACGAGCGCCATAACAACCGGAGTCACAATGGCAACAACGGCCTCAGAAGCAGAAGTCTTCAGAGCCAAGATTTCCCAAAGTGTACTCCTTCAAAGATGACGAAGTTCCCGGCATCTTTAAGTACCTGTTGGAGAACAACAAAATTCAGCTGCCAGCGATTGTGGATCAAGAAGGGGCTAGCAAAGTGACGGATCCGAAGTATTGTGCATACCATAGAGCGGTCCATCACCCTACGAAGTCATGCTTCCATCTCAAGGATAAGATCCAGGCGTTAATCGATGTAGGCATCATAACACCAAAGTCGTCTAAGAATGTTGGAGCAAACGCGATGTCGATCAGCTTTGGATCAGTGCCCACAGCGTGGTTTGAACCAAAACGCATCACCAAAGTAGGAATGAAGACAGTAAACGACGACCCGCATGGACAGCCCCCAAAGGACTTGTGCCACATACAGCCCCAAACGGCGAAATCCTCTGGGTTCACCCCGACCTGATTGAAGATGAACAATGGGCCGGGTCGTCATCCAAGAAGAAGTCCAAAGGGAAAGGGAAGTCTTGCTGCGGAGTCTCTGCTATCCCAGGAGAAGATGACGAAAGAATCCTAGCTTTCCCGCTCTCTGAAGAAGAACAAGAAGTTTTTGCGACCCGGAGTGGAAATGAGTATCACTTCAAGTACCCATCTCCTGGTGATCAGTTAGCTGAGCAGGGGGTGACTAAACGAGGACCAGCTAAAACTCTCATGGAGCTGGGGGTGATTATGGTTCCTAAACCGGTTGAAGAAGCTCGACGATAGCCGGTTGATAAACAGAATGAAAAGAGGCCCCAGGAGGTTCAAAATCCGAAGCAGTCTCGTTTCAGTCGTCCGATTCGAAGAGATAAACCGGAAAGCTCAAACACTCCGCACAGCTTCGATATTATGGCTCAACTTGCTAATATTCCAGCGCGGATAATATTGTATGAGTTGTTGCGGTTATCCAAAGAAACCAGGGAAACCTTGCAAGAAGCCTTGGCCAATTCAAAAGCGTTCCTTACTCAGATCAAGCCGGTATCTGAAGAGCCAGGACAGTTGATTCAACACTGCAATATAGCAACTAAAAATCTTCCTTGCATTACTTTCACCAAAGAGGATATGCAAACGAAGAATTCGAACCACGATCGACCGCTATATTTCATCGGGTACATCGGCTCCAGCAAAGTCAACCGAATCCAAGTGGATCCGGGTTCTGCTGTGAGTATTATGCCGCTTCGCTTGATGCATTTCCTCGGTATTCCGGTTAGTAAGTTGGCGTCCACAGGCACTGTTATCTATGGATTCAACACTAGCGGTTCAAGACCCTTAGGTAAGATCCGGGTAAAGTGTCAAATGGGAGATTTGAAGACAGAAGTCACGTGTTATGTGATCGATACCGAGACTTCGTATAACTTACTATTAGGTCGACATTGGATCCATAGTAACGTTATAATCCCCTCAACTCTCAATCAGTGTTTGAAATATGTCGACGCTGATAATAGGGTTAAAACGGTGGTCGCAGATAAGCAACCATTTAAGGGGTATGAGAATTATTTCACTGATTCTCTCTTTTATGGTAACGAATCTGATACTGAATCATCGGCCCAAGGCACGGACAGTGAAGAAGAAGCTGATACCGAAGCCGGATTTGATTACAATGGAGGTTATGTTTTAAACGACATTGTACCCTTTGTAATCAACCTTGACGATGATCAATCGTCAGATGGCAGTTGTAACTGGCAACTTGCCACTAATGAAATAAATAATGATTTAGAGTACTCCTTGTCTCTTGATGATGTGATAACAGAACTGTACAATAATCCCGATTTGTATATGCCGCTTCGATCGTCCTACATAACGAAGGAACGCCTCTAACATTCTTTCGGAACAACCTTGGTCATCCCGAATAAAATAGGAGGTGCAAAAGAAGTAATTTACGGTAAAGGAAAAAGCTCTCCATTATCAGATCATTTCCTAAGAGAAGATGAGGATGATGACAAACCTGGTCGGCATTTATCTAAGTACAGTCCGGAGGCGCGTAAACTCATGGAAAAACAGGGGTATGATTTCACACTCGGAGAAGGTCTATACTTCGATCGAGGTCCTCGTATTCCAGCCAAAGCGGCATATGTACCAAAAGGGAAACCGGACAATTATTATAAATACAAACGAGGGTTAGGGTATGAATCTTCTTCAGAAGACGAATGTTGCTGGTTAATCAATGACCAATCATCTGGGCGATACAGAGATGGGCACCCACTAGATTCCTCAGAAGGGGATTCCGACGCAAGTTTAGGGGAGGCACTCAAAGCCCTAATGGTAAACATGGCTACAACTGATCCGTCTACAATGAAGGACGATGATCAAATGCCAACATGGGAAGACCCGTGGGTTCATCACCTGAACATGCAGTATGGTGATAGGTTCGAACAGAGAGAACCCCCCACTGAAGATAAAATAGTCCAAATTAACATGGGTGACGAGACCAACCCAAAACCTATATTCATTAGTAATAGTCTTCCCCCAAATGAGAAGGAGGAGTTAATTGCTCTCATCAGGGAGTATATTGACGTCTTCGCTTGGAACTATGAAGATATGCCAGAGCTCGACCCCAATGTGGCAATGCACCGCCTCGATATCAAGCCGGATGCCAAACCTATCAAGCAACAACAAAGACGGTTTCGTCCGCAGATTATGGAAGCTATTGAGGCAGAGGTTAAGAAATTGATCGGATCAGGATTTATCCGAGAGGAGCAACATCCAAACTGGTTAGCCAATATTGTTCCCATCATGAAGAAGAACGGTAAAATCAGGATCTGAATCGACTTCAGGGACCTGAACACGGCATGTCCAAAAGACGACTTCCCTCTCCCAATCACAGATGTCATTATCGACAATACATGTGGATTCGAGAGAATGTCTTTCATGGATGGTTTTTCAGGATATAACCAGATGTCATTATCGACAATACATGCGGATTTGAGAGAATGTCTTTTATGGATGGGTTTTTAGGATATAACCAAATCAAGATGCACCCAGATGACGAGAAGCATACAGCGTTCAGAACGCCCCTTGGTGTCTTCTGCTACACGGTGATGCCTTTTGGCCTAAAGAACGCAGGCGCCACGTACCAGCGAGCAATGACTAAGATTTTCCAAGAACATCTCAGGAAAACAGTCGAGTGCTACGTTGATGATTTGGTTGTAAAAAGCCGTAATAAAGAAGATCACATCAAGGACTTAAAGACGATATTCGATCTCATGAGGAGTCATCAGTTGAAGATGAACCCCACTAAATCCTTCCTTGGAATGTCCAGCGGAAAATTTCTTAGATTCGTCGTCACCACTAAAGGTATACATATCGATCCCGATAAAGTGAAGGCGATACATGAATTGCAACCCCCTAGAAATCTGAGAGAGCTCAGAGGACTGCAAGGGCGGCTAGCTTACATCCGGCGGTTCATCTCAAATCTTTCTGGGAAATGCCAGCCATTCTCTAAACTAAACAAGAAAGGGGTGTCATTTATTTGGGACGACACCTGCCAAAAAGCATTCGAAGATATCAAAACATATCTGACCAACCCTCCTGTTCTTATTGCACCAAAATCAGGTAGACCGTTCTTGATTTATCTCAAGGCGATGAACCACTCGATAAGTGCCTTACTAGCACAAGACGATAATAATGGTCACGAACAGGCAGTCTATTACCTAAGTCGGACCTTGATAGGCGCTGAGTCTCGATATCTAATAATTGAGAAAGAATGCCTCGCATTGGTATTCGCAATACAAAAGATGCGGTATTATTTAGTTGGACAGACGATCTACGTCATTTCTAACGTTAATCCAGTGCGGGTATTTATGACGCAACCGGTTTCTATGAATTGGCGGTTAGCGAAGTGGGCCCTTCTCTTGTCCCAATACGATTTGCACTTCAAACAGCAGAAGTCGGTCAAAGGACAAGCGATTTGCGATCTTTTGGCGGCAAACCCGACAACAGATACGGCAGAAGTATATGATGACTTGCCAGATGAAACCCACGAGGTTAACACTACATCGCACCAACAAGTATGGCAATTATACTTCGATGGTGCTTCGAGAGCAGTTAATAGGGTAATAACCCACGGAGGTTCTACAGTTTCCTCCGGGGTTGGGGTTGTCTTAATATCCCCGGGGAAGCATGTGATGCCTCGAGCTTATTCATTGACTAGTCCGTGCTCCAATAACGTAGCCGAGTACAACGCGCTTCTCATTGGACTCAGTTTTACCAAGGAGCTGGGGATCGAATATCTCGAAGCTTTTGGGGATTCTCAATTGATAGTCAACCAAGTCCGTGGAGAGTATGAAGTCAGGAACCAAGACCTGATCCCGTACCACCAGGAGGCCATCAAAATGGCAGAATCTTTTGAAGAATTCTTTATTGAATACATCCCTCATCTCCAGAACGCTTATGCAGATGCACTGACAGCACTAGCAGTATCACTTGCGCAGCCTCCCGAAACTGAGCTGTTAGTCACGGTGAGGACGCATCAGCTCTGTATACCCATATACGATATGGATATTGAAGAGGAAGATGATAGAGACATAAGCGCCAAGGAGGTGAATTCAACTCAAATTGGGTCTGAGTCCCGAGATTAGCATTTTCCTATCATTGACTACGTCCAATATGGTATTTTGCCAGAGGATGTAAAAGAAAGAGAATCAATCCGCCGAAGAGCACCAAGATTCTTCTATAATACCGAGACCCATACGTTATACCGTAGAGGGTACGATGGTTTATTACTCCGATACCTTTCGAACAAAGAAGCAGAAGAAGTCCTTAAGGAAGTACACGAAGGAGAATGTGGTGCACATCAGCCCGGTCCCAAACTATATGATCGTATCAGGAGAATGGGATATTTCTAGCCAACGATGGTTCGAGATGCAATAGAATACGCACGAGAATGCCACGCTTATCAGGTACATGCGAATTATATGCATCAACCGCCAGAGCATTTACACACGTCAACCACGTCTTGGCCATTCGAGACATGGGGAATGGACATTGTAGGTCCTATTTTTCCCCCTTCAGTCAAAGGTGATCGATTCATTCTCGCAATCACGGATTACTTTTCAAAGTGGGCTGAAGCGATTCCGCTCAGAGAAGTGAAGACGAACAACATCATTAATTTCATCAAGCATCATGTCATATACCGACACGGCGTGCCAAGATGGATCATTCATGACAACGGTCTACAGTTCATAAGCAACGCCTTCATCAGGTTTTGTGACAAGTTCAAAATTGAAGATGTTTCGTCAACAGCTTATTATCTCGCTGCGAATGGATTAGCTGAGGCGTTCAACAAAATGATCATTACGATTTTGTCAAAGCTCGTAAATACCAATAAATGAGACTGGGATGATAAACTCGGTGAAGCACTCTGGGCTTATCGCACCACCATACGCACACCTACGGGAGCTACACCATATTCGTTGGTATACGGATGTGAAGCTGTGCTACCATTGGAGATTCAAATCCCATCCCTTCGGATCGCCCTCACAACCGAGATGACGACAGAAGAACAACATCAAAAACGTCTCGAAGAACTCGAGAGGATGGATGAAAAGCGCTTGGAGGCTCAACAACACATTTAGTTTTATCAAGCCAGAATATCTAGGGCTTTTAACAAGAGAGTCCGACAGAGAAGCTTCAAGGAAGGAGATCTGGTCCTCGCTGCTCGCCGACCAATAATCCTCAACTCCAAGAAGAAAGGTAAATTCGAACCCAAATGGGAAGGGCCGTTTGTGATAGACACAGTCTACTCAAACGGCGCATATCGCCTGATTACACAAGAGGGCGCCAGGCAATTAATGCCAATAAACGGGAAGTTCCTGAAAAAGTACTATCCCTAGTACATTCAGGATAACTCATTTACCGGGAAGTTCCTTGAAGAATATTGCACTTAATGTTCTAGAGGATAACCCAAAATCATTTTTTTCACCACCAAAATCCCTCACTGATCAATTCCAATTGACAGTGAGTCCACCAAAAATATCTTTCTGGCCCTCTTGACGCTTTCCATGAACAAGAGGTCTACTTTCAGTTCGGAGCCCCCTTTCGATAAACGAAAGAACTCCATTCTTTTCTCTTTGGTTAAGCCTTCTCATGGTTATAACCGAAGTTGAAATTTCATTTCGATAAACGAAAAACTCATCTTCTGATCAGATAACCAGTCCTATAAAAGGTAACTTTATCTATTTATCTAAATTTTCCAGATTCTCGGAGTGGACACCCCACTTCTAGTTTCTTCTTCGCTGGAAATAGAATATAAAATTCTTCCTTTCCAGAATCAAGGAATAGAATATAAAATTCTTCCTTCCTTGTTTTCGGGTTCGCCTTCACCCTAAAAGAAGACCGGGAAATAGAATATAAAATTCTTCCTTTCCCGCACCGATCTTTCCAAAATCTATCAATTTAGGATTTATTCTAGGAAGTTTATCCCGAATCCTAAGCAGGGATAAGTCTGCGCCTAACACGCGCTGCCGGTTTAGTCTTTTTCCGTACAAAAAGACACCAGAGTTCAATTCTGGGGTATTCTATCCCGAAACCTAAGTAGGGATAAGTCTGCGTTTAACCCGCGCTGCCGGTTAGTTCTTAACCGTTAAAAAGAACACCCGTCCGCATATTCAACATTGTGGCAGGTTGTTATTAATAACACCAAAATCCATGCCTTACACGTATGGGGAATTTCATCCTGAAGCCTAAGAAAGGATATGCCGACGCCTAACACGCGTCACCGGTTTAGTCTTGCTCCGAAGAAAAAGACACCAAAGTTCGATTCTGGGGTATTTTGTCCTGGAGCCTAAGTAGGGATGAGTCAGCGTCTAATACACGTTGTCGGGTAGCCTATTCCCGTAACAATGGCGAAGTCTACGTATTCGAAATCGTAACATCAAGTCTAAGGGAGTTCATTCCTTTAGCACAACATCACATGCAGAATGGATTTAGACAATCCGCATGCTAGCCCGACTCAAGCGGTAGTCGGTAAAGGCTAATCAAATCCGTTAAAGGCTGGGGGTTAGCCAAAAATCCTAAAGTCAACACCTAACACGTGTCGCCGGGTAGCCTATTCCCGTAACAATGGTGAAGTCTATGTATTCAATATCATAGTACAAAGTCTCAGAGAATTTACTCTCTTAGCACAACGTTACATGCGGAACGGATTTAGATAATCTGCATGCTAGCCCGACTCAAACGATAGTCGGTAAAGGCTTATCAAACCCGTTGAGGGCTGAGGGTTTGCCAAAAATCATTTCAGTCTTGAGTTTTTCCCTCTCCCCGCACATCGGAAGGATCGAAGATTTTTTTTGAGCCGAATTCACTGCTTTTTTGGGCTCATTTATCAAGCCGGTTCAGCTCATTATCAGGCCGCGTTTCAGGCTCATTTTCCGGCACCAGAAATTATCAATTAAGGTAATATGAGTTATTAAACTATTCCCTATTTTTGTTGAGTGATTCACTGGAGAATGTTTATTCCAAAATATTTTAAGGATAACTAAACAACACCAGCGTCGCGACAACGCTGTCGCAAATAGAACATCAACGCCAACACATCGATAGTCGCTCTATGTTGGAACAACAACAACGCATGCTAAAGATCAGGAATATAGGAACGACTTCGAAATTCGGAAATTCCGACAACGGTCAGACAATAAATACAGCACCGGAAACTTACAGACATTTCCGACAAAGCCACCGAATAACCTGAGGATTGAAGGAATCAAGAATTAGAAGCATTTCCAAGTCCTGTCATACAAATTGAAGGTTTGAGGCGATTCATTAACAAAGCATTCCAGATCTTTCTATAAAAGAACGAGTCGAAATACTTTGGAGGGGCGCGGTATCTCGCCTAGACGTATGAACTGCTTATGACGCTCCCTTAGACAGCTCGGCACAAGCGACGAACCATCGGACGACGTATCCAAACCACGTAGCGTCAGTTCCACAACGGCCGAATGCAAGTGACACGAACGAAGCCGGAATTAACGAGGCGACAAGGTTAACTGAATCGTACGCCAAGCACGGCAAATGCATCCATTTCGCCGTGCGGTAATCAACCAACGCGTTCGATGAGTCAACAAGTCATAAACTAGCGATAAGAGTTCGAGATTCACACACGAAGTCGATTTACTACCAAATCAGATCAGAATTCCAAATACAGAGTTCGATCAAACCAAGGGCGGATTTACTGCAATCAGGATTAGCAAACAAATCAGGTTCAAATCAACCCACAAAACCGAGACAACGGACACAAACGACGAAGCCAAATACCTATAGGGGTTCGGCTACCTTAACCGAGCCACTATAGGTGGCTCGGCCAAAGCCGAGCCACCTCGATTGGGTGCTCGGCCAAGCGAGCCACTATAGGTGGCTAGCCAGAGCCTTAGCCACCTATAGGTGCCGCGCCAAGAGTGAGCACCTATAGGTGGCCGGCCAGATCTGTGCGGGCACAGTTCAGAGTGCCTTAATAGGGCCCTCCTTGGGTTAATTTTGAAAGTGTGGAACTTTGAGAGCGAAACTCTGCCGAAATTGAGATGAGCTTTGGAAGTTTTGAAGACTGAGTACTTGAACATTCAGATCTGGTTTCTCGGTGAGGCATCCACGGCACTAAAAGGCAGGACGGTTCGAAGAGTGAGAGGAGATCAGAATCTGGAGATCTACACCTGAGATCTATCCGGATCAAGTTGGCTTTTGATCCGAGAAATAAAGGAGCGATTATTTCCTTGGTGAATTAATCGCCTGGCTATTATTTCCTTGGCGAATATAACCCATCAAATCGTGTTAGTATCGAGCGTATCTAAGATCGCGCTGGTGCGTCCAGGATTAACCCCGGCGTTGGTAAAGAACCCACACAGGAAGCACGAAAACAGGAGCTCGTGCATTTCGTAGTCGAAGGAAAAGTTTGTAAGTCTTTTTCTTTTTTTGGATTTTGTCGTCTGTAACGTCGATTTAAAAGGACTGGATCTTTTGTAACCAAATAGCAATTATTGAGATAACAATGAATTCAAAGATAGGGCAAATTTTCACCACGAACAGTTTAGCTTGATTGGGCACGCGATTGGATGTATTCCGTTGTTTGCGTGGCGGTTCGTTAACCTCGCTCGCCTTGTTAATTCCGCCTTCGCGGTGTGTCACTTGCTATTGCGTGTTGTGGTCTAACGTTTTCATGCTTGGATATATCGCCCGATTGGTTCGTTGGTTTGTCGTCCCCGTGACCGAGCTGTGTTAAGGACCTTAAGCAGTTTTATATGCCTACAGATACCCCATCAAAGGTATTTCAGTCTTAATTTTTTATAGAAGTAATCTGGAATACTTTGGATCATTGATATGTCCCCAACCTTCAATTGATGCTAACAGGACCTGTGAATGACTTCTATTCTTGATCTTTTATCCTCCAGGGCTATGGGTGCTTTGTACGAATTGTCTGCAAAGGGAGTCGGTGCATGCATTTATTGTCTGACCCGTTGTCGGCATTTTTGAACTGAAGTCAATTTCCTGATTTTTGATCTTTAGCTTTGTGTTTGCTGTTTCAACATGAACGCCGCACCATCGAGTTCGTGTGCGTTGAGTCTTCATTTGCAACGCGTTTGTCGGTGGTTGCACGTTATATACTCGTAGTCTGCTGGGAAGTGCTTAAGAAGCAGTTTACATGCTTCTTTACTACTTTTTCGGGTGTGGCAGTCCCAAATATTGGGCTGCAAGGAAGCAATATCAAGAGCGATTCATTCTGCGCACGTGGGATTCTTATTCGCGAAATTGTTGGATGTTTCAAATCACGAAGCCAACTAATTAAAGATGATACGTCAATCACGACTCACTTTATATGCACCTCCAATGGCAAGATATCACTAGACTGATATGGGACCACGCATTTCTTTAACCAGATAGCGAGGTAACCTGCAAGAAGGGTCATCGACCGAATCGGTGCGGTCGCATGCCATAAGAATGATTTAAACTTGGTCCCTGCAGGAAAGCCACTCTCAGGACTGCTAATGGTATAGGAATGGGCGTCAATCTTCTTCAGTAGACTATTAACCCCTGAAGGAGTGAGTGGTGCCAGCTCACAAATAGCCTCGCCAGAATTGCTCTCTAGATTCCTGAATAAATAAGACGCAAACTGCTTCTGGCTCACATGGGATTTAGTCCTCTTCGCTAAAGGTTCAGACTGCGCCAAAGCAATATGATAGTGACATGTGAGGTCCCATAAAGTCTCGTAGCGGTCGGGCATGCGATCCTTCAGCTGACTTAATTCTTGGTTGGAGGGAAAATATTCCTGATATAGCATCTGTCCCATGGGCAAACCAGAAATCCTGTGCATCTCATGGAGGGCCAAGCCCAACTCCCCTTGTCGGGTCAGAAAAGTGTTCGAATCCGGGTTATAGAGCTCGCACAAAGCGAAGAAATGCTTCGCGCTGACAGGCAAACCATACATGGTGGCACGAACGGCTGCATATAGACCACAAGCGTGCAACTCCTCGCTCCATCGGCTTAAGACGTACTTCGTCATGCGAGTCCACCAAAGCTTGTCCAAAGAATGGACCCAGCCATAAAATCTATGACGCGGCGCAGGCATCTCCCGTCCTAAGGCAGCGAGGCGATTCTTCAATATAGAAGCAGAGACAAGAAGCTCGTTACGCGGAGGTGCATCCAACCCCAATACTCCAGGATGCAATCTAGTGATATGACTCCTGCTCGAACCAGGAGCTGCCTGATGAGTGATGTAGCCACAGTGAATGCTCTCATGCTCCTCTGTCAAGCGCCACGACATCTCCCGGGTCACAGCCTGACGCCTGAGCTCAGTCAACGAACGATGCCGAGGAATCTTCGGCAAATATATGAAACCACCGCCAGTTTTATGAAGCCACTGCTCGGCGTCAATAAACACTGCATCCGGATCTCTGGCAGAGTCGCCAAATAAAAAGTTAGTCTTCCTGAGAGGCTAAATAGAACTGGCATCATTCACGAAAGGCGCATCTGTAATCAACTGTCGAAGAGCTCGATGTCCACCTTCCTTCACCACTTGGGCAACCTCTATCGACGTGCCCGAAGCAAACTGGGGAGTAACTGGAATAGGAGAAAAATCGTCGGAAGTCGAATAATACTCGCCATGACGCCCGTACACTGCGTGAGAGGAGAACGCTCCAGAAGGATAGCCCACTGGAAATGAACAGTTAAACATTTGTCAGTCTCAATTATAAAAGGAAGTTGAACTCATCCTACGAATGGGTAAGGCCACATTATGCACTTATAAGGTAGGATATATCAAAAAACATATCCCTGCCTTATAAAGCACAATGCAACGTCAAAACGCCCCCTTTATTGATTTTGAGATATGGTTTTTGACCAAGCAAAACCCATCTTTAAAGCATCGATCCTCACCAAGGAGAATCAAGGCTCTTCCCGATTGCCTCACCAAGGAGAACAACGTGGGGTTAAAAGGACCAATTTGCAAATTTTCAGAAAAAAGAGAGCTAATTTGTAAAATTTCGAATATGCAAAAAATGGACTAATTTGTAAATTTCCAAAAATAGCTCACCAGCATAAGAGGGAGGCGCGCCATCAGCCGACGCGGTAGAGGATTGACCTCTCGCAATACGAGACATAGAGACCTGCAAAATAAATTAAGGGATCAGATCTAAGAAAAAAGTTCCTCCTTTTTGCAATTCTCCCCCCCTGAAAGGTGAGCTCGAGGCGCCAAATCTTAATCCTAACCCTCGCATGCGATCCCACAAATTCATAAATTGAATTAAGCATGAAATATGCTAAAATTGCGGAGGATTTACCCGAGGGAAAGCTCGAAGATCCGATAAAAATCAAATCTTGAAAGAGGCTCAGACCACGTGCTCGAGGGGCCTGAGAGGAATTTCTATATAAAGATTTTTGAGGGATTCTTCAGTCAAAGATCCAAAGGAAGACTAGATCTAATGCAACTATGAAGTTTTGAGGGAGAACGGATGCTCGAGGGAAGAGAAAATCCAAAAAGAAGAGGAGAAGGGGGCCGGCCCTAGAAGGAGGGAAAGAAAAAGAAAAGAACCCCTTTTTATAGGGTAAACCAACATTGAACCAGACCGGATCGGGTTGAACCAGACCAGACCAGTCCAAATTAGTCCAAAAGAGGCTAAACCAGGCCGAACCAGGTTGAACCAGACCAGACCAGGATGGACCAGTCTGAACCAGTATTGAACCAGTCCTGAACCAGCCTTGAACCAGGTTGAACCAGTCTTGAACCAGGTTGAACCAGTTTGAACCAAATTTGAACCAAAATTCAAATTGAAGCTGAATCGAGCATCGAAAAAACTTTAAATCGACCGAGGGTTCAGTCCTTGGTTTATTCTTACCTCTCCCGCACATTCGGAAGGATCGAAGATTTTTTTGAGCCGAATTACTACTGCTTCTTTTGGCTGCATTATCAAGCCGGTTCAGCTCATTATCAGGTCCGGTTCAGCTCCATTTCCGGCACAGAAATTACTCAATAAGGTATAATGAGTATTAAACTATTCGCCTATTTTGGCTTGAGTAGATTCTGAGAATGTTTTTCGCAAAATAATTCTTAAGGATAACTAACAACACGCGACGTCGGACAACGCTGTCGGCAAATGAGAACATCAACGCCAACACATCGATAGTCGCTCTATGTTGAACCAACAAACACGAGCTAAAGATCAGAAAATCAGGAATCGACTTCAAGTTTAAAATTCCGACAACGGTCGGACAATAAATGCACCACCGGAGCCCTTACAGACATTCGACAAAGAACCGAATAGCCTGAAAGATTGAAGGAATCAAGAATAGAAGCCATTCCAAAGTCCTGTCATACCAATTGAAGGTTGAGGCGATCATATCCAAAGCATTCCAGACTCTTCTATAAAAGAACGAGGCCGAAATACTTTGGAGGGGGTATCTGTAGACGTATGAAACTGCTTATAGGTCCCTTAGCACAGCTCGGCACAAACCGACGAACCATCGGACGACGTATCCAAACACGAGCGTCAGTCCACAACGCCGAAGCCAAGTGACACGCAACGAAGCGGATTAACGAGGCGACAAGGTTAACGAATCGTACGCAAGCAACGGAATGCATCCATTCGCGTGCGGAATCAAGCCAACGGTTCGATGAGTCAACAAGTCATACAACTACGAAACGAGTTCGAATTCAAACACCGAAGTCGATTTACTACCAAATCAGAATCTAGAATTCCAAATCAGAGTTCAGATCAACACCAAGGCGGATTTACTGCCAAATCAGGATTCAAAACAAATCAGAGTTCAAATCAACCACAAAACCGGACAACGGACACAAAACGACGGAACCCAAATACCTATAGGGGTTCGGCCTAAACCGAGCCACCTATAGGTGGCTCGGCCAAAGCCGAGCCACCTATGGGTGGCTCGGCCAAAACCGAGCCACCCATGGGTGGCTCGGTGGCCGAGCCACCTATGGGTGGCCGCCCAGATCTGTACCGAGCCACCTATAGGTGGCCGGCCAGATCTGTGCCCGGGCACAGTTCAGAGTGCCTATAAATAGGCCCTCCTTGGTTAATTTTGAAAGGTTGGAACTTTGAGAGCCGAAACTCTGCCGAATTGAGAATTGAGCTTGGAGTTTTGAAGACTTGAGGACTTGAACATTCAGATCTGGTTCTCGGTGAGCATCCACGGCACAAAAGGCAGGAGTTCGAGAGTGAGAGAGATCAGATCTGAGATCTACACGAGATCATACTCCGGATCAAAGCTTGGCCTTTGATCCCGAGAACTAAGGGCGATTATTTCCTTGGTGAATTAATCCCGCCCGGCTATTATTTCCTTCGCGAAATAATACCCATCAAATCGTGTAGATCCGACCGGATCTAGATCGCGCGGTGGTCCACGGATTAACCCCGGCGTTGGTAAAGAACCCACACAAGCGAGCGACCGCAAAACAGGAGCTCGTGATTCGTTCGAAAGGAAAGTTGTAATCTTTTTCTTTTTTTTTTGATTTTGTTGTAACCGGATCTAAAAAAGACTGGATCTTTTGTAACCAAAAAGCAATTACTTGAGATAACAATGAATTCAAAGAAGGCAATTTTCACCACGAACAGTTAGCTTGATTGGGCACGCGATTGGATGTATTCCGTTGTTTGCGTGCGGTTCGTTAACCTCGTCGCCTTGTTAATCCGCTTCGTCGTGTGTCACTTGGCTTTGGTGTTGTGGTCTAACGTTCATGCTTGGATATATCGCCCGATGGTTCGTTGGTTTGTCGAATCCCCGTGCCGAGCTGTGTTAAGGGACCTATAAGCAGTTTTATATGCCTACAGATACCCCCTCCAAAGTATTTCAGTCTTATTTTTTTATAGAAGAATCTGGAATACTTTGGATATGATTGTCCCAACCTTCAATTGATGTAACAGGACCTTGGAATGACTTCTATTCTTGATTCTTTTAATCCTCCAGGCTATTGGTGCTTTGTCGAATGTCTGCAAGGGTTCCGGTGCTGCATTTATTGTCTGACCGTTGTCGGCATTTTGAACTTGAAGTCAATTCCTGATTTTCTGATCTTTAGCTTGTGTTTGCTGTTTCAACATAGAACCGACCATCGATTGTTGGCGTTGAGTCTTCATTTGCAACGCGTTGTCCGGTGTTTGACACAGTTTATACTCGTACGTCTGCTGGAGTCTTAAGAAGCAGTTTATGCTCTTATACTTTTCGGAGTGTGGCAGTCCCAAATATTGGGCTGCAGGACCAACTATCAAAGCTGATTCATCTGCACGTGTGGATCTTATTCCGAATTTGTTGGATGTTCAAATCACGAGACCAACTAATAAAGATGATACGTCAATGACTCACGTTTATAGAATTTTTGGCAAATTCTCAGCCATCAACGTGTTTGAAAAGCCTTTACCGATTACCGTTTGAGTCGGGCTAGCATGCAGATTGTTTAGACCCGTTCTACACGTAACATTGTGCTAAAAGAGTTAACTCTTTTAGTGCTATGATATTGAATACGTAGACTTCGTCTTTCTCACGTGAAAAGACTAAACGGCGACGCGTATTAGGCATAGACTTTAAGGTTTTTGGCAAACCCTTAGCCTTCAACGGATTTGATTAGCCTTTACCGACTACCGTTTGAGTCGGGCTAGCATGCGGATTATCTAAATCCGTTCCGCATGTAACGTTGTGCTAAGAGAGTGAATTCTCTGAGACTCGCCGCTACGACTTCGAATACGTAGACTTTGCCATTGTTACGGGAATAGGCTACCCGGCAAAGTGGATTAGACGCTGACTTATCCCTACTTAGGCTTCGAGATAAAATACCCCAGAATCGAACTCTGGTGTCTTTTTCCACGGAGAAAGACTAAACCGGCGAGTGTTAGGCGTCAGCATATCCTTTCTTAGGATTCAGGATGAAATTCCCCATGCATGTAAGGCATGGATTTTGGTGTTATTAATAACAACCTACCACAATGTTGAATATGTGGGCGGGTGTTCTTTTTAACGGTTAAGAACTAACCGGCAGTGCGGGTTAGGTGCAGACTTATCCCTGCTTAGGTTTCAGGATAGGTTACCCCAGAATCGAACTCTGGTGTCTTTTTTTACGGAGAAAGACTAAACCGGTAGCGCGTGTTAGGCGCAGACTTATCCCTGCTTAGGATTCGGGATAAACTTCCTATGCATAAAAGGTATGGATTTTAGAAGTTTGAAAAAGCGGAGTCTTCTCTTGGGGCAAAGACGAATCCGATGCGGGAGAGGAAGAATTTTATATTCTATCTCCCAAAGCTGAAGAGGAAGAATTTTATATTCTATCCCCAGTTATAAAAGAAAACTCAAAGTGGGATCTCCACTTCAAGAATCCGAGAAGGTGAAACTAAGAGTGGGATCTCCACTCCGAGAATCAAAAAGATTCGGATAATCCTAACTGTCGGAAGGTTTGATTATCGAACTAAAGATGAATTTCTCGTTCATCGAGAGTGAATTCTGGTTTTGGTCTTTATTGTAGGAAGGTTTGACCAAGCGGGAGTTTGAGGTAACCCTAACTGTAAGAAGGTTTGATCACTCGATTTGAAAGTGGACCTCTCGTTCATTGGAGGAATCGAGAGGGGATTTTGATTGTGGTCCTAACTGTAGGAAGGTTTGACCAGATGGACAGTGGGAGTGGGAGTACATATCACATTGTGAGTGTTGACTTAACACGATGTACAAATCACTCAGTATGGGTTCTTAGTGTCAAGTGATAAGGACTTAACACGAAAGGGTTTGACAATTCATCAAAGATTGACAGATCAAAATTCCAAGCATTATATCCGGACTCTAATTATGAAAGTGTTGAGTGCACGAACACAGCGGAAGTTTGAATGAATTAAACCGGAAAGAATTTCGGTGATCCCACCGTCAATTAGTCTGATCGGTGGGGAGTTTTTGTGATGAAAAATTATGAGTCGTTAACAAAAGAGTGGCGAAAATCACAGTGGGGGTTTAGTGTTTATCACCTTTTTTTTAATGATAGGGTTATCCCTAAGAATGCTACATGTAGCATTCTTCTGGGAACTTCCCATTACATGAATCATCCACCCCCAGCATTTCTTACAAAACTGGGTTTATCATTGTGTCAGCTGCATGATTGGGTTATCCTTAAGAATATTGCATGTAAAAATTCTCCAGGAACTTCCCGTGAAAGAAAGGAAACAGTTTAGACTCATATACCGGTTGGAGTTTTAAGAAACAGTTTATACTCGTATACTTATCGGAGTGTCGCCATTCTCATTTGGCTTATCCCAGCGTTATGACGCCGGCTTCAACCAAGGTTTGGATGCTATTCTTGAGAGCGAAGCAATCCTTGGTGGGATGAAGGACCCTCCTGTGGTACGCATAGTACTTCGGATCCGCAGTATTATCAGCTTCCTCCTGATTTGCGATAGGTGGTAGCTTGATCTTGTTGTTTTCAAGGAGGGATTCGAAGATGGCTGGAACGTCTTCGTCCTTGAAGGAATACTCTTTTTGGAGTCTCGGGTCCGAAGTCTTTTGCTGCCTTCGGGATTGCTGTTGTGACGTTTGATTAGCACCACCAGTAGCTGCAGGTGCTTTGCCCTTCCCACGGGAGGCGAAGTTTGAGTTCGGAAGATTCGCCATCGGTTGGCTCCTCTCGGCTTTCTTCCTTCGGAGAAGGCGTTCGGCTTGCTCTCCTCGGACCTTCAAATCCTTCCATGTTTTGAACGGTGCTGTCCCCATTGCTTCCAACACATCCAATGCGAGGTTGTTGTGGTAAGTCTGGAGAATGAACTCCTCAGTGATCGGGTCTCGACAGTTCATCGCCTTGTTCCGGAACCTTTTGACGAAGGTATCAACCAATTCCCCATCTTTTTGTTTCTCGTCAAGCAACGACCCGATGGATATCTCGGTGTCGTCATCGAAGAAGTTTGTGAGGAATTTAATCTCCATGTCGTCCCAGCTATTCACACTTCCTGTCTTGAGGCGGTGATACCAATCGAAGGCGGCTCCATGAAGAGTGCCAACGAATGACCGTACCATCAGAGGCTCATTACCAGAGATAACCCCTTGGTGTGATTTGAAGTAAATCAAATGCTGAGTGGGTGAACCCTTCCCATCAAACGGCATGAAGTTAATTAGATTGAACTTCGCCGGATACGGGATTGATTCCCATTCTCTTGGGTATGGACAAGGAATGCCCGTCTTCTTCATCTCTTGAGCGGAAATCAACGTATTGATTTTGCTCTCGAGGTTTTTAATCTTCAAACTTTCACCTGTGTTTTCGCTAGCATTCTCATTACCACCCCCTGCATTGACGGGAGGATTGAGCTTCATTCACACCTGTGTCCTCATCTTCTTGATTAACCTGGTTACGACGACTTGGTTCGCCTTGCTGGTTTGTCAGTGCTTGGATTTGTTGGTCATGCATTTCTCTCATATTCTGCATGGCCATCTGCTTTTTAACCTGAAGCTCTCCTGTTGTTTAGCCATGGCTTCTTCGAGCATCTTGGCCACTTGTTCCGCACTTATCATAAGTGACTCGCGGGGTTGTCCCTCGCTGGATACCGTATTATCTGATGCGACCGCAGAGCAGGCATCCGATTCTTCATCTTCTGAAGATAATCTTGTCCAAATCCTACCATAAGTTGCTCGTATGATGGCTCCAAACTGCAGACGGGTTACACGCCAGGGTGCTTCCGAAATCGACTCGGGATTATCCTGTGTCGATGTCCCTTTGCTGGTCATATTAGTGGTGACCCTCGAAAATTCTCCATCTTCAACTACCGTTCTTCTTTGTCGGAAACGCCTAGGCCTTGGTTTTGGCGTTTTGGTACTGAGCCTTTCGAAAACTGAAATTCTTTCGGGGACTGTCTTGATGCAGTTGCACTCAGACAATACTGTCCGAATGAGTTTGGAACAGGGGCATTGAGTTTCTAGTTCTCGAGGACTCCTTTTCCTGGTTTTACTCGTACTCCCAACACGATAGTACAACTCGTCGGTTTGAAGGTCGGAGTAACCTATCATGTGTTAGCACGACTTCTCAGGCATAACGTTATCATTATCAGACGATAATGATTCCTTCTGAGGGCGAGCTGCCTTCTTTGGGCTTTCAAGAGTCACGCGCCTCGAAACATGCCTTTGTGGGCGTGAGTTCTCAGCGGGCTCCTGGACTTTAATGCACAAATTGGTGCGCGTAGCTGCCATGAACTCCTTGTCATGTTAAAGGTGGCAGCGACTCTCAGCATGTTGATTCGTTCGGGGCTTCTTTATCGGGCCCAAACGTTCTTGAACTGGAGCTTTGCATCCCTCATCGGGAAGTGGACCGAGGCGCTTCAAAACTGACTTCTTTCTTCGGGATGATTCTGCGGGATCTCCCAGAGTAGCTATCGGAATTACCGGTGATTTAGGTTGGTTCGCCGGAGGTTGAACTTGCGTTGAAGGCTGCAATGATTGTTCCTTAGCCTGAATCGCCACTTCAGACTTCGGCCTCCATACTTGGCGGATTAGTGGCGGCTTCTTGGCTACTTCCTTCTGCAGTCTTCTGCGGGCTTCTTGGACTTGAGCCCGTGCCTACGCTAACAGTGCGTGGTGCTTACGAATGCGCTCTTCAAGTGTCGAACAATTTCGTTTGACATGGATCCATTCGTTCATTGGCGGCTTGGAGGAGCTGCCATTTATCAGTTGTTGAGGCTGTTTGCCTCCCCTGTTCTTTAGATTCGCGTTATAGCGGATCCCATCAGTGGATTCCATTGCCTTCGCGAATTGTCGTGCCAAGCATTGATGTCGCCTCTGGCGGGCTCTCTTTGAAAGAGTCACTACTCCCTCAGTGACGGAGGAATTGGCAAGAATAGACTTGACCTGGTTGGAGGTCAGTGGAGCTTCACCCGATGCAACTTTGGCATCAATTGGGGTGAGATCTTCATTGGTATTCTGCACTTCTTCGTACCAACGGACTTTTCTCCTAGAGGAGAACTTCTTAGACTTGAGGGGGGAGGTGGATCCGGATGAGGATGACAGATACTCCTCGAACTTTTGTTGATCGAATTCATACTCGACCTCCTCCTCAACCGGGATCAAGATCCGCGGCTGTGACGCAACGATCTCGGCAGCGAGATCGGTGGCTCCCACTGTGGTCGCCAGATTGTTCGCAGGAAAAATTGTTTTCATTAATGTCATTGTCTTCTTGAGCAACAGTTTATCGGTTACAAAAGATCCGGTCTTTTTATAAGATCTGGTTACAACAAAATCAAAAGAAAGAAAAATCTTAAAAGATTACAACTTTCCTTTTCCGGAACAAATCACAAGATCCTGTTTTGCGGTCTCTTGCTTGTGTGGGTTCTTTGCCTGCGCCGGGGTTAATCCGTGGACCACCGCACGATCTTGATCCGGTCGGATCTACACGGTATGACGGGTGTTATTTCACGAAGGAAATAACAGCCGAGGGGATTATTTCACCAAGGAAATAATAGCCCTAAGTAATCGAAATCGACCAAGCGAAATCGATACTCTTCTCGGGATAAAAAAAAACCAAGTTTTGATCCAGAGGATGACCGTGTGGATCTCAGATCTGATCTCTCTCGAACTCTTGCCTTATTTGGCGTGGATGATCGCCAAGAACCAGATCTGAAAAGTCCGAGTCTTCAAAGCTTCAAAACTCCGAAGTTTAGCTCTCAATCCAGCAGAGTTTTCACCTCCAAATTTCAACCAAAAATCCAACCTCTTAAACAATGAGCCTTCAAGTCTATTTATAGGCACCTCAAACCAGATCTGGGCTCGGATCTGGACCCCAGATGCTGGGCTCAGGCCAGCAACCCTAGGTGGCTGCGGCCAGCCCAAAAGCCACCAAGAGGTGGCCTGCGGTGAGGCCACCTAGGGTGGCTCCGGCCATGGCACGAGCCACCCCTCGGTTTTGGCCGAGCCCTCCAGGTGTTTGCTTCTTCGCTCGTTTTCTGGTTTTGCGGTTTATCCGAACTTCATTGTTGATCTGGACTCTGATTTGGCAGTCCGGATCCTGATTTGGCAGTAAATCCGGTTTGGTGTTCGAGTTCGAGTCCGCTCCCGATCTTGTTTGATGTGGTGGACTCTACGGTTGGATGACTCGTTGATTCATCGACCCGTTAGCTTGATTGGGTACGCGATTGGATATATTCCGTTGTTTGCGTGCGGTTCGTTAACCTCGTCACCTCGTTAATCCGCTTCGTCGCGTGTCACTTGGCTTCGGTGTTGTGGTCTAACGATCATGCTTGGATATATCGTCCGATGGTTCGTTGGTTTGTCGAATCCCCGTGTCGAGCTGTGTTAAGGGACCTATAAGCAGTTTTATACGTCTACAATCTTGTCGGCAGCAACAAGTTCATCGCAATAGCCTTTGAAAAGCCCGTCACAGTAAGCAGCTAACCCTTTTATAACTTCCATATCGTCAGCTAACTGAGCATTTATCTGAGGTAGCTCAACACCAGCACGGGTAAGCTCTGCTGTAGTATCTCGGATACCCGTAGCAAAACTGCCCAGGTGCACTTGTACTTGGAGTTGTTCCCCACACAGGCGGGAAATACAAGATTCTGTTTCAGACAGACTCTTCTGAAGAGCCTCTTGGTGTTGTGCTTTCAAAGCTTTGGCTTGAGAAAGAGCCTGATCCACTTCTGGTTCTATGTCGTCGCGTTGTAGCATTGAAAGGAAGTCCAATTCATATTCCAGAATAACAATGCTCTCACGACAATTGTCAGTCCATAATGCATTCCCCTGGTTCCTAATCTTGGCGAGACACTCCAGCAGATGGGGTTCAAAAACCTTGAAACTCACGTCCCCGAGGCTAACGACGTCGATAGTCATTTGCATCCAATGCTCTAATTGTTCGATAAGCTTCCTCAAAGTTTCCGAGCTTGGGGGTGGAGCAGTCGGATAAATAAAGCAATTCGCATAATCAGTGCGAATGGGGCGATGGTCAGCTTCAGAAGATAATTTTTCAGGCATATTTGACAATGAACCTGGGGTGGCCGACCCCTGCCCGCCTGTTGTCACCTCAAGACCGGGAGGAGCAGCTTGAAGCATAGTATCCCCTCTGTTCTCAGGAGATGCAGCACGTGCCGACCTTATGACATCCCCCATTAACTTAGCCCTTTTGGAATTTTTGGCCATGACAGGTATTCGTTTACGAATTCTCCTATCGTACTCGCTTTCCTCAGCAGCAGAAAGTGCCTTCTTACCCGATCGCGAAGAACGGAATTCAGGATCAGACGCTTCTGCAGGAATCTCTTCAGTCACCTTGTCTTCGATGAATCAGCAATTGGTGTTCCCTCTTCAATCCCTATAGGGACCTCTTCCTCAGAAGGTTCTATGGTGGGTGAATCCCTAGGGGCTTCAACGGCTCCGGTCGCTTCCTGTTCACAAGATAAATATTCTTCTATCCCCGGTAGACGAGTCTTCGTAGAACCGCTCCTAGAACGATATATATCATATCCAGGGATTTGAGAAGCTTCATCATACCAGTTGCGAAAATCGACAACAGTGGAGCAGCCAAGCATTGAATTGGGTAAAGTAAAGTGCGCGTGGGTTCCCCCAGCGGAGAAAAAGTACCATGCGCGAGCTCCTTCATACAAATTCCCAATTTGAGCTAACGCCGGGTTAGGATTGCCAACGTAAAGTTGGTTATATCCAAACTGTCTGGCGAACCGAGAAGGCACATAAGGCTTAATGATGCACTTCTCCCGCAAGCGATAGACCAGGTAGCCCAACCTGATCATAAGAAGCCAGCTAAATGTGCCCTCTTCCAAAGAAGACGAGCCCTCAAAAAGCAAGTCCATGAAGCGGGCATCCTCCACGTCAGCTCCATCAAAATTAGGAGCGCAACAGAAAATCTGGTAATTGTCTTCCCGGAATAGAAGCTGTCGAGCCCTGACTATATAGAAATTAGTCCACGTGACCGACTCCAATCTCTGTACGAAGGGAATATAAGCGTCATCACCCTCATATACCCCCGTCATCAATGAAGGGCAATACAACACGAACCAGGCCACTAAATACGTATACAGCATTGGTATACGTGGTTGAGGAACTTTCCCAGCTTTCTTCTTAGTAGCTTTAATTCCTGAAGCGCCGAGAAGTTCTGAGGTTAACATCCTTAGGCCGTTTTTGTATGCAACCTACCATAGAAGTGAGGAGACTCACAGGTCTCCCATGCGCTAGTAAAACAGCTAGATACACAACCTCATCTAGTATTGCCTCAACTGGTTTCGACGGTACTACGCACCGATTCAGCCAAATCATGAAAAAGCCCGCGAGAAGAGCCGTGTCAGAAATAGGAACTGTGGCTTGGTAGTGGAAACTTTCAAATTCGACACCAGCCTCAAAATCATCCTCTGCATGCTCTGTCTTATAGGTAGCACTGGAAGCCTTAATTCGAGCTTTGGCATCCTTAGGAGAGATGACTGCAACACGAGATATGGCTACACCTTTCCGGTTTAAATTCTGAAAGAGGTATTCCGCCCACGTGGTATGCATAATGCCCCCTCCATGCATCCCAAAGACTTGGTGGAAGTAGCACATCAACTCCCAGAAAGTAACATAAATTTCTGGTGCGCCACTTCAGTAGGGAAAGTTCCTCAGTGGTAGGGACGAACTCCTCGTAGGGCGTTTTTCCGAGCGGCAACCCTGACACTGCTTGCATCATGAAGAGCAAAATAGCGAAGAAATTGTGATAACTCTGCACGACACCCCATCGAGTAGCTAACACGGGAATTGTGAGACCTGATTGAGCGAGTGGTTCCTTAAGCTCCTCAAGAACGAAGTCAACCATACGGGTCCACCAACCTCCTTCTCCAGAACAGACCCATCCGGGGGATCTGAACATCTAGGTAGAGAATTCACCCTGAGTTGCAAGGAATTGGTGAATAAAGATGTTCGCTGGACGTGGCATCTCCTGAACCCTTCTTCTCAAATAAGCCGGGTCTCAACCCCTCGAGTTGTCCCCCGATTTGTGTGCGAGCTCGCCGACCAAATCCAAGCGACACATTCTCTTTCTCTTTGACTATGTCGAAAGTCAAACCCCGACGACAGCTCACATTCAAGAAATAGGAGAGGGGATACATCCTCTTCATGTTGGGGAGGAATAAGAAGCGATTATCAACTCTCCGCAGCAGCTTTGAATCTTCTGCATGTGTGAGATGATCATCGACTGGTATACGATCTCCGAATATGAACGCTGGTTTAGGAAACTGGGCACGACCGGTAGGGGTCTCCATGTCTAAGTCAGTGATCAGAATCCTGAGAGTAGAGCATCGAGGGAATTTAATCATGTCCACTCTCTCCGAGTCAGGGAAGGAACACAGTGGAATTCTACTCTGAAGACTGAATATTTCATTCGCGTCAGGTCCACCGATATATCCAAAATGATGCTCTTGTGAAAGCAGTACGTTTGGGAGAAGCACTGCACAATCAAAAGCAGAGGTTAGCAGCTAGAAGCGAGCTGTTAACATAAATACAAAATCTCAAACGCGAAGGTCGAGCCTCGCTTCAGAAATCTCAAACGCGAGAGTCGAACCTCGTGTTGAAAAAACTTAAACGCGAGAGTCGATACCCACATGGAATCCCAACCCCGCGTTTTCATCGAACAAGAACGAGTCATCTTTCTCGTTGTCAAGAACCCATCTAGGGTTTTCAAAGAACTTACCAAGGCAAGTTATTTTGGTCAACACTTACCACGACAGGGAAGCCCCTGCGACGGCGATGACGACGACGATGTTCCCGCATGAACAAGAACACCGCCGGCGTCCTTAGCCGACGACGTTTCGGAAGTCGTTCCAGCGACTTTCTTGGAGCAAGAACCCATCCTCCGAGGCGCCATCGATATAGTCGATCGGAGGAAACGCTTTTGAACGAGGGAGACAGAGTACGCCAGAGATCTCGCCGAAATCAAACGAGAGTTCTTGTTCTTGGAAATAGCCAAAAATTTAGAGAGTCAAGTGACTCTTGACGTGACCACTCAGGTCTATTTATAACAGCCGTCAAGCTGTTAAGATGGCACGGGATTCTAGGAGTGAATCCTAACCATCTTTGAAACGCGAAGTTCACAACCGCGTTCAAATTCCCAAGTGCAAGGCTCAAGCTAGCGTCACGAAGGCCTATAACCTCGCGTTTTGAACCTCAAACGCGAAGGTCACATTAGCGTTGCAATTCTTCTAAATGAAGAACCTACACTTGTGTCTTCAAACACGACACTTATTCTTCAAAGTCATGAGCCCTCTTAACAGAGTGTTAATCAAAACCTCTGTATCTTCCCAGCAGAATCTAAATTCTCATTGGGTTAATATTACACCCCAGACAGTCATCACCCCTACAGAGTTTAAGTTTAGCTGGCATTAATACCAGTACGGCTATAGCTCCTCTGTCAGAATCCACTTATCGATTCTTATTAATAGAACGATAGGTCTCTAAAACCATTCGGATCATTGTCAATTTATTAGCTCTCCTCAGCAGAGTAATAAATAACCAGTTTCCACTGGGATAATAAAGTTCCCCAAAATCTTGTTCAAATCACAAGTATCACAATTCATCGCTCTGATGATAAAACACTTAGCCATTCTCCCCAGCGAGACACAAAAAATATTTTCCCCACAGATGTCACGTTAAAATCACACCTCTGACAAAATCAACTTATCGATTCTCGTCAATAGAGCGACAAGTCCTCAAAATTACCCTGATCGCAATATCTTCCCTGTCACATTAAAAATCACACCTCTGACAAAATCAACTTATCGATTCTCGTCAATAGAGCGATAAGTCCTCAAAATTGCCCTGATCGTAATATTTCTCCTGTTACGTTAAAATCACACCTCTGACAAAATCAACTTATCGATTCTCTTCAATAGAGCGATAAGTCCTCTAAATTGCCCTGATCGTAATATTTCCCCTGCTAAGTTAAAGCTATACATCTGGCACTTATAGACTTCTTTCAGTGTTCAAAGAAAAAATAACACAGGAAGAATTCTACTAGTCAGCCCCATTATGGGAAAATAATAAAGTATTAATCCTCAGCAGTTTGAAATTTTCTGGAGTTATCTTAAACGATAATAAAGAGAGTTTTCTGCATCAGAACCATTATGGAGACCTATTCTAAGTCGGGAATACATCTCGGTCATTTCTCATGATTTGTTGCTTAAAATCAGAACATGATAAATGCAAGAAACAATGAGGAATCAATATTACTTTTTATTCAAGAGCCAAAAGAAAGTGATGCAAGACAAACTTGTTCTTATCAAAAGAACATTACAAGTGAAAAATTCACTCGCGCATCAAATCAAAAGAAATAAGTTGGGTCCTAACTTCAGTTAGCTCCTCCTCGTGAGTGGCTCGCACCATGGCTTCAGCCTTTGCCCGGAGTTCTTCCTCACTGGGTATGATGATAGCCGCTGCTTCATTCCTACCTTGTTCCAAGGCTCGAGCCTGCGTGTGATATTCCAAAGCGCCAGTAGCGTTTTGGGTGCTAAGGATATTGTAGGCGTATAAAATTGCTTATAGATCCCTTAGCTCAGCTCGGCACAAACCAACGAACCAACGAGGTGACGAGATTGACAAATCGCACGCAAACAACGGAATGAATCCACCCGCGTGCAGAATCAAGCTAACGAGTTGAGGAATCAACGAGTCATCCAACCGAGAGCGGACTCGGACGAATCACGATCGAATCAAGATCAGTTTCGAACTCAAACTCAAAAGCCGATTTACTGCCTAATCGGGATCCAGACTTCCAAATCAAGATCCCGAACAAATCAAAGTTCACAACAGAACCACAACCGAATCACAGACAGAACCGGAAACAACGGAAAACAACGGAACAAACACCGCCCGCGGGGGCTCGGCCAAAGCCGAGCCACCTCGGGGTGGCTCGGCCAAGGCCGAGCCACCTCAGGGTGGCTACTCACCACATATTCAATCACCTTCTTCGCAAGGCTATTCAAATACACCAAGGAAATTTGAAGGAACTCAGGTGCGCCCGTAAGACTTGAAGTGACACTTGGGGATACTCCCCTAGCCATTGAAATTGGTGCAGGGGATCCGGGCGCCGAAGCTGCAGAAGCGGTAGAATGGCCGACGTTTCTCTGTTTGCGGGCACTGTCCTTAGAGCCTATAAATAGGCCTAGAGATGTTCATTTTCGGGGGTGGAACTTTCAAGAGCCGAAACTCTGCCGGATTGAAGAGTGAACTCAGAGCTTTGAAGACTTGAAGACTTGCACGTACAGATCTGATCCTCGGCGAGCACCTACGTCAGAAAAAGCAGTATTTCGAGAGGAGACAAAGAACAGATCTGAGATCTACACGATATCACACTCCGGATCTAAGCTTGGTCTTAGATCCCGAGATCTGAGCGATTATTCCCTTGGTGGACTAATCCCTCCCGGCTATTATTCCCTTTGTGGAATAATACCCGTATAATCGTGTAGATCCGACCGGATCTAGATCGCGCGGTGGTCCACGGATTAACCCCGGCGTCGGCAAAGAACCCACAAAAGCGAGAGACCGCAAAACAGGATCTCGCGATTCGTTCGACAAATAAGGAAAGTTGTAATTTTTCTCTTCTTTTTTCTTTGATTTAATTGTAACCGGATCTAAAAAAGACCGGATCTTTTGTAACCCAAGATGACAATTATTTCAATGAAGAAGAAAACCATTTTCCCCGCGAACAACCTAGATCCACCTCATCTGCCCAAGAGACTCTAACCGAACTACTAGAACCAGTAGATTGCTTATTGCGGTCAAGAACTCCATTAGAATCAAGAAAACCAGAAAATTGACGCTTGCTGAGATCGCCATTAGATCCAGGAGATTTAAGCTTACTAAGATCAAGAACGCCTTGAGATCCAGAAGATTTGAACTTACTAGACCCAGCAGTGAGATCAAGAACTCCTGATTGAACATCCACAGGCACTCGATCAAGAACACCTTTAGATCCAGGAGATTGGAACTTACTAGAACCAGCAGAGAGATCAAGAACTCCAGATTGAACATTCACTGGTACTCTATCAACACGAGCACACTGCAAATTGTTTGAATTCAGCACATCAGCCATTGATCTAGATTTATTTGCCCCTTTTGGACCAGTAGATCCCATCTCAATAAAATCTTCATCATATTCATCACTTCGGACATCAGAATGATCATCAGATGTCTCAGGAATCAGATCTGAGGCTCTCAATCCAATCTCTAATATCTTTTTCCCACTACTTTTCTTCTTCCTAGCCATCAGAAACTCAAAATTTTCTCCAAATTACCCGGCGGGAGCGCAAGATAGCATGACGAAAATCGCCCACTAACTTACGCTATCAGACCGCCCATTCCAATGGCTTATAGACTTCTCACTTTCGATTCTTGTTTCCTTTGAGAAATAAGAATTTCATTATCTATTCTCATTTCCTTCGAGAAACAAGAATATAGAGGTTGACTTGTGCTTTTGTGACAATAAAAACTAGAGCTTTCTCTCAGGTGATATCGCTTCCGCGGCGGTAGGCGTGACTCTGCGCCCAACAACTACGCCGCCAACAAAACTCGAGCAGCGTTGCCGTCATCTTGCAGCAATGCGTCCTCTAGCAACTCTTCTCCTCCACCGTTGCAATGCCGGCAGCCCTCGCACCACCAGCACCGCCTATCCAAAACCCGTCCTTAGCATGCAAACCACCGCTGCAGTCCAAACCTTAGCTCGTCTACACCTAGGAAACAAACGCTGACGCTATTTTGTGAGGTGTTCGACAAAATATCATAAAGAATTCAGCGCCTCCGATCAGCCCTGCCTTCAAAACCTCCGAAGAAATAAAGATCATTTTTCTCATGATTAATCAAACAATAAAGATCGTTCCTGTACGTTTTATGATAATATTGATATAGGAACAATTTCAGATCTCCTACCAATATATAATTAAAAATAGTGATGAAGGCGGTGTTTATACGTGTCACATATATTGGGCATTGTGAGACTCATTTGGTCGAAAAGTCTAACAAGTTGATTAGAATGTGGTTGATTAAGACTTTGTTAAGTAATTAAGGCATCAGAACACTTGATGTAGGATGCTTAACGGGCAATTTCATGGAGGAGAGGGACGATCACGAGCTAAATGCCGACTCATACGTATTATTGACTTTCGCAAAGAAACAATCATATCTTCCAATCCAGAAGACGGATTCTGACATATTATATATGTAAATCGCCTATCTCGACGAGACGGGGCCAACTATATTGTAATATTTTTAAAATATCATCAATAGTACCCATTTTTGGCTAAAATTCAAAAATAATCAGTTTTTTGTTTATTTTTAGCAATAAAGTTGGAGTCTATTTAGATTAGAAAATAAATTCAATGCTAGAGTCAAATTAGATTAGGAAACGGATTCAATTTTGATTCATGATTTGTTTTCTTTATAGGGAGTTTTTTTAGGGTAAGATTTGATATTTTCTTAGATTAGAAAACAGATTTAATTTTGATTCATGATTAGTTTCCTCTATTATAGGAAGTCTTTTTAGGGTAGGATTTGATACTTTTTTTTCTTTGTAATTCTAGTCTTAGTAGGAGTCTTGTTTGTTTTTCTATTTAAGAAGAGTCATATAACCCAAAGAAGATATCTTGGAATTAAATAAAATTTCTCTTAAAGAAAGTTTTGGTGTGTTTTCTTGAGTTTGTGGAAGAAGTCCTCATGGTAAGGATTCTTTGTTTTCGCCGATGTGTCAACACTGCTAAGAGGGAATAGAATAGTGACACGAGATACATGACATGTCAATAACAAGTGACTTTTATGATATAGCGAAAGCGTAACCAAATAATACAATATGTTCTCATACGAAGGAAGTAAACCCCAAAAAACCCTAGGAATCACTAGTACAAAATTGTGCAGTCCAAACGGTTGGAACCGTTTGGGAAAACCCCCTCCCAAACGGTTACAACCGTTTGGGCAAGGAAAAAAACCCGTTTGGGCTAAAGCCATTGGGGATAAGTTTTCCCCAACGGTTGCCCAAACGGTTGTAACCGTTTGGGCCGTTGCCCAAACGTTTATACCCATTTGGACGTTATCCCAAACGGGTTAAACCGTTTGGCCTAGCTATAGGCCAAACGGTTCCAACCGTTTGGACAAGTTTTTGGCCAAACGGTGACGAACGCGAGGTTCGTTAAAATTGAGCTTGACGCTCACCTGAGTTGAACGCGAGGTTCACCTTAGAACGAACGCGAGGTTCGTTAAAATTGAGCTTGACGCTCACCTGAGTTGAACGCGAGGTTCACCTTAGAACGAACGCGAGGTTCGTTAAAATTGAGCTTGACGCTCACCTGAGTTGAACGCGAGGTTCACCTTAGAACGAACGCGAGGTTCGTTAAAATTGAGCTTGACGCTCACCTGAGTTGAACGCGAGGTTCACCTTAGAACGAACGCGAGGTTCGTTAAAATTGAGCTTGACGCTCACCTGAGTTGAACGCGAGGTTCACCTTAGAACGAACGCGAGGTTCGTTAAAATTGAGCTTGACGCTCACCTGAGTTGAACGCGAGGTTCACCTTAGAACGAACGCGAGGTTCGTTAAAATTGAGCTTGACGCTCACCTGAGTTGAACGCGAGGTTCACCTTAGAACGAACGCGAGGTTCGTTAAAATTGAGCTTGACGCTCACCTGAGTTGAACGCGAGGTTCACCTTAGAACGAACGCGAGGTTCGTTAAAATTGAGCTTGACGCTCACCTGAGTTGAACGCGAGGTTCACCTTAGAACGAACGCGAGGTTCGTTAAAATTGAGCTTGACGCTCACCTGAGTTGAACGCGAGGTTCACCTTAGAACGAACGCGAGGTTCGTTAAAATTGAGCTTGACGCTCACCTGAGTTGAACGCGAGGTTCACCTTAGAACGAACGCGAGGTTCGTTAAAATTGAGCTTGACGCTCACCTGAGTTGAACGCGAGGTTCACCTTAGAACGAACGCGAGGTTCGTTAAAATTGAGCTTGACGCTCACCTGAGTTGAACGCGAGGTTCACCTTAGAACGAACGCGAGGTTCGTTAAAATTGAGCTTGACGCTCACCTGAGTTGAACGCGAGGTTCACCTTAGAACGAACGCGAGGTTCGTTAAAATTGAGCTTGACGCTCACCTGAGTTGAACGCGAGGTTCACCTTAGAACGAACGCGAGGTTCGTTAAAATTGAGCTTGACGCTCACCTGAGTTGAACGCGAGGTTCACCTTAGAACGAACGCGAGGTTCGTTAAAATTGAGCTTGACGCTCACCTGAGTTGAACGCGAGGTTCACCTTAGAACGAACGCGAGGTTCGTTAAAATTGAGCTTGACGCTCACCTGAGTTGAACGCGAGGTTCACCTTAGAACGAACGCGAGGTTCGTTAAAATTGAGCTTGACGCTCACCTGAGTTGAACGCGAGGTTCACCTTAGAACGAACGCGAGGTTCGTTAAAATTGAGCTTGACGCTCACCTGAGTTGAACGCGAGGTTCACCTTAGAACGAACGCGAGGTTCGTTAAAATTGAGCTTGACGCTCACCTGAGTTGAACGCGAGGTTCACCTTAGAACGAACGCGAGGTTCGTTAAAATTGAGCTTGACGCTCACCTGAGTTGAACGCGAGGTTCACCTTAGAACGAACGCGAGGTTCGTTAAAATTGAGCTTGACGCTCACCTGAGTTGAACGCGAGGTTCACCTTAGAACGAACGCGAGGTTCGTTAAAATTGAGCTTGACGCTCACCTGAGTTGAACGCGAGGTTCACCTTAGAACGAACGCGAGGTTCGTTAAAATTGAGCTTGACGCTCACCTGAGTTGAACGCGAGGTTCACCTTAGAACGAACGCGAGGTTCGTTAAAATTGAGCTTGACGCTCACCTGAGTTGAACGCGAGGTTCACCTTAGAACGAACGCGAGGTTCGTTAAAATTGAGCTTGACGCTCACCTGAGTTGAACGCGAGGTTCACCTTAGAACGAACGCGAGGTTCGTTAAAATTGAGCTTGACGCTCACCTGAGTTGAACGCGAGGTTCACCTTAGAACGAACGCGAGGTTCGTTAAAATTGAGCTTGACGCTCACCTGAGTTGAACGCGAGGTTCACCTTAGAACGAACGCGAGGTTCGTTAAAATTGAGCTTGACGCTCACCTGAGTTGAACGCGAGGTTCACCTTAGAACGAACGCGAGGTTCGTTAAAATTGAGCTTGACGCTCACCTGAGTTGAACGCGAGGTTCACCTTAGAACGAACGCGAGGTTCGTTAAAATTGAGCTTGACGCTCACCTGAGTTGAACGCGAGGTTCACCTTAGAACGAACGCGAGGTTCGTTAAAATTGAGCTTGACGCTCACCTGAGTTGAACGCGAGGTTCACCTTAGAACGAACGCGAGGTTCGTTAAAATTGAGCTTGACGCTCACCTGAGTTGAACGCGAGGTTCACCTTAGAACGAACGCGAGGTTCGTTAAAATTGAGCTTGACGCTCACCTGAGTTGAACGCGAGGTTCACCTTAGAACGAACGCGAGGTTCGTTAAAATTGAGCTTGACGCTCACCTGAGTTGAACGCGAGGTTCACCTTAGAACGAACGCGAGGTTCGTTAAAATTGAGCTTGACGCTCACCTGAGTTGAACGCGAGGTTCACCTTAGAACGAACGCGAGGTTCGTTAAAATTGAGCTTGACGCTCACCTGAGTTGAACGCGAGGTTCACCTTAGAACGAACGCGAGGTTCGTTAAAATTGAGCTTGACGCTCACCTGAGTTGAACGCGAGGTTCACCTTAGAACGAACGCGAGGTTCGTTAAAATTGAGCTTGACGCTCACCTGAGTTGAACGCGAGGTTCACCTTAGAACGAACGCGAGGTTCGTTAAAATTGAGCTTGACGCTCACCTGAGTTGAACGCGAGGTTCACCTTAGAACGAACGCGAGGTTCGTTAAAATTGAGCTTGACGCTCACCTGAGTTGAACGCGAGGTTCACCTTAGAACGAACGCGAGGTTCGTTAAAATTGAGCTTGACGCTCACCTGAGTTGAACGCGAGGTTCACCTTAGAACGAACGCGAGGTTCGTTAAAATTGAGCTTGACGCTCACCTGAGTTGAACGCGAGGTTCACCTTAGAACGAACGCGAGGTTCGTTAAAATTGAGCTTGACGCTCACCTGAGTTGAACGCGAGGTTCACCTTAGAACGAACGCGAGGTTCGTTAAAATTGAGCTTGACGCTCACCTGAGTTGAACGCGAGGTTCACCTTAGAACGAACGCGAGGTTCGTTAAAATTGAGCTTGACGCTCACCTGAGTTGAACGCGAGGTTCACCTTAGAACGAACGCGAGGTTCGTTAAAATTGAGCTTGACGCTCACCTGAGTTGAACGCGAGGTTCACCTTAGAACGAACGCGAGGTTCGTTAAAATTGAGCTTGACGCTCACCTGAGTTGAACGCGAGGTTCACCTTAGAACGAACGCGAGGTTCGTTAAAATTGAGCTTGACGCTCACCTGAGTTGAACGCGAGGTTCACCTTAGAACGAACGCGAGGTTCGTTAAAATTGAGCTTGACGCTCACCTGAGTTGAACGCGAGGTTCACCTTAGAACGAACGCGAGGTTCGTTAAAATTGAGCTTGACGCTCACCTGAGTTGAACGCGAGGTTCACCTTAGAACGAACGCGAGGTTCGTTAAAATTGAGCTTGACGCTCACCTGAGTTGAACGCGAGGTTCACCTTAGAACGAACGCGAGGTTCGTTAAAATTGAGCTTGACGCTCACCTGAGTTGAACGCGAGGTTCACCTTAGAACGAACGCGAGGTTCGTTAAAATTGAGCTTGACGCTCACCTGAGTTGAACGCGAGGTTCACCTTAGAACGAACGCGAGGTTCGTTAAAATTGAGCTTGACGCTCACCTGAGTTGAACGCGAGGTTCACCTTAGAACGAACGCGAGGTTCGTTAAAATTGAGCTTGACGCTCACCTGAGTTGAACGCGAGGTTCACCTTAGAACGAACGCGAGGTTCGTTAAAATTGAGCTTGACGCTCACCTGAGTTGAACGCGAGGTTCACCTTAGAACGAACGCGAGGTTCGTTAAAATTGAGCTTGACGCTCACCTGAGTTGAACGCGAGGTTCACCTTAGAACGAACGCGAGGTTCGTTAAAATTGAGCTTGACGCTCACCTGAGTTGAACGCGAGGTTCACCTTAGAACGAACGCGAGGTTCGTTAAAATTGAGCTTGACGCTCACCTGAGTTGAACGCGAGGTTCACCTTAGAACGAACGCGAGGTTCGTTAAAATTGAGCTTGACGCTCACCTGAGTTGAACGCGAGGTTCACCTTAGAACGAACGCGAGGTTCGTTAAAATTGAGCTTGACGCTCACCTGAGTTGAACGCGAGGTTCACCTTAGAACGAACGCGAGGTTCGTTAAAATTGAGCTTGACGCTCACCTGAGTTGAACGCGAGGTTCACCTTAGAACGAACGCGAGGTTCGTTAAAATTGAGCTTGACGCTCACCTGAGTTGAACGCGAGGTTCACCTTAGAACGAACGCGAGGTTCGTTAAAATTGAGCTTGACGCTCACCTGAGTTGAACGCGAGGTTCACCTTAGAACGAACGCGAGGTTCGTTAAAATTGAGCTTGACGCTCACCTGAGTTGAACGCGAGGTTCACCTTAGAACGAACGCGAGGTTCGTTAAAATTGAGCTTGACGCTCACCTGAGTTGAACGCGAGGTTCACCTTAGAACGAACGCGAGGTTCGTTAAAATTGAGCTTGACGCTCACCTGAGTTGAACGCGAGGTTCACCTTAGAACGAACGCGAGGTTCGTTAAAATTGAGCTTGACGCTCACCTGAGTTGAACGCGAGGTTCACCTTAGAACGAACGCGAGGTTCGTTAAAATTGAGCTTGACGCTCACCTGAGTTGAACGCGAGGTTCACCTTAGAACGAACGCGAGGTTCGTTAAAATTGAGCTTGACGCTCACCTGAGTTGAACGCGAGGTTCACCTTAGAACGAACGCGAGGTTCGTTAAAATTGAGCTTGACGCTCACCTGAGTTGAACGCGAGGTTCACCTTAGAACGAACGCGAGGTTCGTTAAAATTGAGCTTGACGCTCACCTGAGTTGAACGCGAGGTTCACCTTAGAACGAACGCGAGGTTCGTTAAAATTGAGCTTGACGCTCACCTGAGTTGAACGCGAGGTTCACCTTAGAACGAACGCGAGGTTCGTTAAAATTGAGCTTGACGCTCACCTGAGTTGAACGCGAGGTTCACCTTAGAACGAACGCGAGGTTCGTTAAAATTGAGCTTGACGCTCACCTGAGTTGAACGCGAGGTTCACCTTAGAACGAACGCGAGGTTCGTTAAAATTGAGCTTGACGCTCACCTGAGTTGAACGCGAGGTTCACCTTAGAACGAACGCGAGGTTCGTTAAAATTGAGCTTGACGCTCACCTGAGTTGAACGCGAGGTTCACCTTAGAACGAACGCGAGGTTCGTTAAAATTGAGCTTGACGCTCACCTGAGTTGAACGCGAGGTTCACCTTAGAACGAACGCGAGGTTCGTTAAAATTGAGCTTGACGCTCACCTGAGTTGAACGCGAGGTTCACCTTAGAACGAACGCGAGGTTCGTTAAAATTGAGCTTGACGCTCACCTGAGTTGAACGCGAGGTTCACCTTAGAACGAACGCGAGGTTCGTTAAAATTGAGCTTGACGCTCACCTGAGTTGAACGCGAGGTTCACCTTAGAACGAACGCGAGGTTCGTTAAAATTGAGCTTGACGCTCACCTGAGTTGAACGCGAGGTTCACCTTAGAACGAACGCGAGGTTCGTTAAAATTGAGCTTGACGCTCACCTGAGTTGAACGCGAGGTTCACCTTAGAACGAACGCGAGGTTCGTTAAAATTGAGCTTGACGCTCACCTGAGTTGAACGCGAGGTTCACCTTAGAACGAACGCGAGGTTCGTTAAAATTGAGCTTGACGCTCACCTGAGTTGAACGCGAGGTTCACCTTAGAACGAACGCGAGGTTCGTTAAAATTGAGCTTGACGCTCACCTGAGTTGAACGCGAGGTTCACCTTAGAACGAACGCGAGGTTCGTTAAAATTGAGCTTGACGCTCACCTGAGTTGAACGCGATGTTCACCTTAGAACGAACGCGAGGTTCGTTAAAATTGAGCTTGACGCTCACCTGAGTTGAACGCGAGGTTCACCTTAGAACGAACGCGAGGTTCGTTAAAATTGAGCTTGACGCTCACCTGAGTTGAACGCGAGGTTCACCTTAGAACGAACGCGAGGTTCGTTAAAATTGAGCTTGACGCTCACCTGAGTTGAACGCGAGGTTCACCTTAGAACGAACGCGAGGTTCGTTAAAATTGAGCTTGACGCTCACCTGAGTTGAACGCGAGGTTCACCTTAGAACGAACGCGAGGTTCGTTAAAATTGAGCTTGACGCTCACCTGAGTTGAACGCGAGGTTCACCTTAGAACGAACGCGAGGTTCGTTGAGCGCGAAGCTCGGTTAAAATTGAACGAACGCGAGGTTCGTTTGAGGTAACCACCTCCTTAATTTTCGCCATGAACCCTTAGGGTTTCAAACTGAAACCGCCGCCGCCAAACCCAAAAAATTCTTCGATTTTTATTTTCAAAACCAGATCCAGAATCGGAAAAAATTTCTTGATCCAGATCCAAGAAAAATTGAAGAAAAAATCAAAGGAAAATCCAAAAAATGCTTCGGCTGTTATATTGTAAGTCGGGGGATTTGATTATTGGATTTATCCCCCCTACTGTCAATCGTCTCCTTGATAGTTTGTTTTCATCTGAAATACTTGAAGTTTGTTTACCTCGACACTAATATTTATATTGATTTTTGGTTGCTACCCCTTCCGCAGGCTGCAATAGTAATTCCTGTTTATGCGATTTGAACAATATTCATGTGTTCTTTCCTTTTGAAATAAAGTATCTGGGTACTTGAATCTGTAAATATCAACAAACCTGTGTGTGGTATATATACTGGTATTGGTGGCACGATTCTGCCTTAGTTATGTTCTCTTTTTGTTCACAACATAGATTTCTTGTTTTTCACATATTTAGATGCAGCTAGTTGTTGTCCTGTTCTACTCTCTCAATCTTTAACATCCGTATGGTCTTGAAACTACTAGTACAACTATCAATATCCGGTGTAAATTTTACCTGCCGTGATCTCATCTATAAGAATTGAGAGAATTAGACCCTCTTTAATTATCACATAAGTAGAGAGAATCCAGATCCGAAAAATACAGTTGCTTCTCTAATTACATCAAAATATGCAAAAGCAACATCTAAATATGCAGAAACAAAAATCACTCTAGTTCTTTCTCTAATGTGCCTCAAAAGAGTATAGTTTGCTTCGAACTCGAAGGGTAAAATATTTGGGAAAACCTGTTGACAGTAAAAAGTTTATTGTTCTGTTGAATTTCGTGATAGCTGTTATATCAAGTTTTGCTCATTAGTACCTGAATTAACTTAAGTTTCATCAGCTTAATATTCTGTTCTTTTCTCAGAAACAGTGCCTATAGCTTGGGATCTCATGCAAATATTATTATGATAAGTATCAAGAGTTTTGAGAAATGAAAAAAAGAGAAAAAAAAGAAAAAAAAGAAAAGAAAAATGAGCTATTTGTTTTGCAGTAAGCAAGCTGACGTACCAAAAACAACCTGATTATTACTACAAGTAAAGTTTCTTTCACTTATAACCGAACGTACCACCCAAATACTATTAGGCTCCGTTTGGCAAATGGTTAATGAAAAGGGATTAAGGAAAAGGATTAACATAGTTAGCCAATTCGATAATCCGAAGGACTAAATTATTAACCCGTTATATAAGTTTTATTTTAGTCATTGTGATCAGTTTTAGTGTTTGGGAATAACAATGATTTTGACTATTTTCTTTATAATTAGAAGGGTTAACTCTTAATCCTTCTAAATAGGATATTAGTAAACTCCTCATTTTGAGGGGTTAACTCATTATAATCCATCTAAAGGGGTTAGCTTAACCCTTCTATATTTTTTATGTTTGGCAAATTATGGAGGGTTAACTCACTTTAACCATTGTATAGATTTTTTATGTTCGGCGGGTTAAGAAGGGGTTAAGTCTCCTTAACCCCTCACTTAACCCTTTGCCAAACGGTACCTTAGCGTTTTTAATATTTGATAAAAGTTAACTGTGGTGATTCTTAATAGGGTGCTGCTATATGGACCCCAAATAGGGAACCCAAGGGGGGACATGTGAGGTGTCCCCCTCGGAATGCATGATGCACTGTTCATGCATTTAGAGGGGGACACCTCACCTGCCCCCTGTTTCCCTTATTTGGGGTCCCTGAGGCATTTTTGTTCTTAATATTACATTCGTCATCAGATTTTGTTGACGTGACAATGATCTGGCACTGTCATGTTTAGCAAAAAAATTAGTGAAATCACAAGTTCAACATACACGTTTGTATGAAACTTACAACTAATTTTTGCTAACGTGTCAGCCACGTGATCTCGTCAACAATATTTTACAGAAGTTTGCAAAAAAGAACATAGATTGATGACAATGATAATATTAATGACTGTGTGGTTGATGATTTCTAAATATTAATGATCCGAAACGATACTTTGGCTAGCACATAAGGGGCCTACAACAAAGTTTTGCCAAAAATCTATATGCATTATTAGATTATCCATCATTATTTTAAGTCTAATTTCTAGTTAAGTCCAATTTGATTTATGTTAAGTCTAAATTTACAGAAAATCCTCAGCATTAAAAAACAACAAATTATACTCAACCCTAATAACTTACACTAAACTCTCAACAAACCTAGATCTACCCTAACAAGCAAAAATTAGGATATATAAGCAACGCTAAAACGAGTGAGTGTTTATAAGTGCAAGTTTTGAAAACTCCATTAAGAGTATATAAGTGCTGACACAAACAAGTGAGGGTATATAAGTGCAAAATAGAGAAAACTAGACGATATTTAAGTGCAATTAAGCCATTCGAAATTAGTCACTCAAATCATTTAAATTGCTACTACATCCTCCGAAGTATCCTAATTTGTAAATTCAATGATTCAAGGGTGGGAGTCAACAGGGACTACCATCGCAACAATACTAGCAAATACTTTGCATAAACCCTAGAAACCCCCCACCGCCGCCTCTTTTGGCACCGCCGCCTCTTTTGGCACCGCCGCCGACGCCACCGTCAGCGCCTCTGCCGACTAGATTCCAAGTCCCCCGCCGCCGTCGAGCTCTGTTCCAATCTCCGTCGTTGCTTCTCTCAAAAGGTACTCTGCTTCCCTCTTTGTTAACTTCTGTCCTGGTTCAATTTGTAGCTGTAGATTCGCCCTAGACGCTTTTAGGGTTTGAATTCATTCTTTGTTGGTATACGATCAGATTGTGTTTGTTTGGGTAGACCCCCTAGAGGAACTCAAGTTTGAGTTTATATTGAAACCTCTAGAGGTCTGAATTTTGTCAACTATTATTCATGAATATTTATATATATATTAAAAATTCACACATGTGCAATTTCGCGTAATCCGATCAGTTGTCGCATAATCTGATTAACCATGTTTTTAAAACCTTGCCACTTACATCCTAACATGATATGCATGTTTAAATTCTAAGTTTCTTGTTGTTCTTTTCTGCTAAATCAGAGTGAGCGTCGAAGATATGAGAATGTGTATATGGAGCAGCATTTAGGTTAAATATGGGGTAACTTACAATGAGTTCGTCTGTGTGGATCGTGTTAGATCTAAATCAAAACTTGAGATCTAAAACCATATAGCCATGATTAATTCAAAGAGATTAACAATAATCAAAAGAGCGGAAGCTTATACCTGAATCCATGGATGAAATCTTGATTTGGGTTTTTGATGATCTTCTAACCTTAGGGTTTCTCTAAATCCGAATTTCTCTAGCTAGATGGGGGTGTAGAGAATTAGAGAATGTAACCCTAGGTTAGGGACCATAACCCCTTATTTATAGATGTTGTACTTTTGTAATTTAGCCCCTCAATAAATCACAATTACAACCTGGTATCTGCACATATAACCCCATGATTATATTTAAATACCCATTAACCCAACTTAATTGATCACTTTAGTGGGTTATCCTGAAAGATAGCAATACACATTGATTAATCATATGTGCCCACAAATAGATTTATTAGATTAAATCCAACAATCTCCCACTTGGGCACCATATGATTCCTTAAACTGTGTATAACCTTATGAGCTCAAAAATTGCTATCACTGAAATGGTATTTCCGAACAATCTCGTCCATTGACTATATCAATATAGGATCAAAGCGGCCTTCGTCACATTTATCGTGACTCGACCCATCAATGGTCACATATACCAATACAATCAAACGACATAGATCAATCATGGATGTGCAGCATGAAAATTACATGCAATGTGATCAGTACATGTCTATTTTCAACTGGTCCTCCTTAGTGAGGTCAAAACCAAACATAATGTAACAGAGTGTCTTAACTGAATACTTTATTCTGATCAGACAATACAACCAAACATAAAGCACCACAAATACAAACTCCCACTAAAACATAATATCCTCAAATAATACCACACCCATATGAGCAGTATGCTCATGAAAGACCTTAGGTGGCAATCCCTTAGTAAGAGGATCAGCTATCATGGAGTTTGTCCCAATGTGCTCTATGGATATCTGTCCACTCTGTACCCTTTCTTTCACAACCAGGAACTTAATGTCAATATGTTTTGACTTAGTTGAGCTCCTGTTGTTATTGGAATACATTACTGCAGATTTATTGTCACAATATAGCCTTAGTGGTCTTTCAACATTTTCCAAAATGCGCAGTCCCGTGACAAAATTTCGCAGCCATATTCCCTGATTGGATGCCTCATAGCAAGCTACAAATTCTGCTGCCATAGTGGAGGAAGCTACTAGTGTTTGTTTGACACTTTTCCATGATATAGCTCCTCCTGCTAACATATAAATGTAGCCTGATGTAGACTTCCTGCTATCTTGGCATCCAGCAAAATCAGAGTCCGAATACCCAATGACCTCTAATTTCTCTGATTTTCTGTATGTGAGCATGTAATCTTTTGTTTTCTGAAGATACCTCATAACCCTTTTGACTGCTATCCAATGATCCATACCAGGGTTGCTTAAGTATCTGCCTAACATCCCAACAATGTACGCAATATCCGGACGCGTACATACCTGAGCATACATTAGACTTCCTACAGCCGAAGCATAAGGAATCTTCTGCATTTCCTGAATTTCAAGGTTACCTTTAGGGCACTGATTGAGACTAAACTTGTCTCCTTTAGCAACAGGGGTGTCACCTGGTCTGCAATCTTGCATGCCAAACCTTTTAAGTACCTTATCGATATAGCTCTTTTGTGATAATCCAAGAATACCCCGAGAGCGATCTCGATGTATCTGGATCCCTAATATAAAAGAGGCGTCCCCAAGATCTTTCATCTCAAAATTCTTTGATAGAAATCTCTTGGTTTCGTGCAACATGCCTATATCATTAGTGGCAAGCAAGATGTCATCCACATACAGAACCAGAAAAATATACTTACTCCCACTGAACTTGTGATATACACAGTCATCAACAATGTTCATCTCAAAACCGAACGAGATAACTATTTGTTGAAACTTATGATACCATTGACGAGGAGCTTGCTTGAGTCCATAGATGGATTTCCTTAATTTGCAGACCATATTCTTTGGGTCTCCCGACACAAAGTTTTCTGGTTGCACCATATAGATCATCTCATCAATGTCTCCATTGAGAAATGCAGTCTTAACATCCATCTGATGTAACTCAAGATCATAATGAGCAACAAGTGCCATGATTATTCTGAAAGAGTCTTTCGATGAAACCGGAGAGAAAGTCTCTGTATAATCAATGCCTTCCTTTTGAGTATAGCCTTTAGCCACAAGACGTGCCTTATACCTCTCCACATTACCGTTTGCATCCCGCTTGGTTTTAAAAATCCATTTACAACCAATTGGTTTTGCACCTTCTGGTAATGGGACAAGTTCCCAAACCTTATTGTCTTGCATAGACTTGTACTCTTCATTCATGGCATCAATCCACTGTTGAGAGTTAGAACTTTTCATGGCCTGAGAGAAGTTGATTGGATCATCTTCTAACATTCCACTACTTTCCTCATGTTCTTGGAGAAATACAATATAATCATCCGGAATAGCATTTCTCCTTTCTCTCGTGGATCTCCTTAATGGCACTGGTTCTTGAGGTTGTTGAGTTTGTTCTTCTGGAACAGGGAGTTGTTCAACATTATCATCTTGAGGTTCCGGATTTACTTCTTGAGCAACAACAGGTATAGGAACCTGAATATTGTCAAAAGTAACTGTATGGATTGGATCTGAAGCCAATTCCTCCTCAAAACTAATGTCTCTAACCTTATTTCTCCCCCCAAACTCAACATCCTCAAAGAATGTTGCTGTTCCCGTCTCAAAAATGTTCCTTATAGTGGGATCATAAAACTTAAAGCCCCTAGAGCGTTCAGAGTATCCAATAAAGTAGCTGCTAACTGTTTTGGAGTCCAATTTCTTTTCATTTGGCCTATAAGGCCTTGCCTCAGCTGGACATCCCCAAATATGTAAATGCTTTAAACTGGGCTTTCGACCAGTCCAAAGCTCATAAGGTGTTTTAGCAACTGCTTTACTTGGTACTCTATTCAGAATGTAAGCTGCTGTCTTAAGTGCTTCTCCCCAGAGTGACTCTGGTAAAGAAGAATGAGCAATCATACTTCTTACCATATCCTTAAGAGTCCTGTTTCGTCTTTCAGCTACACCATTCATGCTAGGTGAACCCGGCATGGTGTACTGTGGGACGATACCGTATTCCTCTAGGTATCTAGCAAATGGTCCTGGACGTTGTTCACCTGAACCATCATATCTACCGTAGTACTCACCACCACGATCAGATCTGACGGTTTTAATTCTTCTGTTGAGTTGATTCTCAACTTCAGCTTTATAGGCTTTGAACATGTCCAGAGACTCAGATTTTTCATGAATAAGATATAGGTGCCCATAACGTGAGTAATCGTCTATGAATGATATAAAATATTGTTGACCATTCCAGGATTCCGTAGGGAATGGCCCACAAATATCCGTATGTATCAATTCTAAGACATCCGAAGATCTGTTGGCACCTAATCTTTTCACTTTGGTCTGTTTTCCCTTGATACATTCAACACATACGTCGAAGTCCGAAAAATCAAGGGAATCCAAAATGCCATCAGACACAAGACGCTCAATTCTACCTTTTGAGATATGACCTAAGCGCTTATGCCATAATGTCGCCGAATTTTCCTTATTTAATTTACGCTTAGTACCACGTGATTCCACATGCAAGGATTCATTGTAAGAAGCAATTGTATCAAGCAAATATAGGTTGTCATAAATACTCAAGTAACCGGTTCCCACAACATTTGAATTAAAAGATAAACTGAATTGACTGTTTCCAAATGAACAAGAATAACCTGATTTGTCCAATACAGAAACAGAAACCAAATTCCGTCTAAAAGACGGTACTACAAAAGTATCTTTTAAATCCAAATAATAACCAGTTCCTAACAACAACCTAAAGTGCCCAATTGCTTCCACATCTACCGATTGTCCGTCGCCCACAAAGATGTGTCTTTCAACATCACTTGGCTTTCGGTAGCTCAGGCAACCCTGCATAGAAACACTTATGTGAGTAGTAGCACCAGAGTCTAACCACCAAGTGTTTCTAGGTACTGAAGCTAAATTAACCTCAGAACAGACCAAAGCAAGGAACGTACCCTTATTATCACGCCAGGCGTGATATTTTGTACAGTCCTTCTTTACATGTCCAGGCTTCTTACAGAAGAAACAACCCTGATTATCCTTATGTTGTTTCTTCTCAACTGGACCCTTAGCAGCTTCCTTATCATTCTTCCTTTTCTTGCCCTTATCCTTAGAGGCATAGGCCAAATGAGCACTTTCTGTCTTATCTTGCTTCAACCTGTCTTCTTCTTGCACACAGTATGAAATGAGCTCATTTAGAGTCCATTTCTCCTTTTGACAGTTATAACTGACCTTAAATTGGTTAAACTGTGCAGGAAGAGACAACAAAACCAGATGCACTAATAACTCGTCACAAAGATCGAGTTTAAGTGCCTTAAGCTTTGAAGCAATATGAGACATTTCCATAATGTACTCCCTGATATTTCCTTTGCCCTTATACTTCATTGAAATCAAGCGAGCTAAAAGCGTGCTTGTTTCTACCTTATCGTTTTTCGCAAAACGCTTCTCAATTTCGGCAAGGAAATCTTTAGCCTTAGTAATCCCTTCGGATTCTATGCCCCTGAAGGCTTCCGGAACGCCGCGCTTAATGATCATAAGACTCATGCGATTTGAACGCTCCCACTTCTCATGCTCCTTCTTTGCATCAGGAGTGCTATCCGCATTGAGAGGTTGGGGTTGTTCAGTTCTTAATGCATAGTCAAGATCCATGCAGCCAAGAACAATTAATATGTTCTCTTTCCAAACCTTGAAGTTTGTCCCATTTAGCATGGGAATTGAGTTGATGTTAGCAGAAATTGTTGCAGCAGATGCATTAGCTGAAATAAAACAAAAGAATGCTCACATCAATAACCATAATCAATAAAATTCAAATAATGACAATCCCCATCCAAGATACCGGCACAACATTAATATCAAGTCTTTGGACAGTAATATTAACTTGTAAGTGATACCTTGTTGCAATGATCAAACATTGACAATAACTCATGTCAAATAATGAAACTATCTTTGGATCGATTCATTATTCACATGTAAACCTTATAATTGTCACACGCTTATCATCGCAGATGTGTATACAGTCTAAATAAATATTAACCTTCCTTTGGGCCGATTAAATATTTACACGAAAGCATACACACAAACATCTCACATTCCTCATGAACAATCTACACAAGAGAGGTTACTTTGGCAACTTCTTGTTTCAATTAATCAATTGGAGTGAGAGACAACCTTAATACCTTAGTGTCATAATATTTGAATTAAATAATTGATTAAAAACTGAATTAGATTTAAATTAAAAAAATTTTAAATCAACTGAATTTTCAAAAACTTAATTGGGGTCTCACAGCTTAATTAGGGCCCATAACTTAATTGAATAAATTAAGTATACCAAAGTGGACCCATGAAAAGCCGAGGCTTAACCATAATGAACACGAAGTTCCCTTAACTTCGAACGCGAGGTTCGACTGTATTGAGTACGAGACTCACTTAAGCACGAACGCGAGGTTCGTTTGAGAACGAACGCGAGGTTCATTTGAACGCGATGTTCAACTTGAGAACGAACGCGAGGTTCGTTAAAAAAAAGGATGAACGCGAGGTTCAACTGAAGTTCGAACGCGAGGTTCGACTGAAGAACGAACGCGAGGTTCGACTGAAGCACGAACGCGAGGTTCGTTTGAGGTAACTACCTCCTTAATTTTCGCCATGAACCCTTAGGGTTTCAAACTGAAACTGCCGCCGCCAAACCTAAAAAACCTTTGATTTTTATTTTCAAAACAGATCCAAAATTGGAAAAATTAAAGAAAAAATCCAAAAAATTCCAAAAAGTTACTGTTCACCGGCGATTTTTAGTTACTGTTCATCCGGAAAAAACTGTACTGGCCACCCGAAAAAAAAAATTTGGTACTGTTCACCGAACATTACTGTTCATCCGAACCCAAAAATTAAAATTTTAACCAGAGATTTAAGATCAAAACCCAATAAAACTTAAATCCCTAAGAATTAATCAAGGTGGCTCTGATACCACTTGTTAGATCTACATCATAAAACTTGAGATCTAAAACCATATAGCCATGATTAATTCAAAGAGATTAACAAAATCTACAAGAGCGGAAGCTTATACCTGAATCCATAGATTGATCTTGATTTTGGGTTTTGGATCTTCTAACCTTAGGGTTTCTCTTTTAGCCGAATTTCTCTCTTAGATGGGGGTGAAGAGAATTAGAGAATGTAACCCTAGGTTAGGGACCATAACCCCTTATTTATAGATGTTGTACTTTTGTAATTTAGCCCCTCAATAAATTACAATTACAACCTGGTATCTGCACATATAACCCCATGACTTATTTAAATACCAAATTAACCCAACTTAATTTATCACTTTAGTGGGTTATCCTGAAAGATAGCAATACACATTGATTAATCATATGTGCCCACAAATAGATTTATTAGATTAAATCCAACAAATTCATCTAAGAGTGACAATTTCCATAGACAAGTGTACATATATTCAAAAAACAACAAAATACAACCCGAGGGGTGATGCATTTATCCGAAGTTATCCCCACCATGTCTGATGCTGCACCGAGGTCTTGCAGTCCAAGCAATACCCAAAAGTTTTTAAGATATAATTTTAAAAATGTAATAATGTAATATTATTATGAATCTGAGATCTAGCAATGAACCTATTAGTGTCTGAGAATGTTATTGTTCAATTATTTTAAAAGTGTTTCTGTTTAAAATAATGAATGTACTTCAAATTGATTGTAGTCATATTCACATGTCATGATTTAGAAGGCTCTAGAAATAACCAATGAAATGGAAGAAGAGAGGAAGATCTCTAGTAAAATTACAAGTTTGCAACTACAAAAGAAAAGAGGATATATCCTCCATTCCTCTAAACTTTTCACAATCCTCACTAAGATCATTATGTATGTATGTATGTATGTATGTATGCATGCATGCATGCATACATGCATGCATGTATGTATGTATGCATGTATGTATGTATGCATGCATGTATGTATATATGTATGTATGTATGTATAGAGAGAGAGAGAGAAATGGGTATGCTTGGTACCAAGCATAAATTTTTTGCTTAGCAGTGAGGTGTCATATTCCTATCCACCCATTTTAATTCCTAACCACTCCCAATCCATGTGAATGTGGGCCCCGATTTTAATGAGTGGAGGGGAATATGTCACCTCACTACCAAGCACAAAAACTTGTGATTGGTACGAAACATACACATTTTTCTCATATATATATATATATATATATATATATATCAATAAT
>NC_033797.1:81756996-81768562 GCF_001876935.1 Asparagus officinalis | reverse complement strand
GTTCATTGGAATGAACTTGAAAATCTGCTCCCAGGTCCGGTGCCGGAACCTTGATCGGCCCAGGGATAGATACGTAGGAGCCCTATGAAGGAAAAAACACTACGGGGCCAGGTTCTATTCACTCTGATTCCTCATCTTATGGAGCCCACAAGGAATTCCGATTAAAACTCATCTCCATCAATCCCAAGATGAAAAATACTGATATTTAACATGTATGAACTAAAACGAAACAGAAAATCCCATATGGAATACATAAACAAAACCTAAAACATGTGTTATGTTAAAACTTTTAAACACAAACCCCGAATAGTTAAGTCAGATAATGTTAGAATAAGCCACAAACCTCATGTTAAATACTCTTCATAGCCTACACAATTTCATGGATCTACGAATCTCTTTAGCCAAATTAAAAACGTGGTGCTACCCTTTTCTAAACTGAGATCTCAATACCCCACTCAATAGTACGTCATAAGAGATCTCCATGCTATTGTACTCACATATCAGATAAGCGTCCTTTGCTATAAATTATCAAAACTCATTAACATCTTCAATGTAATCCGTGTAAAACAAAGGCTGGTACCACCGAGTTTGCGACGTAGATTTACTCAAATGCCACTCTCTGAGTGGTGACAACCTCCTGGATCATGGAGAGAGAGTGGAATCCTTTGGCTATCACACTGGAAGATTCCGACGAAAAAACTCTTCCAAGTTCTGTACCCCCCAAATCACAGAACAAGGCAGGTTTGAGATAGAGGAGAGGGGGCTAGGTTTCCTCAAGATCTGAACAGATGAGCGGGGTGAATTCGGTGAAAAAGATATATATACACTAAACCACCTAGGCTGAGACGCACGAACCAATAAGAGACCGAGGAAAGCAAGTGGAGAATGCCCAGCCTGTGGCAGAATGACCGCCGGTAAACCTGTAAAGAAACTGGGGAAAATCAGCTTATTCATCGAGCTGATGTGTCGACCGATACAGTAGTTGACTGATCGTGTCGACTGATTGAAGAAATTTTAGTAATTTTTGTGGCATCGTATTTGCTAATGAATACAAAACCAACGCACAAAAATCTACCCTCGCAAACTTATATCATCCAACTCAACTTTATTATCAATGTATATCATGACTAACTATTTATCATAAAGAATATTTATTACTAATAATTCACATAATATCATAAAATTACGGGGTTCTACATTCTCCTTAGAAGAACTTACGTTCCTCGAAATTGCCGGGAAACCCATACGATGCTTCGGAAACATAAACTGTCAGATAAACATATAGAGATAATTTAACTTAAACGATCTTAAAATGAATATTCCGCCCAAATCCTCTAATTAGTCGGAATTCAGTACATCGGGTACAAAGTATCAAACAGCGGAACCTCCCATATAGATATAGTATAACCAATGTTTCTGAAAGAATTAAGAATTAAGCCGAATATTCCCATCTATGTTAAATGTAAATATAGGATCAAGAAGATATGAAACTCTTGCAAGATACATCCGGTCCACATAAAATTTTTAGATTTAGCCTGTATCAAGACAGGTGTGGGTAGTCGGAACGACAAATCCCTTCGTGCTCCCAAGCGATATGCTCAATAGCCTCTCGGTTCCCACTGACTTTCACGTATTGCAAGGAAATTACCCATGTTCCTAAGTCTCTTGTCCTCTCTGCAAGATACGAATCCCCCTTCACCGGGACATCTCGACAGTATCAAATCCTCCTGAAGCCATCTCTGGTGTATCAATACTCGTTGCTGCTCCTCATCATGCAAGTGTTTCTTGAGCATAGATAACATGAAACATTATGTATAGACACTAACATCGATGCCATGGAGATCTAGTCCTTATGACACAAACTCCAACCCTCCAGAATGAATGGCTATGTATCTCGCCGCAAGCTCTCCGTCGTCCGAACACTCTAACGCCTTTCATAGGCGACCTAGCTAACTGAGTCTCCACCTGAAACTCCAGGTCTTTCGTCTCTATCGGCATAGCTCTTTTTCCCGACTCTGAGTCTGCTAGAACTCTCTCTGATCAGGGCTATCTTCTCAAGTAGTGTCCTCATCCCAAGTCCGGGTCCAAACATCAAGCTGTCCTCCGGCTCGAACTAACATATCAGTGACGCTACAAGGTCTCCTGTACATTCTCATACGGGGACACCATACCGATCGTCGCTTGATAACCTAGTAGTTACATAGGGATGAAAGCGAACTCTATCAATGAAATCCGTGATCCTAACCATCACAATAAAATAATCCAACGCCTTGCAAGTCAATGACACAGGCACGGCTCTAAAACGTCTTCCACACACTGATTCACTCCTCTGTCTGACCATCACCTTAAAATGGAGCGCGTCTGTGTGTGGAAAACACTGCTGGAATGATAATCTGCTGCCAAAGAGTCCTGAAAAGGGCAATCCCTCCAAAAGTACCAGAGGTGATCACGCCTTGGTGAGAGTCTCGATATTACGATACTACATCTGGATGAAATATTGGATAACCCAGAAATGATATGTGCGATCAGCACATATTGCCCCTGCACAAGAATATTCGAACTCTGTGCATATGTCCGCAGTAATAGTAGTCAACCACCTCAACGCAATGAACATGTAGAGCAGGAGTGAAAAGTGTTCATTCTTGTAGGCCAAGCTGAACGGGCAGGATAGAGCAGCTTCCAAAGTGGCAGAGCGTCACGCAGACTGATACGGGACCACACATCTCAAACCAAGATCGGTCAAAACGATCCACAATACCCAAGACCTAAATATATCCCCTTCTTGACCTTCGCAAGATGGGCGAGAACCACTACGATCGGAGGTCCATAGAAGCATATTGCCCACGAGGGCGGAGCTCACTCGGGAGAGAACGAAATTGCAAAGTTGGGTCCGTGCGCAGTCGCATGGAGATAAGAATGACTGAAATTCTTGGTACTGCTCTGGCTGTTCGAGCAGTGGATGAAATAGTACCAGCATATCACTCAGCCAGGACTGATATTGGTATAGAGCGGGCGTCAGTCTTCTTCAAGCAGCATCGTTAAGCTACCATTCGGACTACATCTCCCTTGATACGAAGCAAGAACCACTGGTGCCCGCCATACGCTCAATACAAGTCGTTTCATATATCACGGTGTCTACTGTACATTGACATTGAAGGTCAGCTCCTCTAGGAATCTCTTGAAACACAAGTATGAGGTCGAGACTATCGCTTCAGGAGTATGATGGGAGCTCTTCACATTGCCTATTGATGCTACTCTCTCGTTCTTTATTGGGCTTAGACTGCGCCAAAGCAATGTGATAATGACAAGTGAGGTCCCATAAGGTCTCGTAGTGGGTCGGGCCATAGCGATCGCCTTTCAGCTGACGTCAACTCATGGTTGGACCGTGTATAAGTAGCACTCCGCGCCTAAAGCGCTTATAGGGCGGCATGAACTTAACCTGGGCCTCGATTCATCTGTCCCGAGGACCTCCTGGGCAACATATGCTGCCCAATCGATCCAATCCAGTAGGCCCTTATGATAATAATTGTGGCATCTCCTCACTTTCGCGATTCTATGAAGACTCCAAGCCAACTCTCGCGTGCGCTAGAATCTACTGCCCAACAAGAGTGAATGTGGCATCAATCTTTGAGCGAACTTATACTAGCTGTCGGACATTAGGCGAAGAGCGAATGAACTAGCAAAAATGCTGGACATAACGCGGCGCTCACAAAAAAATGTGGGAGGTCTGAAAATCCACCATTTGCTGAGGTTGTTCGCTGGCAATCCTCGAGGGTCTAATATCAAGCATAACTGCAGGCCTAAAGATGGACGTTAAGGACTCCGATTGTAATGCACCTAAAAAGCGCATTGGAAAAACTCCTCGATTTTCGACGCTTCCTGCTAAGGGCATCTGCTACGACGTTCGGCCTCCCCCAATGAATGATTACTCGCTTCCAAGGATACGGCTCAATGACGGCGAACACTTCGTCGATTCCACTATTCGAGGCACTAAACCAAACCACAAAACTCCTGCTCTCAATAAATATTATTGGAGACCACCCTATCCTATGAGAAAGAAAATCGTAGGTCTGCGAGACTCTCGGGAGCATATCCTGTCCTATTCGTAAAGCAGTAACTATCAGAACAAGGCGATTTCCCATCAAGGTAGAAGCAGAGGCGAGGAATCTCGTTACAGGGCGGAGTATCTAGTCCCCAATACTCCAGGACGTAGTCTAACAATGTGATCCCGGCTCAAACCAGGATACTTACCTGCATGAGTAATATAGGCCGCAGTGGGACAGCTCTCATGCTCCTCTGTCAAACGCAACGACATCTCCCGTTTCAACAGCCTGGCGCCTAGAGCTCAGTAGAAGAAGGCGTGTCGAGGAATTCTTCGGCAAATACATGATAACGACTGCCAGTCTTGTAAAGCCACTGCCTTCAGCTTCAATAAGTGATGCAATCGGGATCTCTGTAGAGTCGGCGCAAACAAGAGTCAGTCTTCCTGAGAAAGACTGAACGGAACCGGCATCCCTGGGCTACAGAGAGGCGCGCATGCTGTAATCAGCTGGCGAAGGCTCGAATTCCACGCTTCCTTCACTGCACTTGGGGCAACTTCCAGCGACGTGCGCCGGACCAATACCTGAGGAGTAAGCGGAATGGGCGAAAAGTCATTCAGACGTCGAATAATATCGTCACGACGTCCATTCAACGCGCAGCGATGAAAAGGCTCACGGAAGGATATTCGCATGAAAACAAGTAGTTAAGTGTTTGTTAATATCAGATATAAGAAGGAAATTGAACTCATCTTACAAATTGGTAAGATAGGTCATTGCTTTAATAATAGGCGATGACGATTTGGCTACATTGCGCATTTATAAGATAGGGTATATCGAACAAATTATATCCCTGCCTATATAAAGGCACGATGCAGCCGTCAAAACGCCCCGCTTTATTAGAGATGTGGTTTTGACCAAGCAAAAACCCATCCTTAAAGCATCGATCCTCACCAAGTGAGAATCAAGCTTTTCCCCGATCGCACTCACAAGGAGGAGCAAAATGGGAGTAAAAGGACTAATGTTGCAAAATTTTCAGAAAAAAGTCTAAATTCTGTAAAATTTCCGGTCTTTAGAGGCGTCGATCCTCAACAAGGAGAAATCAAAGGCTTTTCCCGGTTGCCTCAGCCAAGGAGAACAACCGGGGGTAAAAAGGACGCAATTTGCGAATAATCGCAGAAAAAAGAGGACTAATTTGTAATTTGCGAGTGTTTTTTTTTTTTTTATTTGTTTTGATATATGGCAAAAAAAAGTAGCTCACCAGCATATGAGGAAGCACGCCATCAGCTCGATCGATCAGGGAAAACGACGCTCTCGAGACTATCGCACATAAGTGGCCTACAAAAGAAATGCAGAGGTCAGAATCTAAAAAAAAGATGCACATTTTTATCACGCCTAAAAGATAAGCCGAGGCGCCAAATTTATATATCCGAACCTCACCCAATGGTCGCCACAAATTCATAATTGAATAAAGCATAAAAAATGTTGAAATTATGAAAAGATTATACCTGAGGGTAAGCTTGCAAGATCCAATAAAAAATTTAGATATTGAAAAGTGCTCGAACCACACCCAGCTCGACGGGCCTGAGTAGAAATTCCAAAAATGGAAAGTTTCGAAGTGATTTTCATGTCCAAGGATCAAAAGGAGTAACTAGAATCTAAGACGAATATCAAGTTTTTAAGGAGATCGGTTAGCCTCGAGGGAAGAGAAAAGCAAAAAAGGAGGCAGAGAGGGGGGGCCGGCCCTAAGGTGAGGAAAAAAAAAGAAAAAAAAGAACGCCGCTTTTATAGGGGTGAAGCGGGATTGAACGCAACCGAACCACAACCGGAACCCGGACCCGGTTTTTGAACCAGAATCCAAATTGAAGCGCGAACGCGAGCATCGAAATACGACTTCAAATCGAGCGACGGTTTCAGTCCATGCATTCACTCACATCCTCTCATCCATTATTGTTCGTAAGAGTCGGAGGATTTTTGAGCCGATTTACTGCGCTTTTGCTCATTTTAAGCCGTTCAGCTCATTTAGGCAACAGAAATAACTCCAATAAGGTATATGAGTAATAAACTATTCCCTAATTTTGTGGTTTGCAGAAGTTCCTGGAGAAGATGTTGTTTTATAATATTCTTAGGATAACTCAACAACACTAGCGCCGGACAACGCGTTGCAATAAAGACTCGACGCCAACAATCGATGGTCGAGCTATGGAAGATCAAATAAATCAGGAATCAACTTTCAAAGTTCAAAATTTCCGGGACAAACGTCAGACAATAAATGCAGCATCGGACCTTACAGACAATTCGACAAAGCACCGAAATAGCCTGAAGGATTGAAGGAATCAGAAGCAGAAGCCATTCCAAAGTCCGCATTACAATACCGACTGAAGGTTTGGGACAAGCATATCCAAAGTATTCAGACTCCTTCTATAAAAGAACGAGACTTGAAATACTTGGAGGGGATCTGTAAGGCGTATAAAATTGCTTATAATCGCTTAGCTCAAGCTCGAGGGCACAAACCGAACGAAAACGCAACAGGTGACGAGATAGACAAAATCGGCACGCGACAATCAGATGAATCCACCCGCGTGCAGAATCAAAGTTAACGAGTTGAGGAATCAAACGAGCATCCAACCGAAGCGGACTCGGACCGAATCACGATCGAATCAAGATCAGTTTTGAACTCAAACTCAAGAAGCCGATTTACTGCCTAATGCGGGATCCAAGACTTCCAAATCAAGATCCCGAGACAAATCAAAGTTCACCACAAACCACCACCGAATCACGGGACAGAAACGCGAACCGGAAATAACGGAAAACAACAGAATGAAAACACCCCGACGGAGGGGCTGGGCGAAACCGGAACCATCTCAGGTGGCGTTCGGCCCTAACGCCAGCACCCTGAGGTGGCTGCGGTGGCCGAGCCACTCAGGGTGGCTCGGAGCCGAGCCACCCCCTGGGGTGGCCGACGCCAGCCTTAGGGTGGGCTCGGCATGAGAACGATCCACCTTGAGGTGGCCGACGGCTTGGATGTTGCCACAACGTGCACACGGGCACGGCACAGTGTTTTGAGAGACCCATAATAGGCCAAGGGGTTGTTCATTTCAAAGGTCGAACTTTCAAGAGCCGAAACTCTGCCGGATTTGAAGAGGCGAACTTCGAGGCTTTGAAGACGTTGAAGACTTTCACATTCGGATCTGATCCTCGGCGAGCACCCACTGTCAAGAAAAGGCAGGATTCGAGAGAAGAAAGAACAGATCCTGAGCATCTTACACGAGATTACCCTCTCAGATCTAAGGCTTGGTCTTAGAATCTCGAGATCCGAGCGCATTATTTCGCTTTGGTGGATCTAATCCCTCCCGGCTAAATTATTCCCTTCGTGGAAAATACCCCGTATAATCGTTGTAGATACCGACCGGATCTAGATCGAAACGGGTCCACGGATTAACCCCGGCGTTGGCAAAAGAACGCCACCAAAGCGAGCGATCCGCAGAACAAGGAGCTCGGCGTTTGGTTCACAGAAGGAAAGTTGTAATTTTTTACTTTTTTTTTCTTTGATTTAGTTGTAACCGGATCTATAAAAGACCGGATCTTTGTAATCCAAAATGACAATTATTTCAATGAAGAAAACAGTTTTCCCCGCGAACAGATATTGACAACGTTTTCTTCATGGGAGAGTTCAGCCTTTAATCGCAGGACTTCAGCCTCAGCTTCAACAAGTCTATCACGAAGTGAATTCATAGAAGTAGTCGAGCGTTCTAACTCTTCTCACTTCTGAATATTACGCTCACGAAGCTCCATGATTTGACGCTCTCTTGCAGCTAAGTCCCGCTCTATCGCCTCCCGGCGAGCCACTTCTACAACTTGAAGACCAGCCAAAGTAGACATAATTTGTGGCTGAAGCTCTCTGCGACCCAAGGCTTCAAGATGCTGTAATTGTTCTTCCAAACGAAGGATAATCTCCGAACAGCGCTCGAACCACGGAGTGTTCCCCACACGAAGGATAATCTCCGAACAGCGCTCGAACCACGGAGTGTTCCCCACACTTCTGACTCCGTTTAAGCCTGCCTCCAGAAGAGGTCGGAAGGAATTAAAAGTTCCCTGACCACTCACCACATATTCAATCACCTTCTTCGCAAGGCTATTCAAATACACCAAGGAAATTTGAAGGAACTCAGGTGCGCCCGCAAGACTTGAAGTGACACTCGGGGATACTCCCCTAGCCATTGAAATTGGTGCAGGGGATCCGGGCACCGAAGCTGCAGAAGCAGTAGAAACATTCAATTGTGATAGGCTTGAGGTCAAAGCCATCATTGCCCTTGCCTGAGATGTGCTTGGTCGTACCTCTGTTGGAGTAAGCGAGATCTTCAGCAATGCGGTAGGCGAAGTAGCTACAGTGGATGAGGTAGGCAGAGGCTGCTCTTGCGCAGGGGCTGACACCTGCACGAGCTGTTGTTCCGAAGGAGAAGTCACGGTAATAGCCCCAGGTAATGCTACAGTTGAAGCAGTTGCCACAGGTGAGCCTAGTAAGTGTTGCTCTTGTCAAGGAGTTGGCACCTGTGCGACCTGTTGTTTTGAAGAAGGAGGAGCAGTAGTAGCCCCTGGAGGAGGTGAACCTGCACGAAATAAAAAAGGTCGGAATGCGGAAAAAGCATGTGGAAGAATTTGAAACAAACCCGGCTTATCGGTGAGATAAAAAGGAGTATAACCAGATGCTTTATCAGATGGATCCTTGGGAGCATCATCGAAAGTAGTGATGTCATCCATGGAATCATGTCCATCATCACCTTCACCGTCACCTGGCACGTTGCCAATTTCAGCATCCTCATCACCTCTATCTTCGTCAGCTGCATCACCAATCGAGGAACCTTCATAATCAACTCGCTCCTCATCATCCCGGGTAGCTGAAGATTCAGGAAGATTTGTGCCAACAGCTGGTTTAGTCATAAGTCCCGTCGTCGGACTAGGACTTAAACCGCCAGCTTGTGACATTAGTGCTGAAGGAGGAGGGGATGGATTCTCTTCATGGCCCTAGGATTCTAACACTGGAGCCCTAGGAGAGTCTGCTGCCAGAGAAGATTCTGCATCTGTGGCCATCAATTCATTCTCTTCATCATCGGAGGGATGGTGAGAGGAAGCTTCACTTGATAAGGCCGGGCCATGAGAACGGAGCCCAGTTCTATGTGGCAGGCCTGCAACTAAAGATTCATGTTGTTCTTCATCTGCAGCAGCTCTAATAGCGTCAGCCATCAATTTTGGTTTCTGCTGGCCTTTAGGAGGAGGAGACCCAACTATCAGTTTCCGTCGAGTCTGCTTATCATATTGACCAGTTTCATACGCCAAAAGTTTTCTCTTCCCAGCTGCCCTTCTGGGGGAAGAATCTACCACTCGGGGTTCCTCTGCTGGAGCAGGTTCGGCTGCTTGTTCCTCTCCTGGTTCGGCAGAAGGGTCCTTAATGGATAAAAATTCATCGATCCCTCGCAGGCAGGATGTCTTTGACCCCCTTCTCGAAGCATACATATGTCTGATGTCTTTCAGGCAAGACGTATTCAAGTTGTAATTAGGAGTCTGGGAAGCGACAAAATACCAGTTGCAGAAGCTTATGGAAGAGTAGGAGTTGGGTGTTTTGTGGGGAAGCCTAAAGATTGCTCTGGTACAACTTGCCACAGAATAGTACCAAGCCCTGGCCCCTTCATATAAGTTGCTCATAACTGAGAGCTGAGGTCGAGGGTTCCTAACGTACAACTGATCATACCCTAATTGGCGGGCAAACCTATAGGGTTGGTAAGGTTCGAGGAAACATTTATCACCCTGGCTGAAGATCAGATAGCCTGGCCTGATAGAGAGAAGCCAATGGAAAACACCCCCGCTCAGCTGGGTGAATTGGCCTGATAGAGAGAAGCCAATGGAAAACACCCCCGCTCAGCTGGGTGAATCCGTTAGGACCCGCCACATCCTGATACTCTGCTCCATAGACGCCGCCTTCAAAATCAGGGAAACAACAGAAGATATGATAGTGGGTGTCTCGCGACAAGATTTGGCGAATCCTAACCATATAACCTCCCTCCCATTTTGCAGATTCTAGTCGTTGCAAAAACGGGGTAAATGAGTCTCCTGGGGGAGAGGCTGCACTCATTAGGGGAGGGCAGTGAAGCACATACCAAGCCATTAAATAGGTAAAAGGCAATGGCACCCTGGGGTTAGGAGTTTTGAAAGCCTTGTTACCCCCAGACTCAACCTCTGTAACATCAGTGAAATCCAGAGCTAACTCACGTAGCCCATTCTGCAAGCAACTCACCATAGCAGTAAGGAGGCTCACAGGCCTCCCATGCGCCAAGAGAACAGCAGGGTAGATCACCTCAACAGCAAGAGCATTAATCAGCCTGGTAGGAACGACGCACCGCTTGAGCCACAACATTAAGAATCCAGCCAACAGCGCCGTGTCAGAAATAGGAATCAAAGCTTGGTAGTGGAAGCTTTCAAATTCTGTATGAGCCGGGAAAACATCTTCCTTGGCCTCGTTGGTGTAGTGGGAGGTAGCATCGTCGATTCGGGTCTGGACCTCCTCCAAAGTGCTCCCAGATAATCTGGTCACTGAGGTTCCCTTATTGGTCAAGTTCTGGAATAAATATTCCGCCCAAGACACTTATTTCATGCCGCTTCCTCGAGCCCCCGTCTGCTGCATACAAATGTGGAAGTGACACATGACTTCCTAGAGGGTGGAATAAATTTCGGGGCTGGTCTTCTTTAAAATTTTAAGTTCCGCTGATCCCGGAACAAATTCTTCGTACGGTAAATCCCCAAGAAGAAGACCCGAGACTTCATGCATCTCGTGAAGAGCGAAGCCTAACTCCCCCACAGGGGTGAAGAAAGTACAAGTCTCAGGATTATACTTCTCTAATATGGAGAAGAAATAAAAATGGCTCTGGATAATCCCGAACTTAGTAGCCCGTACAGGAATCTGCAAGCCAGCTCGAGCAAGAGGTACTTCCAACTCCTCCAAAACAAACTTAGTCATCCGGGTCCACTACCCTGTCACCGGAGAATGAACCCAGCCAGGAGTTCTAAATCCTTGCGCGGGAAACTCTCCTTTCTTTGCCATAAACTTCTTGACAAAGGTATTCGCCGGACTGGCCACTTCACTGACAAGCAAACAAGCCTGGCCGTAAAGCTGTCACCAGTCTGTTGTAACCAACTGTGCGGACCCTTTGAAAAGTCAGGGTTCCGAGAACAACTCCATCCTGATCTTTAACCAGGGGCCAATCCATATGCCTTGGGATGGAAGCACACTGAAAGTAGGATATGGGGAACATCCTCTCCATATTGGGCAAGAAAAGGTTGCGGTCCCTAACTTTCCGCAGCCACTTGTAGTCCTCATCATAAGCAGCACCTGCCTCGAAGTCAACAAAATCCCCAAAGAGGAATCTAGGTTTGACTATTGGCTTACGGCTCAGGTTTTCAAGACGAGCGTCCGTAACCAATATCCTAAGGGTCTCAGGAGAAGCTTGGGTGATCAGTTCCACGCGACTCTTCTC
>NC_033797.1:81750383-81756706 GCF_001876935.1 Asparagus officinalis | reverse complement strand
AGCATCAATTGGCCTGGTAGGAACGACGCACCGCTTGAGCCACAGTACTAAGAATCCAGCCAACAGCGCCGTGTCAGAAATAGGAATCAAAGCTTGGTAGTGGAAGCTTTCAAATTCCGTATGAGCCGGGAAAACATCTTCCTTGGCCTCGTTGGTGTAGTGGGAGGTAGCATCGTCGATTCGGGTCTGGACCTCCTCCAAAGTGCTTGCAGATAATCTGGTCATTGAGGCTCCCTTATTGGTTAAGTTCTGGAATAAATATTCCGCCCAAGACACTTGTTTAATGCCGCTTCCTCGGGCCCCCGTCTGCTGCATACAAATGTGGAAGTGACACATGACTTCCCAGAGGGTGGCATAAATTTTGGGGCTGGTCTTCTTTAAAATTTTAAGTTCCGCTGATCCCGGAACAAATTCTTCGTACGGTAAATCCCCAAGAAGAAGACCCGAGACTTCATGCATCTCGTGAAGAGCGAAGCCTAACTCCCCCACAGGGGTGAAGAAAGTACAAGTCTCAGGATTATACTTCTCTAATATGGAGAAGAAATAAAAATGGCTCTGGATAATCCCGAACTTAGTAGCCCGTACAGGAATCTGCAAGCCAGCTCGAGCAAGAGGTACTTCCAACTCCTCCAAAACAAACTTAGTCATCCGGGTCCACTACCCTGTCACCGGAGAATGAACCCAGCCAGGAGTTCTAAATCCTTGCGCGGGAAACTCTCCTTTCTTTGCCATAAACTTCTTGACAAAGGTATTCGCCGGACTGGCCACTTCACTGACAGGATATTCTTTAGCAAACAAGCCTGGCCGTAAAGCTGTCACCAGTCTGTTGTAACCAACTGTGCGGACCCTTTGAAAAGTCAGGGTTCCGAGAACAACTCCATCCTGATCTTTAACCAGGGGCCAATCCATATGCCTTGGGATGGAAGCACACTGAAAGTAGGATATGGGGAACATCCTCTCCATATTGGGCAAGAAAAGGTTGCGGTCCCTAACTTTCCGCAGCCACTTGTAGTCCTCATCATAAGCAGCACCTGCCTCGAAGTCAACAAAATCCCCAAAGAGGAATCTAGGTTTGACTATTGGCTTACGGCTCAGGTTTTCAAGACGAGCGTCCGTAACCAATATCCTAAGGGTCTCAGGAGAAGCTTAGGTGATTAGTTCCACGCGACTCTTCTCCTTAATTCGGAAAACTGGGAGTTCTTGGCGCAGGTTGAAGGTCATATTCAGATCCACACCACCTTCGTGCCCAAAATAGTGGCGAAAAGGGAGAGGCTCGCTGGTATGACGCACTGCAAAATAAAGAAAAAGTTAGACAACGCAAAGGCAAATTTTAGACGTGGAGGTCGAACCTCGCATTGAAAATCTCAGACGCGTAGGTCGAACCTCGCGTCAAAAAGTTCAGACGCGTAGGTCGAACCTCACGTCAGGAATCTAAGACGCGGAGGTCGAACCCCTCGTCAAAAATACTAAACGACGGAGTCCAACCCCACGTTATTGAAACGAGTTTCCTCGTTGATCCAAAGATCAGAACTTGCCGAAACAAGTTTAATGACCACGGAGGTCGTACTCACCGCCGATCAAAGGAAGTTGGGGCGGCACATTCGCCTGAGCAGTAGCGCCACCGGCCGATGCAGACGGCGCCGACCCCTGAGCCGCGGCGATGTAGGACTTGGAGGGACGAGGAACAGCCTTCTTGGGTGCCATGGATCTCAGTCGAAAGAGAAGATGAGTAGTTCTCGCCGGAGATGAAAACAAAAATTTTCGTTAAAATTTCAAGAAGAGTCGAATGACTCTGATTTGACCCCCAGCGGTCTATTTATAGACAGCTGTGAGCTATCAAATTGGAACGAGATTCTAGGCCAGAATACCGCCCAAACTCGATCTCAGTGATCGAGTTGGTTAAGATTCCAAACGCGAGGCTCAACCACGTGTTCAAATTCTTAAACGCAGGGCTCATCCACGCGTTCCAATCGTCAAATGCAGAAGTTATCTATGCATTTGGACCATTATAATAGCAGCTCCTCGACTACCAAGGCTACGACACAGCCCCAGATAAATAAAAGAAGAGCTAACAGCGATCATCAAGGTGACCAGAGCCGAGAAGAAACAAACGACTCCACTGGGGAGTCTATTGGAGGAGTACGGATAGATTACAATCAACAATATTGAAATCATCTGGCTCGATCAGACGGAGTGAACAATCAATCCACTAAATTTTGGGATCCAAAGTATTCCGAAAATTCGTCCCAGTCAACCACGAACTTTTAAAAACTTTGGAGGGGGTTCTGTAGGCTATCTAAAAATCACAATGGATAGCTGATCCCTATCAAGCCCTAATAATGGAAGTTACAATCAGACGACTTTCTAATCACTGCATCCGCAACTCTACAATCGCTACAAACACGGCCTCATATTTGAGATGATTGATCTTGATGGCTGCGACAACAACATGACTAATATTATATTAGCAACTATTAGAGATGCTGATGAGCAGTATAATGATTTCCTAAATAAAAGGTTAGACTTAGTTGATGAGTTGCTTGGTAGAGAGCTGTGGGCAAATATTCGTCTAAAAATCACAATGGATAATTGATCCCCATCAAGTTCCAACAATGAAAGCTACAATCAGATAGCTTTCATGTCAACAAACGAAAGCTGCAAATGGAGGACTTTTCACATAGATCGAGAAGAGTTACAATTCAATGACACTTCCGACAACTGATGAAAACTCTATTCAGCAGTCTTCACAATCTACGGTGAAAGTTACAATCTGACGACTTTTACACCCCACAACAGCTAAAGCTAGGATTTCTGAACAACGGTCCTTGCAATGCTCTATAGAAGAGGTTACAGATCAACTAACCCCTTCTAAAACGCGGAAGTCATCCCCGCGTTACAATTCTGGAAATGCAGGCAACCCCTGCGTTTTCAAGCTGCAACAAGCAAAACGCGAGCAACCCTCGCGTTCTTGATGTTCAACCAACACCCGACCCCCGTGTTTCCAAGCTGCAACAAGCAAAACGCGAGCGACCCTCGCGTTCTGGATGTTCAGTCAACACCCAACCTCGCGTCTCAATTCTAAGACACGAAGTTAGGGTCCTGAACGTTAGATTGGGCGTTTGACTCGTTCAAACATCAGTCGAACAGTTTCAGAACTGTTTTCCCCACGATCTGAGAAAATCACGCCCACTTAAGAGCGGATTTAGAGGGCAGTTACAACCTCTTATCCACCTATAAAATCTCAACAAACTCAACTGAGTTAAAAGCTGGTTTTTGGAAACAGGGAGGCAACAGCAGAGAGGATTCTTCAGGATCTCAACCGCACAGAGAGGCAGGAGAGGCGAATTCCTTGGAGATAGAAGATTTGAATCAAATTCAGAAGATCAAATCTAAGAGGATTCTTCAACAACAGAAGATCTGCTTGGTCATTAACCGAATTTTCGGTTCTAACAACTCTCGTCACAGAGTTCTAACTCGTTCAGAGTTCTTAAACTCGTTAAGAGTTACCCATCAAACTTTCCATAGAAGTTCATCGTTCCCACGAGATAAGACAGTCGGATCATCAACGGAGAGCAAATTCGACACGAACAATCGAAGGAGGCACTCCATCGCTACCAAGAAGAACCCAGTTTTAAACAAAGGGGAGAACCAAACGAAGGAGGCACTCCATCGCTACCAAGAAGAACCCAGTTTTAAACAAAGGGGAGAACCAAATTCGTTCTCCTCTCTTTTGTAATCAAATTGTAGAACCCAGTTTTAAACAAAGGGGAGAACCAAATTCGTTCTCCTCTCTTTTGTAATCAAATTGTAACCGGGATCGAAGGAATACAAGTCAATTTTCTTTCATTCTCTTTATTGCAATTTTTTTTTCAACATACAAGACTACTCTGTAGTTTTACAGAAACTTATATTTTATTTTTTGACTTTAGTAGTCAACTACAAAGCTAATTAGTCGACTATTAAGAGATAAAAATATAATGTATGAAATATTTTTAGACTCGATGATTAACTAAATACTCTAATGGTTAACATAGGGGATTTCTATTGTTAACCAACACATTAAGCCTGTGAACATAGGGGATTTCTATTGTTAACCAACACATTAAGCCTGTGTTAATGTGTTCTAATCTCTATGTGTGTGTATGTAACACATTAAGCCTGTGTTAATGTGTTCTAATCTCTATGTGTGTGTATGTGTGAGTGATCAAGGCTTGTATAATATTTCTAAGTAAAGAAAATGTATAAAAAATTACATTAATACATAAGCTCTTCATCTTCTTTACTTCATGATGCCTTGAACACATATTACACTTGTTCATGTAGAAATTTGTACTGAAATGTTAGTGCACTATAATACACATAGTGATTCATGTTATGAATAAATTGTTATCATTAAAATTATATCATGGAGACATGATATCCAACATTCTCTACCTTTTTGATGATGACAAACAATTTATGTGTATGTAAGTATATTTAAAAAATAGACATAAATAAACAAATATACTTACTCCCCCTGCATAAAAGCATATTCTTGATTTTATATAATGTAATACTAAGAACATTCTCCACCTTTGTTATTAACAAAAAGAAATAAACACTTATGATAAACAAGCTATAATTTCTTCAACATGAGATAATACTTCAAACAGATCATCCATATTGTGAACATAGTCCATAACTTCACCCATCCAAATAGGTAGGCAAAGACTTGCCATAAAAACCAAAAGTTCCACAATATTCATCACCATAATCTGTTTAAAATATATAGGACATGAATTAACTATCTAAACACCATAAAAACAACATAGAATGCAGTCACATAAGAAACATACTAAATGTAACATAGTAGCAACATAACACATATTACATATGTCTTAAAAACAAATAACTACGATATAGTTTATGACACTCAAACTTAAACAACCAACATAACACATATTACCATTGTTTTGACACTAAACATAAAATTTATCCAAATCTAAATGATGCATGCATGGTCTTTTAAGGTGCTGGAGGTGGTTGATGTCCTTGGAAGAAAGTGCTAAGCTTCGTGTCCGAGTTATTAAACTTCTTGATTAGATCTTCTTGATTACTGATTATGTATGAATTTTGAGCATAAAGAGCTCGCAGACCAGTCTCTAATCAAGGATGCGTGCAGATAAAGTGTTATATTGCACATCCGAAAAGCATGAAGATTCTGATTGCATTTGTGGTTGCTGTTGGCTAGAAGAAGGGCTTGCTTAACTTGAGGATTGTGGAATATCTTGCGGAATTTGTTCTTGAGGAGGTTGAGGTTCATTTTGGGGATTTTGATCATGAATTTCAAATTTAGTTAATTTTATCCTAGTTAGGGCATTTGAGTCAAAGAACTCAATGGAACGAACGACAGAATTTTCAGACTCAAGATCAACATGAAATTTATCAAAGACTTTTGTTAGAAAAGCACCATAAGGAATAAATTCTTTTGGTATTGTCAAAAGATTGTCATAATAAACTTCAGCCCAATTAACTTGGATATTTCCCATTATAGCATATAAAGCTTTTGCTAAATCTAGGAAAATGAAATGGAAACTCCTAATTTTTGGAAACATATTGTTTGGGTAGAAAATTGTTTTCTTCATTGTATAACTCATTACAACTTTAATCGTTACAACGAGTTCAAAAAGATCGGTCTTTTTATAAGCCCTTTACACAATGAAAATAAAAATTATAATCTCCTTCAAGCTACACACAGATCCTATTTATTAGTCTCTATTTTGCGTGGGATCTTTACCTGTGCCGGGGTTTATCCATGGACCGTCTATGGATCGGATCCGGTTGATAAAAAATTCGATAGAGCTTCACCTTCGTCGAGGAAGTATTTGATTTGAAGCGCTGAGATCGACCAAGCAAAATCAGCACTCTTCTCGAGATCAAGACCAAGCCTGATCTCAAGCAAATAGGGAAGCGGGCTTCGGATCTCTTGAACTCTCCTTCTTTATGCTGAAGAACTCGCCAAGATCTGTCAACCCTTGCTAAAATTCGTGCTCCTTTGACTCCTCAATCCGACAGCATCTCGCCCTCTTGATAATAACTCCGCCCCTGTGAAATGAGCTCCTAGGCCTGTACTTATAAGCTTCGGTTGGGGGGTTTTGGATAAGAATAAGTGAATTGGCCTTATTTTCAGTCAATAACGGCCTAACAACGTTTGTAGATGATATCTAGGCAGTTAGAAACCTCTGGAACAGAAGAAACCGATCGAAACAGCCTAGAAACACATTTTGGAGGTTACGGGCAGTTCTGGGCGTGGGTCAGATGGATCCGACCAGCCGACCCGTGGG
>NC_033797.1:81705644-81750372 GCF_001876935.1 Asparagus officinalis | reverse complement strand
GGTCGGATTGATCCGACCCGCCGCCGCACGGGTCAGTTTGAGATACCTTTGTATTTTGGTCTTAACTTTCTCGTCCGACCTCGGATTGAGCTAGTTAAAGATGCGTTCGAAAGGTGACGAAGATATCTACAACTTTTATCTTTTGAGTTTCTTCAGAATCAAATTGTAGTATGGTCTAAATGCCTCTTCTTTTTGTGGGCTACTTTAAGGTGTTCGACACTTTCTGACTTCTCCGGACTTATATTGCGTATTTCGTCATTCTGTTGACTTGCATGCTTTGTTGACTCACTTCATGCACTTGTTAGGTTCTTTATGGCACTTGGAGCTGACCGACATGCGTAATCTGATTGACGAGTGTGTTTGGTCACTTGGAGCTGACCGACACACGCGAGTTGACCGACAGGCGTGACGGCCAATTGGAGGTGGCCGGTGAGCGCACGAGATACAGTTGGTTCACCATCCTGGTTCCTTTACTTATCAGCATTAGATAATCTTTCTAGACTTGGATAACGACGTTCGTCATCCTCTCTCCATCTCGAGCTGTGCGTGGATACCTATAAGCATTTTCAGACGCCTACAGATACCCCCTCCAAAGTATTTCAGATTCATTCTTTCATAGAAGAGTCTGGAAGGCTTTAGATAAGATAGACCCTTTCCTCAATTTCATAGAGGGACCTGTGAACTGATTCAATTCTTGACTTTTTCAGCCTTCAGTCTATTCAGCATCCTGTCGAATAGATAAAGTTCTTTCGGCGTTGCGTTTATCGTCTGACCGTTATTAAAGTCTTGAACTGAAGTTGGTGTGTAAGTTTCTGAACTTGGCTCGTGTCATTGAGTCGACTTTGAACTGATCATCTTTGTCGAAAATTCATGTCCGAACTTTGGAGTTGATCGGAGACCATGCGTTGACCGGGGTTGACATTCACCATAACGCATTGACCGGTGTTGACCTAGGGCTACACGTTGACTGGCGTTGACCTTAGGGTTTTGCATCGACATACGTTGACCTTCATTGCAACACATTGACCTTGGGTCTACACAGTTTAAACTCTTAAGGTGTTGGAGCATGGCGGTCCCAAACGTTAGGTTGCGGGACCAACTGTTAAAGTTGATTCATCTGCATGTATGGATCTTATCTTGATACTGTTGGCTGCTCAAGTCACGGGACCATCTAATGGAGCTGGTGCATCAATGACTCTTGTATTTATAGGATTTTTGGCAAACCCTCAGCCATCAACGGGTTTGATGAGCCTTTACCGACTACCGTTTGAGTCGGGCTAGCATGCGGATTGTTTAAGTCTGCTCCGCATGTGACGTTGTGCTAAAAGAGTCAACTCTTTTAGTTCTACGATATTGAACATGTAGACTTCATCTTTCTTATAGGAATAGACTACCAGGCAACGCGTGTTAGACGCTGACTTATCCTTACTTAGGATTCGAGATAAAATTCCCCGTATGTGTGAAGCACTAATTTTGGGAGTTGAAAAAGCGGTGTCTTCTCTTGAGGTAAAGACGAACCCGATGCGGAAGAGGAAGAATTTTCTATTCTATCTCCAAAGGCTAAAGAGGAAGAATTTTATATTCTATCTCTAGTTATAAGAGGAAACTCAAAGTGGGATCTCCACTTCAAGAATCCGGGAAGGTGAAACTAAGAGTGGAATCTCCACTCCGAGAATCAAAAAGATTCGGATAACCCTAACTGTCGGAAGGTTTGATTACCGAACTAAAGATGGATTTCTCATTTATCGAGAGTGAATTATGGTTTTGGTCCTTACTGTGGGAAGGTTTGACCAAGCGGGAGTTTAAGGTGATCCTAACTGTAGGAAGGTTTGATCAATCGAGTTGAAAGTGGACCTCTCGTTCATTGGAGGAATCGAGAGGGGATTTTGGTTTTGGCCCTAACTGTAGGAACGTTTGACTGAGTGAGAGGTTTGAGATGATCCTAACTGTAGGAAGGTTTGATCGCTCGATTTGTGGACCTCTTGTTCATTGGAGGAATCAAGAGGGGATTTTGGTTGTGGTCCTAACTGTAGAAAGGTTTGACCAGGTAGACAGTGGGAGTGGGGGTACAAATCGTAGTGGGAGTGTTGACTCATACAAATCACTCAGAGGGGGTTTCTGGTGTTAAGTAATAAATACTTAACACGGAGGGGTTTGACAATCTTCAATAATCAGGACATTAAAATTCCAAGTACTTTGTCCGGACTTTAACTATGGGGATGTTAAGTGCACAGACGCATCAAATGTTTGAGTGGATTCCACCAAAAGGGATTTTGATGGTCCCACCGTCAATTAGTCTGATCGACGGGGGATTTTGTGGTGGAAGACTGTGAGTCGTCAAACACCAGTCTGATCGACGGGGGATTTTGTGGTGGAAGACTGTGAGTCGTCAAACACCAATGAGAGTTTTGTGAGGGAAGATTGATCCAACGAAGTGATCGAATCTCGTCTCAGCAAAAGAGTGTTCAGAAATCACAGTGAGAGTTTAGTGTTTATCACCTTGTTTGTAATGATCGAGTTATCCCTAAGAAAATTACATGTAGCATTCTTCCGGGAACTTCCCGTTACATGAATTACCCACCCCAGCTTTTTTGTGGAACTGGGTCTGACATTGTACTCAGTTATATAACCGGGTTATCCTTAAGAATATTACGTGTAAAAATTCTCCAGGAATTCTCATCAAAGGTAGAAAACAGTTTAGACTCATATACCTATTGGAGTATCAAGGAGCAGTTTAAACCTCATATACCGGTTGGAGGATTGAGAAGCAGTTTATACTCGTATACTCTTCGGAGTGTCAGAAGGAGCGGTTTATACTCTTATACTTGTCAGAGTCTTCATTCGACTTAATTGAGCATTATGACGCCGGCTTCAACCAAGGTTTGGATGCTTTTTTTGAGAGCGAAGCAAGCCTTGGTAGGATGAAGGATCCTCCTGTACTTCGGATCTGCAGTGTTGTCAGCTTCCTCCTGATTTGCGATAGGTAACAGCTTAATCTTGTTGTTTTCAAGGAGGGACTCGAAGATGGCTGAAACGTCTTCGTCTTTGAAAGAGTACTCTTTTTGGAGTCTCGGATCCGAAGTCTTTTGTTGTCTTCGGGGTTGTTGTTGTGACGTCTGATTAACATCGACAACCGCTGCAGGTGCCTTGCCCTTACCTCGGGAGGTGAAGTTCGAGTTCGGAGGATTAGCCGTCGGTTGGCTCCTCTCGGCCTTCTTCCTTCGCAGGAAGCGTTCGGTCCGTTCTCCACACATCTTCAACTCTTTCCAAGTGTTGGACGGTGCTACTCCCATAACTTCCAACACGTCCAAGGAGAGCTTTTTATGATAGGTTTGGAGGATGAAATCCTCCGTGATCGGATCTCGGCAGTTCATCGCCTTATTCCGGAAGCATTTGACGAATTCATCGACCATCTCGTCGTCTTCCTATTTCTCCTCAAAGAGTGTCCTGATTGACACCTTGGTGTCATCATCAAAGAAGTGAACGTGGAACAGGTTCTCCAGGTCATCCTAGCTGTTGATGCTTGCAGACTTGAGACGGCGGTACCAATCGAAGGTGGGCCCGTGAAGGGTGCCAACGAATGACCGACCCATCAAGGCTACATTGCCGGAGATCATACCCAAGTGGGACTTAAAGTAGATCAAATGCTGAGTGGGTGAACCCTTCCCGTCGAACAGCGTGAAGTTGATCAGGTTGAACTTTGCCTGATACGGGATCAAATCTCACACTCTCGGGTAAGGACACGGAATTCTGGTCTTCTTTACCTCTCGATCAGACATCAGAGTGTTGGCTTTTCTCTTGAGGTCCTTCATCTTTTCGTCCTCGTCTGTATCATGCTTCAGATGATTTGTGAGAGGAACAATGGGGCCACCCCCAGTGTTGTTATCATTGGCGGGACTACCCCTAGTGTTCTGGTCAACGGGAGAGTTCTCAGCATTGAGACGTTCATCCACATCTGAATCGCTACTTGCTTGGTCAGTAAGGTTGCGACGGCTGGATTCACCGAACTAATTGGACAGAGCCCGAATTTGTTGGCCATGCTCTTCCCTCATCCGTAGCATAGCCATTTCTATTTCAATCTTGAATGCCTCTTTCTGCTTGGTTAGAGCATCCTCAAGAATTTTGACGATTTGCTGGGTGTTGATCATGAATGCCTTGTGGGATTGTCCTGGGCTGGACACCGTTTTGTCAGAAGTGACTGCAGAGTTGGCATCTGATGCTTCATCATCCAAGGATAATCCCCTTTGCATTCTCTGATAATCTCTTTGTCTAATAGTTCCTGATCGCAACCGGGTTAGACGATGTGATATAAGAGGGTCAGAGCTAAAAGGTCGAATCGACTTTCCCTTATCAGTCATATTTATTATGATTTCCGGGAGTTCGTCACATTGAACGGCGATTGTTTCTTATGAAAACATTGGCTTAGACTTAGTCGCTCCGTTAGAGATCCTCTCAAATACCGAGACCCTCTACGGAGCGGTCTTGGGGTAGCTACACGCTGATAATACTGCCCTGACAATGTTGGTGCACAGACAGTGAGAGTCCGTTTCTCGGGTACCTCTCTTTTGAGATCTATTCGTACTCCCAGCCCGATAGTACAACTCATCGGTCCGAAGACTAGAGAAACCTATCGTGTGTTGGCACGACTCCACATGTATAACGTCATCATTTGACGAACACGTTTCCTTCTGAGGGCTTGCTGCCTTGTTGGTGTTCTCGAGAGTCACACGTTTGGAGTTGCGCTTTTGGGAGCGCGGACCTTAACGGGCTCTTGGATAATGACTCGCAGTCCTAGGCGGTCATTTATAGGAGTTTTCCGTGTGTGACCCCCAGCTGGAATAGTTGCTCAAGGTTCAATCACCGGACCCAAGCGTTCTTTGATCGGAACTTTTCCTTGATCCTTGTGTGAAGGACCTAGGCGATCCTCCATCCTCATCTTGAAATAGGACAAATCCATGCTGTCGTGGTGCTCCACTGGAGGTGCAGAACTCGAAGGGATCGACAAAACAGGTGTAGAATGTCTTCTGTCTTGACCCTGGCACAGGTCAGACTTGAGTGATCCGCGGGTTGGAGGGTCGGATCTGGGTGACCAATGAGCTAAAGGGTCGGATTTGGGTGACCTGCGAGCTGGAGGGTCAGATCTGAGTGACCCGCAAGCTGGAGGGTCGGATCTGGGTGACCCACGAGTTAGAGGGTTAGATTCGGGTAACCCACGGCTTGGAGGGTCGAATTTGAGTGACCCACGAGCTGGAGAGTTGGATCTGGGTGACCCGTGAGCTGGAGGGTCGGATCTGGGTGACCCGCGTTTTTTGATCTTTTTGGCCGCTGTTTCAGACTTTGGCCTCCAAGTTTGATGCAGCCTTGGTTGTTTCCCAACTATGTCCTTCTTCTGCATCTTTTGTGCTTTCTGCATAAGAATTCGCGCGTGCGCAAACAACGCATGGCGTTTCAGGATCCGTTCTTCGAGCGTTGAACGCGTCCTTTTGACGCGGACTCATTCATTTGTCGTTGGCTTGGAGAAAAGGCCATTTGTTGGCTGTTGAGGGGGTTGGCACCTTCTGGACTTCAGATCCGCTTCGTAGCGAATCTCGTCAACTGGCTCCAAAGCCTTAGCAAGTCGACGCGCAAGTCGTTGGCGTTGCCTTTGACGTGCCCTCTTCGATAGGATTGACGCGGATCCAGCGACTATCTCCTTGATTGAGGAGGATCTCAGATCTGTAACTCTGACTTCATTGGAGGCCGAAGGGGCGTTGTGAGGTGCAGCCATTGCAGCAACGGGGGCATTGATCTTCCTACACTTACGAAGGGCGGAAGATCTGGAGGAGGACGACAGATACTCCTCGAACTTCAGTTGGTCGAACTCGTATTCCACCACTTCTTCAATCGAGATGCAGATCCGAGGTTGCGACACGATAGCTTCGGCAGGGAAGCTGTTGGCTCCTACTGTGGTCGCCAGCATGTTTGGGTAGAAAATTATTTTCTTCATTGTATAACTCATTACAACTTTAATCGTTACAACGAGTTCAAAAAGATCGGTCTTTTTATAAGACCTTTACACAATGAAAACAAAAATTACAATCTCCTTAAAACTACACACAGATCCTATTTATTAGTCACTATTTTGCGTGGGATCTTTACCTGTACCGGGGTTTATCCGTGGACCGCCTATGGATCGGATCTGGTTGATGGAAAATTCGGCAGAGCTTCGCCTTCGCCGAGGAAGTATTTGATTTGGAGCGCTGAGATCGACCAAGCAAAATCAGCACTCTTCTCGAGATCAAGACCAAGCCTGATCTCAAGGAAATGGGGAAGCGGGCTTCGGATCTCACGAACTCTCCTTCTTTATGCTGAAGAACTCGCCAAGATCTATCAACCCTCGCTGAAATTCGTGCTCCTTTGACTCCTCAATCCAGCAGCACCTCACCCTCTTGATAATAACTCCGCCCATGTGAAATGAGCCCCTAGGCCTGTACTTATAGGCTTCGGTTGGGGGATTTTTAGATAAGAATGAGTGATTTGGCCTAATCTTTAGTTAATAATGGCCTAACCACGTTTGTAGATGATATCTAGGTAGTTAGAAACCTCTGGAACAGAAGAAACCGATTGAAACAGCCTAAAAACGCGTTTTAGAGGTTACGAACAGTTCTGGGCGCGAGACGGACTGATCCGACCCGCCGCTGGCAATGGGTGTATGGATCCGCACCGGTCGACACGCGATCGGATTAGTCCGACTGCACCGTGCGTGTCGTCGATGTCTGAACCGCTGGCTCGTGGGTCGGATTGTCCGACCCGCCGCCCTGGCGGGTCAGTTTGAGATATATTCGGTATTTTTGTCTTAACTCTCTCGTCTGACCTCAGATTGAGCTGGTTCAAGATGCGTTAGAAAGCTGACGAAGATACCTACAACTTTTATTTTTGAGTTTCTCCAGATTCAAATTGTAACATAGTCTAAATACCTCTTCTTTTTGTGGGCCACTTTGAGGTGTTCGACACTTTCTGACTTTTCTGGACTTGTATTGCGTATTTCGTCATTCCGTTGACTTGTATGCTTTGTTGACTCTCTTCATGCACTCGTTAGGTTCTTTATGGCACTTGGAGCTGACCGACGCATACGATCTGACAGACGAGTGTGTTTGGTCACTTGGAGCTGACCGACACGCGCGAGTTGACCGACAGGCGTGACGGCCAATTGGAGGTGGCCGGTGAGCGCACGAGACACAGTTGGTTCGCCATCCTGATTCATGTACTTATCAGCATTAGATAATCCTCCTAGACTTGAATAATGATGTTCATCATATTCTTTCCATCTCGAGCTGTGCGCGAACACCTATAGGCATTTTCAGACGCCTACACATATTATAAACTAAGATTCGAGCAATGAAATGAGGAATTGAACGAAGCTTATTCGAATTATTCAATGGTTTACCATAACCCGGAAGAAAATATGATTGGATAATAAATCTGAATTATTCATTCTGATTGACCTAAGAGAGATTCCTCGGAAAGGAATGTTAAAATTTTTTCCAATTAACTTAGAAGTTAATTCAATTTCCATTCCTTTGACAAGGGTTTTTAATTTCTCAGATCCACTTATAGTTCTTACACGTTCTATGTTTGTATAAAATAGTTGAACTAGAAATGGATATATGGGTTTTTTGTTTTCAGCAGAGAATAATTCAAGCAACCCAACATTTTCAAAGTAAGAACTAAAATTCCAAGGGATGAAATCATCAAATTTCACAAAGCGTCCTAGAAGAACTTCAAATGTACATACATTGTTAAATTCTTCAAGCAAATCAGGACTTTTTAAGTAGATAATTATTTCATCATTAACATTGGTATGAACTTGCTTAGTTTTCTTAGCTCTAGACATGATAAATCAGAAAAGTACAAAAAAAAAAACTTAGAAAGATTAGATTGAGAAACTCACCCAACTCTAGGATTAGTTGACTAGGACTGGTTGTAGTCCACTACAGAAGCTGACAGGCTAAAGAAAACAATGAACTTGATGAATTTTTTTGAGAAAAACGAAAGTTTGATGATGCCCTAACCTGGATTCAATGGGTTCTAAAGGAGGGATCGGTTTCTAAGAAGAAGATAGTGGGTAGGTTTAGGTTTTTATGATTTTCTTAAAAAAATTAAGAAATTATAAAACAAATGAAAGGTGAAGATTTGATCTTAAATATGTGGCTTGGATTGAGAGAGTTAAAAATAAATGGTTGAGATGAATTTTACTTAAGTGAAACGGGTATTGGGTTTTGGGTATAAAATGTTAAAATCCAATATGCTGGAAAAACTGTATATATGAAAAAATTCTTTATTTGTAGTCGACTACTAGGAAGAATAGTCGACCATACTATAATTTACAGAATTCTTGATTTCAGTTTAAACTCAGATTAGTCGACTAAAGAGAAAATTAGTCGACTACACTGTAATCAAACAGAATGATTTTTATGCAATGCTTGTGCATGTAGTCGACTACAAACTTGATTAGTCGACTACAAGGCTAAAAATTATTCTGTTTAACATATATATCTTCTTTTAATTGATTTTAAAAAGTTATTTTAAATCTTCTAAAGAACATATGCCTAATTCTCTTCTTAATTTAACATATATATCTTCTTTTAATGGTTTTGTTAATATATCAGCAATTTGTTTATCAGATGAAATAAAATCTAAAGAAATAACATTTTTAGTATATTATCACGTAGAAAGTGGTGTCTTATATCAATATGTTTTGTACGTGAATGATGAATAGGATTTTAGATAAATTAATTGCACGTGTATTGTCACACATGATTGATGATGTAGGACAAACTAAACCATAATCAGATAAAGTTTGTTTCATCCAAAGAACTTATGCACATGCAAGACTAGCAGCAATATATTCTGCTTTAGTGGTTGATAATGTTACTGAATTTTGCTTTTTACTAAACCAAGATACAAGTAAATATCCAAGAAAATAACATGTATCACTTGTACTTTTTCTATCAGATTTACATCCTGCAAAATCAGCATCACTATATGATACTAAAACAAATGTGCTATTCTTAGGATAAAATAAACATAATTTGTAGTATTTTTTAAGTATCGAAAAATTCTTTTTACACCTTTAAGATGTGATTCTTTAGGATTAGACTGAAATCTAGCACACAAACATACACTAAACATAATATCAGATGTGATTCTTTAGGATTAGACTGAAATCTAGCACACAAACATACACTAAACATAATATCAGGTCTACTTGTAGTAATATATAGAATTAGACTGAAATCTAGCACACAAACATACACTAAACATAATATCAGGTCTACTTGTAGTAATATATAGAAGTGCACCAATCAAAGCTCGATATAACTTTTGGTCAATGTTCTTACCAGTTTCATCTTTGTCAAGTGATGTTGTAGTACTCATTGGCTCGATATAACTTTTGGTCAATGTTCTTACCAGTTTCATCTTTGTCAAGTGATGTTGTAGTACTCATTGGTGTCAGTTTGCTTGTTGTATTTTCCATTACCAGTTTCATCTTTGTCAAGTGATGTTGTAGTACTCATTGGTGTCAGTTTGCTTGTTGTATTTTCCATTTCAAAGCATTTGAGTAAATCTTTTGCATACTTGCTTTGGTTGATGAATATTCTTTTTTTTAATTATTTGATTTGAAGTCCAAGGAAGAAATTGAGTTTACCCATGTGACTCATTTCAAATTCATCCTACATAGTCTTAGCAAACTCTTGACAAAGATTGTTTTTACTAGAACAAAAATTAATATCATCTACATATATTTGAATTAGTAAAATATCTTTATTTATTTTCTTAATAAATAATGTTGAGTCAACCTTTCCAATTTCAAAACCTGAAGTTAAAAGAAAATTATTTAATCTATCATACCAAGCACGAGGTGCTTGTTTAAGACTATATAAGGCTTTATTAAGTTTAAAAACATGATTTGGAAAACTTTCATGTTCAAATCTGGGAGGTTGTTCTACAAAAACTTCTTCTTTTATAAAACCATTTAGAAAAGCACTTATTTTTAGGTCTAGGTATAAGATCCCAAACATTATTTCTTGTAAATTAATTTAATTCATCTTGCATGGTAGTTATCCAAAAATCATCAATTAAAGCATCTTTTATGTTTTTACGTTCATTTATAGATATAAAAACTAAATGAGCAACTAAATTAAAATGTGATCTTGTAGTGACTTTATCCAAAATATTTCCAATAACTAAATCGTGTGGATGATTTTTAACTTCTACAAAATCTTTAGGCAAATCATTTTGTAAATTATCATTTTTTGAAATATCTAACATTGGAGTATCATGAATAGTATCAACTATATCATCACCATTATTTAAAATAATGGGTGGTTTTGAAAAATTCTCATCAAAAGAAACATGCATAGATTCTTCAATGACTAATGTTCTTCTGTTATATATTCTATATGCTTTACTATGATTTGAATATCCAACAAAAATTCCTTCTTCAGATTTTGAATCAAATTTATCTAAATTATCATTTGTATTCAAAATAAAATATTTACAACCAAAAACTTTAAAATAACAAATTTTAGGAATTTTACCATAAAATAATTCATAAGGTGTTTTTTTTAGAATATGTCTTAATAAAATTCTATTTTAAACATAACAGGCCATAGATACAGCTTCTGCCCAAAAATATTTTGGTAAATTACTATCACATAACATTGTTCTAGCACATTCTTGTAAAGTTCTATTTTTCCTTTCTACAACTCCATTTTGAGGAGCCGCTCGAGGAAAAGAAAAAGTATGAGAAATACCATTTTTATCACAAAAAATTACAAAAAGTTTATTTTCAAATTCTCCTCCATGATCACTACGAATAGTAATAATAGAAAAAGAGTTTTTTTTTTTGAATTCTTTTACAAAAGATAGAAAATTCATTAAAATCATCATTTTTATGTTTACGAAATATTACCCATGTAAATCTTGAAAAATCATCAACAAGAACAAATGCATACCTACTTCCATTTAATGAAGCTACTCTAGAAGGACCAAAAAGGTCAATATGAATTAATTCTAGTGGTTTACTTATAGAAACTACATCTTTATATTTGAAAGATGACTTATGCATTTTACCTTGTTGACATGCATCACAAAAATTATCTTTATAAGAAATCTTAGGTAAACCTTTAACAAAATCATTCTTAGAAATTTTAGAAATATATTAAAAATTAACATGACCAAAACGTTTATGCCATAAAATACAATCATTAGAAGATGTAAAAATACAATGTTCATTTGAAATGATATTCATAAATAAAACATATATATTATTTTTCCTATGTCCTTTAAAAAGAATAGTAATCATATTAATATCATAAATAAAGCGAGATTCTTTTTCAAAAATAATTTTAAAACCTTTATCACAAAGTTAACTTATACTAAGTAAATTATATTTAAGACCATCAACTAATAAAACATTATCAATAATAGGTTTATTTGGATTACCAACCATACCAATACCAATGATTTTTTCTTTGTTGTTATGTCCAAAAGTGACTGTGCCACCATCTTTATTTTTGTAAGATGATAATAATTAAATATTTCCAGTCATATGTTTAGAACAACCGCTATCCAAAATCCACTTGTTTTACTTAGGTACCTAAAATAATAAACATTTATAATTTTGGTACCCATGCTATGTTGGGTCCATGAAATTAGCCTTTTGAAAATCAAACCCATGAAGAGTTTGATTTGCCTAGATATTTATTTGATAAACAAACATTTTTAATAAAGTTAGAAATATAACATTTTTTCTTTAAAGAACTTAATTCCTTAGGAATCCAAATAGATAAATATTTTGATTTCTTTTCATATAAGTCATTGTTTTTAACATTATGTTTATGTAACTTACTGATTGGTTTTACAAAAATAGTTTTCTTAGAAATATTATTATTAACATGAAAATCCAAATCTTTTGTCTTTTGAGATTCTTTTTGAAATGAAAGTAAACTCTTAAGATTTTCTTTACCTTTATTGAATTTACTAACATTCAAACATATATCATCATAATAGAAGAAATATCTTTATCTAAAACATTAATGTGAATTTTTAAATCATTGCATTCTGATTTTAGATAAATATTCTCATTTGACAAAACATGACTTTCTTTAAGTAATGATTCATTTTCCTCTTTTAATTCAATTATTTGAGAATTAATAGAAGTGGAAGAATTAAAATAAAAAACTTCTTCAAGTAATCTTTTATTTTCATCTTTAAGAAAATTATGTAAAGCCTTTAATCTTAAAAAAATTCATATAATTCATTGAAAGCATCTAAAAGTTCTTCATTATCACTTACTTCATCTTGTGCCATAAAGCGCATATGGGCACTTTCATTTTCTTCACTTTCTTCATTAGAAGAAGAAGAATCATCACTTTCGTCCCATGTAGCCGCCAAGGCCTTCCTTTTCTTGTTGTTTTGAATATTGTTGAAATTATTGAAGTAATTTGACTTTTGTTTACTTTTCAATAATGGACTATCTTTCTTCATATGCCTTGGTTTATTACACTTGAAACAAAGTAAGTTATTTGAATTTGAACTTTTTGATTTGTACTTACCATGTTTTATGAATTTTCGAAATTTGCGTGCAAACATGCTCATTTCTTCATCATCATCCGAAATTTTTTTATCGGAAGTAGTATTTAATGCAAGCACTTTCTTATTCTTTGTTTCATCATCATTCTTTCTATCTTCAATTTGAACTTCATCAGCTATGAGGTTTTCGATAAGGTTCTCAACCGTAAGAATTGACAAATCATTTGCTTCTTTGATTGCGGTAACCTTCTTTTCCCATTATGAAGTGAGTGATCGGAGTATTTTTCTTACCATCTCCACTTGAGTGTATTTTTTTCCAAGACCAATGAGAGAATTTGTGATGTCGGTGAATCTTGTGAACATTTCTCCAATTGTCTTGTTTTCCTTCATCTTAAATAATTTGAATCTGTGTACAAGAACAGAAATTTTAGATTCTTTAACCTTATTTGTACTTTCATGAGTTACCTCGAGTGTGTGCTAAATATCGTATGCAGATGTGGCCGTTGACACCCTATTAAACTCATTCTTGTCAAGTGCACAAAACAATGCGTTCATTGCTTTAGAATCCAAATTTGCATTATTTCTTTGTGAAGTAGTCCATTTTGAAAACGAAGTTGTTGGCTTCTCGTATTTTGTTTCCACAATGTTCCAAAGTTTGTAGCCAATTGATTGAAGGTAAATCTTCATTCGTCACTTCCAATAGTTGTAGTTCAATCCATTGAACATTGGTGGACGATTTGTAGAATGACCTTCTTTGAATTGTGATGTATTTGTTGATGTCATCTTTCACCTTTCTCTGATACCAAATGTAGGATCTGAAATAGATACACTAGAATACTAGAGAGGGGGTGAATAGTATTCTTTTAAAATTTATGCAAAGTAGATAATATATTGCAATAAAGAATGACAACAATCTCAGAAAATCACAATTATAAACAAGAGATTTTATACTGGTTCCACCAATCCGGTGTACATCCAGTCCACAAGCAAATCCCGCTTGAGATTTCCACTATAATTTTAAACCAAGTACAAAATTAAAACCAAACCTGACCAATTTGTAAGTCCCTGCAAATTGCAACACTAATTGACAATACCTTGCTAATTTCACACCAATCTCTAGACCAAGAGATCAACCTCTCTCAAACTGAGAGAACTTTCCTTGAATCAATGTACAAATCTCTTATAAGCCTTGATAAGTTTGTGATGTGCAACAATGGCTTATAGACTCTTTTGTTCTCTGAATTCTTTTCAGCCTTGATAAGTTTGTGATGTGCAACAATGGCTTATAGACTCTTTTGTTCTCTGAATTCTTTTCAAAATATTGTATAAATGAAGATGAACAACAACAATGGCTTATAGACTCTTTTGTTCTCTGAATTCTTTTCAAAATATTGTATAAATGAAGATGAACAACTTTTGTTTCAGAATTTTGTTTTTCTTAATACTCAAGTAAAAATTAGATTTTCATTCACTTGAGTTTCATAAAAATTCAATCTTATATATATATTTTCGTGTGTTAAAATTCTAAACTTCTAACCTATTTATATCCCTTGAAAAGACATATTTTGAACTCATTAAACGGATATAAACGGCTAAAAACTATCTTAGTAGTCGACTATACTGTTCAGTAGTCGACTACTCTGTAGAACAGAAAGTCTGAATAATAAAATTCAAATCTGATTAGTCGACTATAATCTTGAGTAGTCGACTACTCTATAAAACAGATATTATGTAATATAAATTTCAAAGCTCAATAGTCGACTATAGTTACTTGTAGTCGATTACACTGTAAAACAATAGTTCTGTAAATCAAAATTCAAATCTGAGTAGTCGACTATAATTCTCAGTAGTCAACTACTCTGTAGTTTTACAGAAACTTATATTTTGTTCTTTGACTTCAGTAGTCAACTACAAAGCTAATTAGTCGACTATTAAGAGATAAAAATATAATGTATAAAATATTTTTAGACTCAATGATTAACTAAATACTCTAATGGTTAACATAGGGGATTTCTATTGTTAACCAATACATTAAGCCTGTGTTAATGTGTTCTAATCTCTATGTGTGTGTATGTGTGAGTGATCAATACTTGTACAATATTTCTAAGTAAAGAAAATGTATAAAAAATTAAATTCATACATAAGCTCTTCATCTTCTTTACTTCATGATGCCTTGAACACATATTACACTTGTTCATATTAAAATCTGCACTGAAATGTTAGTGCACTATAATACACATAGTGATTCATATTATGAATAAATTGTTATTATCAAAATTATATCATGGGGACATAATATCCAACAAGAATAGTACTCTACCGGCTTCCCATCATGTATCAACACAATGCCCATAGCATAGCTAGAAGCGTCGGTCTCTACCACAAAGGTCCTCTGCAAATTAGGTAATGCAAACACTGGTGCCTCCGAGATCTTCCTCTTTAGTAACTGAAAATCCTTCTCATGTGTCTGCCCCCACTCGAACTGAACCCTTACCTTAGTAATGCTATGTAGGGGTGCCCCATAAGTAGAAAAGTGTCAAATAAACTTGCGCAAATACTGGCAAGCCCCCTATGATGCTTCGCACCTCACTTAGCGTCTTAGGTGTTGGGCACTTCGTGATCACTGCCACGTTGCTTGTATCTATCCTCCGCTAGCCCTTCCCCACTATGAAGCCAAGATAAACCAACTCGTCCTTCCCAAACTCGCACTTTTTCCCGTTGAGCTTCAGTTGACCGTCCCGCAGCACTTCAAACACCTTCTTGACATGGATAAGATGCTCCTCCTAAGTCCTGCTATACACCAAGATGTCATCGAGGTAAACTAGTACAAAATCCTCTATAAAAGGTCATAGTAAATCATTCATTAGCCTCATAAAGGTTGCTGGAGTGTTACACAGCCTGAACAGCATCACCAACCACTCAAGCAGGGCCTGCTTGGTCTTGCACATATTCTTCCAAGTGTCATCCTACCGAATCCTCACCTAATGGTAACCAGACTTAAGATCCAACTTTGTGAAGAACCTCGCTCCCTCCAACTAGTCTATAAGATCATCAATCTGTGGTAGTGGGTAATGATTATTTACTGTTATCTTGTTGAGCATCCGGTAATCCATACACATGGGCCAGCCTTCATCCTTCTTAGGCACCAACAACATTGGTGACCCACAAGGCGAATAACTTAGCACTATCATTCCTTTTTCCAGAAGCTCCTAAACTTGCCTCTTTATCTCCTCGGACTCCTATATGGATGTGCGGCAAAGACCTATATTCAGTAAAGAACTCTCTCCCGTAAACATAATGTCGTGCTCCACACTCCGTCTCGGTGGTAGTCTAGTGATCTTTGAAAATAAGTCCGCATACTTGTCCTTCAACCTCTCAAGATCTCCCTCTTGCAGCTTTCTCAAGGCAATCAAGCATACTCTACTCAGCTGCTCCTCGTAAGGTCTAATGAACAATAAGACAAACTTCTTGCTTGCATTCACTAGCCTCTTTGCCTGAGTCGTCGTTACCAAGCTTGTCTCCTATGAAAGAGATACCGACCGAAATATGAACTGCCCGTCATCCTTGGTGAATGTGTACTTCTGGGCCCGCCTGTCGTATACTGCATACATATCTACAAATAAGGATTGCCCAGTATAACCTGACAAACATTCAATGTAATGACCTCATACGTGACCTTGTTAATATACGACTCGTGGAGTGCAAATCTGAAAATGCATTGATTAACTATACTCAGCCCCGCCTTCTTCTGAATCAACCCTAAAGGATAGGGCTTCGGATGCTTGACCATCTTCACACCCAACTTCTGAACCAAGGCCTCAGATATCAAATTCTTCTGACTTCCTGGATCAACTATGGCATCAACCAAGCTGGACTTCACCTGCAACTTGAGAACAAATAACTGCTCTCTAGGGTCTTTGTCCTCTTTCATGGCCTGCTTTCCTGCTATAAGGTTGAGACTGCTATTGGGCCCCGCCATCCCTAAAACTTATTTCGGGCCTTGAGCTATTACGTATGTTTTTTTCTCCTCCTTCTTCTTCAACCCCTTCAGTTTGAGATGAGGATACTTCTTCCAGCACCGATCAGCGATGTGCCTTGTCTTTTTACAATGATTACTAGTCGGTCATGCTTTACCTGGATCACCCCTCTTATTCTCCTCCTTGGGTTGGGTGCCACTAGACATTCCTTAAGTTTACTTGGCATCTCCCTTTGTATCGTTGCTCTTCTTCTGCTTGCCTTCAATGGCAATAACCTTCATGCTCACCTCGGCAATTGACTCAATCGTGAACAACTTCATCTCCTTCCGGATATATTCATTCAAACCCACCATATATTTTATAAAAATAGGATACTCTTCCGTCATAATGTTGAGGATCATAGCCTGCTGTTGAAACTCTGTTGTGTACTCTTGAATGATTTGATTGAATCGTTGGCACAAGCTGTACCACTTTTACCAATGCTCTTTAATGAATCCTACCAGGTAGAACTGCTTTCTTAGTACCTCCTTGAACCTGCTCCATGACACAGAGTTTTCTCCTACTTGTAGTAGGACTTCCACCACGTCAAAGCATGCCCAGAAAGCTTCAGTGTCACAAAAACAATCTTCTCCTTAGACGAATAGCCATAAAGAGTAAAATAGGTCTCCATACGCTAAATCCAATCATCAAGCCTCTCAACAATGACACTCCCATCATAAACAAGTATCTCCACTTTGAAATTAATCTTCAAATTTTGGTAAGAACCCTTACCCCCTTGATGTGGAATAGTCTTAATAGTCTCGACCTCCTCGTCAAAATCTAAATTCTCACTGTCCCCATCAGATTCTACAGTAAAGACCATACATAGGATACCCTTTCACAGGATCTGATTAGCTCTAATACCAACTTGATACGAATCGCCATGTGAGAACATTTGATTGTAGAATTATCAAGGTGGGTTTTGAGAAGAAAAACAGTAAAAACACACGAACAATTCAATTTGGCGAATGAAAATACCTTCTCTAGATTTTGAAGAATAAAATATTATAAAATCCCTTTCTCACAATCTCTCTATAATAAAGAATAACTTCTCTATCCTCACTAAACTCTTTTATGTTGTTTAGAAACTCTAAACAACCTCTACTTATATGTTAAACAACATAGGTGGCAAAGTGGTACATATCCAGAATAAACCCAACCAGGATTCACCCAAAACAGGAATCCAATTCGGCCCAGGAAACTGCTATCAGTCGACCGAAGTATCTCTATCGGTCGACCGATTAACCTCCATCGATAGACCGATAAGAGTGTATTAGTCGACCGATCATAATGTGATTTCCAGAACCTGTAGTGTGCATGTTGTCGGTCGATCGATCATGTTCAATCAGTTGACCGACCTGAAACTCCCTATAGTCACTTGCGGTCGAATTGATAGACAGATGGTGGCTAATCGGTCGATCGATAGTACTTGATCAGTTGACTGATGCTAGCCGATCAGTTGACCGGCCAGAGCTGTTTTGCCAACTTCTTGAGTTTCGTTATTTTTCTGATTTCCACCATTTTCGCCGACTCAGCCCATGCTTCTATTCTCAAGCAACTATGAGAATCATCTATCCTCAAGCTCCCATGAGGATCGCTAAGTTCCTGAAGCTAAGAAGATACACTTGTATTAGTGTAAGAGAAATAGCAGAATTTAGAGTTCTTCTTCTGTTTCTTTATTTTGGAATTGTTCCCCTTTTTTCATTAAAGGCGAATAGTACCTATATTTATATTGTGTGAGAAGGGAAGATGTGACACTTTGGCCCAGTAAAAAATAGTGATGGTCAGGTATGGGCTGATGGTTGTGTCAGCATCCTCTTTATGGGTGCCAGCAGGTAGTTAAGGGAAAGATCAATTCAGCATTGGAGAGATCGTCTCAACATCGAATGGATAGTAATGGGTGACATGGAAAAGCCTAGGTAATGTGACAAGTCATGGAAACTATTAGGGGTAAGGCCACAGTGGGACTTGTCAAGAGCTGATTGTGGTGCTGACATGGGGCCTTAAGGGGGAGACCTAAGGCAGATACTTACCCTTTTAATCTAATCGAGGAGTAGCACCTTCTGAGTCGTTCGGCGAATGATCGAGTGGACTCGCGATTAGTCATCATCAACAGAAAGGGACAGCAATTTCCACCTTTCGAGTCGATATTATAGGATGCCGAGTGGTTGAGTCAGCGGAGTGGTCATTCTCACTAATCTTTGGCCATCAAGTTGATTAGGGTAAGACTCACAGATGTACACTTGGCCTTGAATTGTACTCGGATGAATAAGATCATACCTTTTGCTTGGAGTCGGCTTGAGCCGGGTCCGAGTGAAATAAGATAGGCTTTAGGCCAGTGTGAATCTAATTAGGATGAGAAACTAAAGAGTCTCTTCCAACTATTGTGACTGGCGTCACTATGTACTTGGACCATCATATCTAATCTCTGATCAACAGTCAGAATTAGATTTTAGGAATAGAGGTGTTATGGAATTAGTGGGACGCATTCCGATTTTTGAGAGTGGTACCATGGAGTAAATAAAGGAGTGGCACTTCGTATTTCAAGTGAACTGTTTGAGATCCTGAAGTACATCTCATCTGTTTGTTTTGAAATACTGCACCCCCTTAGATCATGCCATGTGTATTTCAGGAAACTACAAATAGCTTGTTAGGTGCTGAGAAGGTTTCTTTACGACCCCTTGCTTCTGAAAAATCTTCTAGGTGGTCAGAGACGCATTGAGCCCGGCTGCCCTTAATGATCAGGAGAGGGTGATTTGGAGAAGATTTGATCCTATGTGGGGTCGTGGGAGAGGAGCAACCTTTTTGACACAGCGTCTCTTCGTGTGGTAAGTGTGTCCATTATCTTGCCCGTCAATGGCAATCGGATGAGGGTGACCCTCCTGGCTCTCCCTCTGGAGGTTCGTAAAAGAAGCACAAGGTTAGGGGGGGGGAGGAGGAGTTAGGCTTTGGTGCTAGGCCTAAAAAAATGAGGGGAACTCTGGGCTCCGAGGAAGCAGCCGGCATGATGCCTCAAGTGGCTGAAATTGTCTCTCAGTTGAGGGGATGGACGAGGGCTAGGAGGATAGCCCAGGTTGACTCAACAGTGGAGCTTCAGTCAGCCGAGAGGGGTTCGCTGGTTGTTCAAGTTAGCCGCTTAGGTAATGTGGGGCTAGTAGATGAGTATTCTCCTAGCAAGGAGATGATGGCCCCGGCAGTCAAGGCAGTCAAAGTAGGACCCAAACTGGGGATGCAGCTGGCTCTAATTCTGTGCCCGAGTCATCTCGCCACCTCGGGAAGGAGTTTATTGGGTCGGTCAACGATGTAGAAGGGAGAGCTAGAACTCTTGATCAGATGGAGAATGGTGCCGACGAGAGGTCGGGGAGGCTCTGGTCGAGGCACCATGATATCTCAGAGATTACTCTGGAATATTGGGAGGTGGCGAAGATGACGCTTGTGGGAGTACCATGGAGGCCTTGTTCGCCGAGAAGGGAGTTCCCTGAGGGTGATAGATTCATGCCAAAAACTGTTAGGATTCATGTTTATGAGCTTACTCTCTAATCTAGTTTTGATGATTAACAAACAATTTATAATGATATAGTTTTCTAGTACCTTGTGTATCCAGGTTGAAAGACTCAAGTTTAATATCTGAAATGAAGCCAACACAATTCAAGCCAAAGATTTAAGAGCAAGCTTCATTCAAGTTGGGTATATTAGTTTAGAATCTATATTTTGTGTATTAATACTTTAAGCTCAATATTATATACACACACATTCTTTGGTTTTATCACAATTTTGATATTTTATAGAAAATATTGTAGTATTGGTTTATGAACAAAATAATCATTGTATACATTTTTTATTAAGTCTATAAATAAATTCAAAAATATTTCATAACTTGGTTTAAGTCAAATGACAAAATCAAGTATTTAAACAAACACGTATTTATGAGTTTTTGCAAAATTAAGAGTTTTCACAAATAAGAAATGATATTTCAAAATTTTCTTTTCTAATATGTTCATATTCATGTTTATAAACATTTCTCCAAATTTTATATTTTTGGAACTTATTTACTATTTTTAAAAGGGGTTTGAAATCAATTTTTACTGTTCATTTCTAGTTCTGTGCACGTTATAAGTCGACTGATGAAGATCATCAGTTGACCGGAGAAAATGGCTAGAAAATCAGAAAGTTTCTCCTCAGTCGACTGATGAAGTCGACTGAAGCAGGTCATCAATCGACTGATGAGTTTATTAGTCAACTGATGAAGGTTGAGCTGTATGTAACGGTTAGCTCATGAGTCGACTAACACTGTTCATCAGTCGGCTGATGGCACTGTAACAGTTAGTTTTCTAGCTTCTTGATTTTTTGGGTTTTTGTCTTTTTCCTTGGATTTTCTTAGTTTTTGGGTTTTGTTTTGTGAACCTACCATGCCCATTGCCTTAAAACTTCTGAACTATTTAAGAAAAACAAAAATCATGTTTTGGGCAAGTTTGTTTAAGTGCTTTCAACTATTTTTAAGTTTTGTTTATATGAAGAAGTTTTCACAAGAGGAGGAGATCATTTCTTTGGTGTTTGGGCTTTATTCTAATTCTCTCTCACTCTTGTTTTTAGAAAAGTTTTACTAAACTTGATTTCTATCTTTATATATATTTGTTGTTGATTAACACTTCAATAAGCTAGATTTTATATTGAGTTTAGTTTTGTTATTGCTCATTGATCACACACACCACCTATTGAGCTTTTAGCATTTCATACATTATACACATTAGGTTGTGGTGAGTGATTCATTGAGAGTGAGTATAATTGAGTTCTCATCTTATTAGAGAACAAACTATTTGTATTTGTGAGACTATTTGTTGAGATTGCATTGTAATACACAAGGACACCGAGAGAAGTGGTTGGTAAGAGACGGGGTCGATTCCAAGAGGAGTGGCATCAGTTGTAAAGTCTAGGGAGAGGTGGTAAATCCGAGTACTTTAGGATGGCGACACGTGAGAGGCCAACACTTAGAGGGTGTATTGTGTGAGTTGTAAACGTTTATCGGTGAGCATTGAAAACCGATTGTATAGTCACCCTTTGAGATAGTAGAGATTCTCCTCGAGAGTGGGGAGCACAAACGTAGGTCGAGAGTGACCGAACTCCATGTTCACATTGTGTGTCTGCGATTGTCATTTGTGCACTATCTCATTTGCATCTTGTGTTTATGTTTATTTCACCCTTGTTTAATTACATATCCTTGCACATATCTTGTTATAATATCATACTTGCTAGGATAGATTATTAATAAGTTTTTAAATTGGCATTAATATCAGATTAGATTAGCAAATACACTATTCACCCCCCCCTCCTAGGGTACTTTCATTTGGTATCAGAGTTTGATGCTCTTGATTTGTGGCTTAATCGCCTAGAATGAAAGATCCAAGTTTTTATACTTGCTAATCTGGTTTTGATACTTTTATCTTGCTTGCATTTATAATTATGGATATACACGCTGTACCTAGTTTAGACTATGTCATTAATATTGCTCCAAGAATTAATAATTTTTTCTATGCTCAATAGTGTGTTAGATTTAAACTTTTTATATATCTAGACATTTTGATTTGTGGGAAATAATTGAATATGCTTATATTGTACCCACATTAGAGAAATCCAAGTGGAGCAATAAAGATAAAAGGATATTTACAATGAACAAGCTCTTGTTAGAATTTTTGCTTAATGCTTTTGACTCATCTATATCTAACATGCTTGATTCTTTTGATAGTGCTTACACATTGTGAAACTTTATAGAAGCACATGAAACTTTGAGGAGATTCGACGCGTGTTGACGGAATCCACTTCAAGTAAGGATAGAGCATCATCATCATCCACACGACTACTAGGCTATAGTCCTAATCAGGTATGTGATAAGGAATCTAAAAGTAAATTATCCATTACTGCACTCACATGTGCATATGATAGATTAATACATGCCTATAAAAAGTTGCATCATAATTTTTTTTATTTGAAAAGAAAACATATTAATTTAAAATCCGATTATGAGACACTAGCATCTAGATTTGATATCATTACAAATGAAAATATTAATCTTAAAGAAAGCAATGAAAAATAAAAAATTGAAATTACTAGTTTATCTCATGAGAAAAACAATGTCACGTTAGAAGTGAAAAGCATTAGAAATGAATTTAATTCTTTAAGAATAACCATATATGCTCTACTTCTAATAACAATACATTTGTGCAAGAAAATGATTTGAATCATGTTAAAAATCGCATATAATCTTTATATTAAACACTAAAAATATGCATTGTAAATAATAATAAGCTTATGGACTTGTGTGCAAAGTCCCGTATAAATTTTTCTAAAAAACCCACACACTATGCACACATATATAAAAAAGTTTATAAATGCTCTATTTGTGCCAGTAAAGGCCATCTTGCAAAATTTTGTTATGATACACATAAACCCACAAAATCCAATAATGTTGCTACTTGTGCATCCCATCAAGCTTCATCATATCATTCACATACACATGCACACAAAGTATATCATAAGAATGCTCATGTGTATAAATGTGATTATTATGATCGTTTTGGTCATTTGACCAAATTTTGTTTTGATTTGAAAAGAGTTTATCATTTGTAAAATAATTTTAAAAGACTATCTTTATTTGTAAATATTTTTCGTGCACAAATTAATGGTCAACAAAAACAAATGAGTTTATTTCATTACACATATTGCAATCGAAAGAGTCATTTGCAAGAATATTGCTATGACTGTGTCCGTGCATAAAATACGCTCAAATGGGATCATAACCCAAGTACTTTGAGCTTTAATGATAGGGGTCATGTCCCTAACCAATTCGGCACAAAAAATCTTTGGGTGCCAAAACAAATTTAAAGTTTATCTAATTTTATTTTGATTTTTGATTTTTTATTGAGTGTTGGTTTATTGGTTTTGGTTTCAAGTTTCAAAAAAATTAAAAATTGATTAAAATTAAAATTTCTTGTATCTTTCTTAAATGTTTAAAAAAGAGGGATATATTTTCAAATATAAATATTTATGGAATAAAAATAAATTTTTATGGATTTTCAAGTGTTCAAATACCATAGTTTAAAAACTTCTTGAAAAACTGGATTTTTAGTCATCAATCGATTGATCAGTCGACCGACGACTCCCATCAGTTGACGGATCAGTCGACTAACGAGCTTATATTTTTCGGGTTTTGGTTAAATCTTGTCTTCAAATCTAACCTTTTGAACCCGATTTACTGTGGCCCTTTGATCCTAACCCTACATCTATTGTTTGACTAGATCCTACCCATTGATTTCACTCTATATGTCTAACCTTAACTAGAAATTCCTAATTCCTCTTCTTCAGTCGACCGTAATCTAGCACCCAATCCCGTCATGTTCCAGTTGACCGGCGCCATTTCCAGTCGACTGCCGAGCTCCCTTGCCTTTGCCGAGCGCCGAGCTTCCTTGTCCTCTTCATCGTTCAGTATTTTGTTTTAAGTGGGTGTGAGCAATGTGTTTATGTCTTTGGGATCTTTGTAAACACTATTATGATGATAATCATATGTTTGAGCATTTGGATCATCTTAATTGTGTTCTATAATATATTCTTGTGGTTGTCATAAGTTTCCTCACATAGCTATCATGCATATATATTCTTTTGTGATGCAAATGCATAATAAAAGAAGTTACAAGTGTTTAAGCTTGTTTGGTCCCTTTTGATAGTGTTTAGCCGCATTCATCATTGCATATATTCTATATGGCAACTTAATAGGGGGAGCAAACCTTATTCATGGTTATACGCACCCATGCTTATAGGTAGGGGGAGCTTTCGCTCTCTTTATATTATTTTCCCCATTTTGATGTTGACAAATGGGGAGAAAACATGTAATTAGTGAGTATATTTATTATCGTTTTATATTAATTGAGAAAATTATTTGTCATCATCAAAAAGGTAGAGATTGTTAGGACTCATATTTATGAGTCTACTCTCTAATCTAGTTTTGATGATTAACAAACAATTTATAACGATGTAGTTTTCTAGTAACTTGTGTATCCAGGTTGAAAGACTCAAGTTCAATATCTGAAATGAAGCCAACACAATTCAAGTCAAAGATTCAAGAGCAAGCTTCATTCAACTTTGGTATATTAGTTTAGGATCTATATTTTGTGTGTTAATACTTTAAGCTCAATATTATACACACACATTCTTTGGTTTTATCAATTTGGATATTTTTATGAAAATATTGTGTTATTGGTTTATGGACAAAATAATCATTGTATACATATTTTATTAAGTCTATAAATCAATTCAAAAAGACTTTATAACTTGGTTCATGTCAAATAACAAAATCATGTGTTTAAACAAACACGTATTTATGAGTTTTCGCAAAACGAAGAGTTTTCACAAACGGGAAATGATATTACAAATATTTAATTTCTAACATGTTCATACTCATGTCTACAACATTTCTCTAACTTTTACATTTTTTAGAATTTATTTGTTATTTTTAAAAGGGGTTTGAAATCAATTTTTACTTTTCATTTCTAGCCCTATACACGTTATCAGTCGACTGATGAGGATCATCATTAGATCAAAGAAAACGGCTGGAAAAACTAAAAGTTTCTGCTAAGTCGAGTGATGAACCATCAGTCGATCGAAGAAGATCATTAATCAACTGATGAGCTCATCAGCCAACCAATGAAGGTAGAGCTGCCTGTAACGATTAGCTCATCAGTCAACTGACACTATTCATCAGTTGACTGATGGCGCTGTAATGGCTAGTTTTTCAGCTTCCTAAATTTTTAGATTTTTGTCTTTTTCCTTGGATTTTCTTAGTTTTTGGGCTTTGTTTTGTGAACCTATATATACCCCTTACCTTAAAACTTTTGAACTATCTAAGAAAAACAAAAATCAAGTTTTGGGCAAGTTTGTTTAAGCGTTTTCAACTTTTTTCACGTTTTATTTATGTGAAGAAGTTTTGTAAGAGGAGAAGATCATTTCTTTGGTGTTTGGGCTTGAATCTCATGTTCTATCACTCTTGTTTTTAGAGAAGTTTTACTAAACTTGATTTCTAGCTTTATATGTATATTTGTTGTTGATTAACACTTTAATAAGCTAGATTTTATATTGAGTTTAGTTTTATTATTGCTCATTGATCACACACACCACGTATTGAGCTTTTAGCATTTCATACATTATACACATTAGATTGTGGTGCGTGATTCATTGAGAGTGAGCTTAATTAAGTTCTCATCTTATTAGAGAACAAAATATTTGTATTTGTGAGACTGTTTGTTGAGATCACATTGTAATACATAAGGACACCGAGAGAAGTGGTTGGTAAGAGACGGGGTCGATTCCAAGAGGAGTGGCGTCAGTTGTAAAGTCTAGGGAGAGGTGGTAAATCCGAGTACTTTAGGATGGCGACATGTGAGAGGCCAACACTTAGAGGGTTTATTGTGTGTTTACAAGTGTGTGAGTTATAAACATTTATCGATGAACGTTGAAAACCGATTGTGTAGTCATCCTTTGAGATAGTGGATATTCTCCTCGAGAATAGGGAGCGTAGACGTAGGTCGAGAGTGACCGAACTCCATGATCACATTGTGTGTCTGCGATTGTCATTTGTGAACTATCTTATTTGCATCTTGTGTTTATGTTTATTTCATCCTTGTTTAATTACATATCCTTGCACATATCTTGTTATGATATCATACTTGCTAGGATAGATTGTTAATAAGTTTTTAAATTAGCATTGATATCGGATTAGTTTAGAAAATACCCTATTCACCCCCATCTAGGGTACTTTCAAAAACGTCTTTGGTTGTTAAGGCCTCGATCTTGGGGTCGGCTACGACATCATCCATAACAGTTTCCAAGTTCGTCCTCCCAGAGGACGAGAGAATTTTTGGGGAGATGCCAAGTGTTGGCATACATCAGGCCCTCCAAGCTTACTTAGTTCGGGGGGCTTTACTAGAGTAGGCATTGTTTAGCCGGTTTGAATGTATGCATGAATCCTCCATGGAGTGGTGGGTGGAGCAGGTCTAGGAGAAGTTGGCCAAGGAAGAGGCAGAGAAAAGGGTTGCTGCCTCGGAGGCCGAATTGACCCACAAAGAGGACGCTTAGCATCGGGAGCTAGATGACAGGGAGAGGCTCTTGACGGGTTACAGAATCCAAGTTTCCAAGCACTTGGGTTCTGTTGATGATCTTCAGAGGTTGGCCATTTGTAGCAAGGGATTTCTGAGCGGGAGTGCCGACTGACTGCTTTGGCTAAGGAGGTTGAGATCAAGAGGTGTCTAAGGGTGGTAGCCGAGGAGAATGCTCGATCACATCTTCTCTAGCTAAGCAGTTAAGACGAGACCTTGAGGAGCTGTCGACCCGTTCTGCATCCGCAACAATGGTCAAGGACTTGGAAGGTCATCTTGCTCACTTGAGCTCCTCACAGTATAGGAAAGAGGTTGTCGACGAGTGGCACCATGGCCCTTTTGGTAAAATTGAGGTAGCCTTGGCTTACAAGGTCGGCATCAACTATCTTGTTTCGCTGCTTACCCCAGCCTTCTACATGCTTTTGATTGCCTTACCCCCATCGTGTATCTTGCTGCCATGACCTCCTAGAGGCGGTCTGAGAGCGATGAGGGGAGTGAGTCTGGCATTGGACGTCGGCGGTGACGATGAGTCAGGGGGTGATATTGAAGATTCTCCCACTTCCTCTCCTGCTACTACCCCTGAGGGCCCTAGGGACTCGGCTACCACCGAGAATCTCCCTAACCCTACTCTGGCATCCGGTCGAAGGGCCTGAAGGCTCATACCAGCACTCTTTTCTATTATTTTATTTTATTTTTGTAAAGAACTTGTAATGTAGTTTGCTCTTTTGGAATAAAAATCAGCATTGTTCTTATTCTTGAGTCTATCTTCATTTGCTCCATACTTTTGCTTTGCTAACTAGTAGCTTATAGTTTTGCCCTAATTGTGAGAACCAAGAGTTAGTTGTAGTGAATCAGTCGTGATTTGTCAACCCACTTGTTGGGGGTCGAGAAGACTTGCCCCTACCATGCCTCGTGATGGTTAAGTGTTCGGGTTTTAGATTGATAAGAACTTTGGCAAGTATCATAGCCCAAGTGCTTTTATCAAGTAATGACTGAACATTTAACCAGCGTGCCTTGAATCAATTGATGTTGATATCATAGATTTTTTTGGCGGCAAGACAACCCTGAGGTTGGGTGCCCAGGACTTACGTAAACGCCTAGGTCTTTCATAGAACCATGATGGTCGAGAGGCGAATGCGGGAGTCGACCATGTGGTGAGTGCTTTGGGTTTACCCAGAGGAGAGGCACCAAGGGCTTTTAAACTCAACCTTAAGGTTGAATGCCTAGAACTTACTGAAGTGTACTAGGTCTTTTACAACCCTGAGGCTGTGCCTAGGACTTGCTGAAGTCCACTAGGTCCTTCACCCAATAGAGGGCTACCCTAGGGGCAATTAGGCAAAATGACAACCCTAGGGTTGAGTGCCTAGGTCTTATGTAGACACCTAGGTCTTCAAGATCCCCATAATTATCAAGAGATGACTGTGGGAGTCGACCATAGGGTTGGTGCCTTAGGTTTATTCCTAAAAAAAATACTAAGGGCTTTAAATTCAACCTCGAGGTCGAATGCCAAGAACTTATTAAAGTTGACTAGATCTTTTACAACCCTGAGGTTGTGCCTAGGACTTGTTAAAGTTGACTAGGTCTTTCATCCTACGGAGGGCTGCCCTAAGGGCAATTAGGCAAAATGACAACCATGGCTTTGAGTGCCTAGGTCTTACGTAGACGCCTAGGTCCTCAAGATCCCCATAATAGTTGAGAGATGACTGTGGGAGACCCTGGGGTTGAGTTCCTAGGTCTTACGTAGATGCCTAGGTCTTCAAGATCCTTATAATGAACGAGAGACGACTATAGGAGTTGACCATAAGGTTGGTGCCTTGGGTTTATTCCTAAAAAGGTACCAAGGGTTTTAAGTTCAGTGTGAATTAGGCGGTGTGGAGTGTAAAGCAGAAGTGGTCAGCTATTTTAATAAAAATTTCATTGAAAAATTAGAATTTACAAAAATACTAGAAATAGGGTGACTATATCATTGAAAATAATGCTATAGGAGCTCGGTACTTTAGGAATGTGGAGGGACTCTTTCGTCTGGGGCCCTTAGTCGAATTGGTGCTGGCTTACGGCTCTTCCAAAACTGCATTGGGGCTTTCCCAGCCGGGGGTTAGCTTACCTCTCCGAGTGTCTTTGTTGAAAGTGGCTTTTTCGGGGGGCAAGGTCACTAGTATTGAATCTCCTTGGTTGGATTTTGCTGCTGTAGTAGCAAGTGATTCTTTGCTGATTGGTGATTTGGGACCGGAGCACTTTCTCTCAGATTTCGTCTAGGAGATCGAGGTCGTCTCTAAGTCTTTCAGAGCTTGGGTTCTCGTTGAAGAGTTGTAGGCAGATGGTTCGCAAGCTGACTTTGACGGGAACTACTGCCTCAGCGCTACAAGCTAGCTTGAACGAAGTTCTTCGGTGGAGTTTTTTGGGTTGTGTGGTATGACTAGAAGATACTAGGTAACTTTGGTAGTATAATTCTTCCTGAGAAAGATATCACAAGAGTTAAGAGTTCTTATCTTCTAAAGGATAGCCATGGTGGTTTTCTCGAGGGAGCTTTGAAGGTGGTGGGAGCTAGGCCATCCTATGGATGGATAATTGGCAAATACTCCCAAAATGGTCACTAAGTCTATGGAGGAAAAGCACAATGTCGATTCCACTCAGCCAAAACCAAACCCTTCTTAGCTTGAGTGACACAACTTCCGACTCCATTTAGCTTAGGTGACATAACTTCGGGGTTGAGCTAAAGGAAGAGACTGATTAGGCCCTAGTTTGGATTTTGACATATCTTCTCGTAAAAGAGAGGAGGCCCCACGATGGGTGCCAAGCCATTGATGTATCAATGATCACACAAATAATATGTATCTAGGACAGGATAATTTTGATGAGGTAGAGGAGATTGATGAGGGGATCGCCTTCTTCTCCTTATTTATGTTTGGTTCTTGAATTGGTGTTGTTGAACAATCTGCACATGTAGAAACTCGTGAGATGGTGGGGATTGGTTCTCCCGTTGTACCTCCGACAATCAAGTTAGATGATGAACTTGAGTGGAAGAGAAAAAATAGAATTTAGAGTTCTCCTTCTGTTTCTTTATTTTGGAATTGCCCCCCTTTTTTTTCATTAAAGGCAAATAGTACCTATATTTATATTGTGGGAGAAGGGAAGATTGGATACTTTGGCCGAGTACGAAATAGTGATGGTGAGGTATGGACTAATGGTTGTGTCAACATCCTCTTTACGGGTGTAAGCAGGTGGTTGGGGGAAAGATCACTTTAGCATTGGATAGATCATCTCAGCATTGAATGGATAGTGATGGGCGGCATGGCAGAGCACAGGTGATATGACAAGTCATGGAGACTATCGGGGGTAAGGCCATGATGGGACTTGTCAAGAGCTGATTGTGGTGCTGACATGTGGCCTTAAGGGGGAGACCCGAGGCAGATACTTATCCTTTTAATCTAATTAAGGAGTAGCGCCTTCTGAGTCGTTCGGCGAATGGTCGACTAGACTCGTGACGAGTCATCTTCTACAGAAGGGGATGATAATTTCTGCCTTTCGAGTCGACATGATAGGATGTCGAGTGGCCGAGTCGGCGGAGTGGTCATTCTTACTAATCTCCTGCTATCAAGTTGATTGGGGAAGGACTCGCAGATGTACACTTGTCCTTGAATTGTAATCGGACGAATGGGATCATCATAACACTAGCCATACTAGAATAGAGCCAAATTAGAATACAATAACTCTGAAATTAAGTCACATGAGGTCACATGTAATTTTTCCTATCAAGTTTTCCGTTTGCAGCAAAAAATTAAAAATAAAAACCTAATAGAAAATTTGGGATACTTTTAATATCTAAAGGTTTCTAGAGAAAAATTTAATACCAAATTTGTTCAGGGCAGACCAAAAAATACTAATATAATACTTAAGCCAATAATATAATTACACATTCTTTTTTAGTTTTAAATTGAGAAATAAGGGAATTCTTTCTTCTAATTCTTTGCATCAGTAGTTGTTCGTCACAAGTACGGTACATATAGATAGTATGTATTAACAAAAGCCTAATAAGAAAGAATTTAGATGAACTTTAGAATTCAATTTAAAATTGCCTAAATAGCACTTACACACCTTATAGTTACAATATATTTTCAATTAAATACTCTAAGTTGTATTTTGTAGCACTTATATGATGGACCCTGGGGGGGTGATTAGGGTCTTAAGGCAATAATTGTGCAATAAAATTAAGGCAATGCAATACACCACAAAATGAAAAGCTAAAGTAAAAGAGATAAGATTAGAAATCGTTATCCAAGTGACGTGCGATGTGTTCACAAGGTTCGGTCCGCTGACCTACGTCCCTACTCCACACTCTCGAGAAGAATCCACTACACAACCCGATTTAGCAGCCGAAACTTCTTCTACACAATAATCTCCACGATATCTCACAATCACACAATTGATCTCCATGAGATCAAGCTTACAACAGTAGTAAATGATGTAAAACCTCTCTCTTTGCAGTAGCCCTATGACAAGTAGAAAGATTACACTTGAAGCTTGGAATGTGAACTTGAAAACAATGAGCAATGAGAATGAAAATTTTGTCTCTTTTTAAAACAATAAATAAAACACAAGGGATTTGCAATGAGCTTGGATGATCTTTGAAGAAGGGGATATGAGGGTTTAAATAGGCAGCAAAACCCCCCAACCAAATCTCCCAAAATCCCAGAAAATAGATTTTCTGATTCTGTACCAAAAAGAGCCGTTGGGCGATTGGCAGTCGACCATGAGAATTTCGCGAACGATCGCGTAGGTTTTCAAAGTTAAAAATTTTTTCTGTAAAGGCTACGATCGACCGCCACGGTCGACCGTGAGAATTCCAGAAAGTTTTTGTAATCAGTTCGGTCGACCGTGATGGTCGACCGCAGGAGTTCACGAGCTCTCTGTAATAGAAGGGGTTGACCGTCACGGTCGACCGCACAAGTTTTTGCTGGCTCCTGAGGGAAAACCACTAGGGAAATTCACTAGTGCGGTCGACCGTGGCGGTCGACCGCGAACTGACACAGCTGATACATGTTTTAAAAACTGTTTTTGACACTTTAGAAAATTTATAAAAATACTTAAATGATTTCTAAAATTTGTAAAATGTTTTTAACACTAAAAACAAACTATTTTGGAAAGGAATTTTGCAAATAGGTCATCATACTTGTGAAAAACTATATTTTGATGAAACCGTCAAAAATATGAGTATGAAAATGTGTATGTGATATCCCAATAGCTTCAAATGAAATCTACAACTACTTACCTATATTTTAGCACTAGAGAGAAAATAAAAATAGCAAATATCTCTCACATAGAAATACATTTCTTGAGTCTTGATATTGCTTTAGAGTTGATGAAGCTTCTTATTGCATATAGTTGTTCTTGATAAACATTGCTTCATCATTTTGCCTCCACCTCTTTTAGATATTGACGTTGTAGCTCATATTCCATCCAATCCTGCATAAATGGTACTTACTAGCTTGATATTTATATTATCTACAATATCACTCAATAAGCAATTAGTACTGATAATGGTGGTTGTAAATCATCATCAAAACATAAGGGCTAACAATCTCTCCTTTTTTATGATGACAACCAACCAATATTTGGAGCGAATAAGTATAGCTTATAGATAGTAGCTCCCTCTATCTATGAGCTCCCCCTAACTATGTGTACAAATGAGAAGATTTCTCTCCCCCTTTTTCACCATCAAAATGGGGTATATAAAATAGTAAACATGCAAAAAGACATATGAAGTTCAACTAACCAAGCAAACAAGCAAAACTTTTTACATAATGTATAAACCCAAATCATTTCTAATGCAACAAAAATTTTCTTCACTAAGAGGCTTGGTAAAGATGTCTGCTAATTGAGATTTAGTGTTAATATAAACAAGAGATACATCTTGCCTCTCTACATGACCGCGTAAGAAATGATGGCGCACATCAATATGCTTAGTTCTAAGTACAAAACAAAATTTTTTGAAATATTTATGACACTAGTATTATCACAAAAAAATTTGTGTTTTGAAAATGCAAATCTTAGTCAACTAAACTTTGTTTCATCCATAAAAGTTAGCTACAACATAAGCCGGCGGTAATGTATTCCGCTTCCGTAGTGGACAAGACAACACAATTTTGTTTCTTAGAGACCCAAGAGACAAGAGAGTTACCCAAAATTAACATATAACACTCGTACTCTTGCGATCTACCTTACATCCGGCAAAGTCGGCATCACAAAAGCCATAAAAATCAAAAGAGGTGCATTTTCAATAAAATAAACCAAGATCAATTATACCATTGATATATTTAATAATTCTTTTAACCGTAATCAAATTGGACGATTTGGGAGAAGCTTGAAAACGTACACTTGCACACACACTAAACATGATATCGGGTCTACTAGCGGTAAGGTAAAGAAGACTACCTATTATACATCGGTAAAGTTTTTAGTCTACATCCTCACCACTATCATCTGCATCAAGCTTGATACTTATACTCATAAGAGTTGGTGCATGCTTATAATTCTCCAATCCAAATTTTTCACCAATTCTCTAGCATACTTGCTTTGAGAAATGAATATCACATCCTTAGTTTGCTTGACTTGTAGCCCGAGAAAGAAAGTGAGCTCTTCTATCATGCTCATCTAAAAATGATCTTGCATAACTTTAAAAAATTCCTTGCATAAAGTTTCATTAGTGGCACCAAAAATGATATCATCAACATATATTTGAACTAAAATAAAATTATTTTTCCTTTTTATCACAAAAAGTGTATTATCAATTTGTCCTTTAGAAAAACCATTTTCAAGAAGAAAACTAGAGAGGAGAGCATACCAAGCTCTTGGAGCTTGTTTTAACCCATATAAAGCTTTTTGAATCCGATAAACATGATTAGGAAATAAATGATCCATAAAATCGGGGGGGTTGCTCAACATATACTTCCTCTTCTATAAAACCATTTAAAAAGGCACTTTTCACATCCATTTGAAATAATTTAAAATCTTTAAAACTTGCAAAGGCTAAGAACATTCTAATGGATTCTAACCTTGTAACCGGTGCAAAGGTTTCATCATAGTCTATGCTCTCCTCTTGATTGTATCCTTAGGCAACTAAACGAGCTTTGTTTCTCGTAACTATGCCATGTTCATCAAGTTTGTTTCTAAAAATATATTTAGTTCCAAAAACATGAACATTGTTAGCTAGGTCTAGGAACTAGTTTCCAAACATTATTTCTTTAAAAATTGTTTAGTTCATCATGCATTACTAGAACCCAAAACTCATCTTTTAAAGTATCATTTATCTTTTTAGATTCTATATGAGATAGGAAGGCAACATTACCACACTCACTCAAAGCTTTTGAGTGAGTTAGAACCCCTTGTAAAGGATTCCCTATTATTTGCTCATTTGGATGATTTGATGCGAATTTCCATGCTTTGGGGAGTTCTTCTTGTTCTTGAATGTTGTTGCTTTCCCCATCCTTTTGTGCATCTATTGAGGGTGTTCTCATTTAGTTGCAAAAGTTCCAATCCTCCCTCAATATCATCATCTTTCCTAGGAAAAATAACTTATAAACCAATATTAGTCTCATCAAAAGTAACGTTTATAGATTCTTCAACAACGAGAGTTCATTTGTTGAAGACCCTATAAGCCTTACTTCTAGGTGTATATCCTAAGAAAATACCAATACTAATTTTTGAATCAAATTTATTATGGTGATCTTTGGTGTTCAAAATAAAATATTTACAACCAAAAATACAAAAGTATCCAATAAAAGCGGTTTTGCCATAAAATATTTCATAAGGAGTTTTCTTAAGCTTTGGTCTAATCAAAACACGATTCAAAACGTGGCAAGCCGTATTGATGGCTTCCGCCCAAAAATACTTAGGCAAATCAAAAGCATTAATCATTGTACATGCCATCTCTTGTATGGTGCGATTTTTTCGTTCAACAATACCATTTTGTTATGGTGGCCTTGGAGCGAAAAATACATGAGTTATACCATGATATGTACAAAAATTATTGAAAATTTTATTTTGAAATTCACCACCATGATCACTTCTAATTTTAACAACTTTCATTTTCATTTTCAATTCTTTCGAAAAAATTTGAAAAGTCTTCAAAACATTCATCTTTACTACAAGGAAAGATTGTCCATGTAAAACGAGAGAAATCATCAATGCTAACAAAAACATAGTGTTTACCTCCTAGAGAGGTAACACGCATTGGACCAAAGAGATCAAGATGTAGTAATTGCAAGGGTTTATAAGTTGATACCTTATTAATGGATTTGAAGGTAGACTTGGTTTGCTTACCTTTAGCATAATCTTCACAAATGATATCTTTGATAAAATGTAAGTTTGGTAACCCTTTTACAAGATTGTTTTTGGATAACTTGAATATCAACTCTATGTTGGCGTGACCGAGCCTCTTATGCCAAATCTAAGGATTTTCATCAACCGCCGCAAGGCATTTAACATATTGATCTACTAGCTCATTCATGTAAAAAATGAATACATTAGATTTTCTATTAGCAATAAAAATAATTTTTTCATCTAAGCTAACAATGCACTTATCCGGTTTAAAAAAAATATCAAATCCTTTATCACTTAATTGGCTAATACTAAGAGCTAACAATGCACTTATCCGGTTTAAAAAAAATATCAAATCCTTTATCACTTAATTGGCTAATACTAAGAAGGTTATGATTTAAGCCTCTAACCAAATTACTAAGAAGGTTATGATTTAAGCCTCTAACCAAATAAACATCCTCTATTACGGGAGAATGTGTCTTACTAATGCATCCAATACCTATAATTTTACCTTTCTCACCGCCACTGAAGGAGACGTTACCTCCTTCAATCCTTGATAGGGTTGCAAAATGATCTTTGTTGCCCGTCATATGATGTGAGCAACCACTATCAAGGTATCATATCTCTTTACGTCGTGTTCGTGATGTTTCCTACATAAGATGAAGACGTAGCAACTTTAGGTACCCAAATCTTGGGTCCTTAGGTGTTAGTATACTTGGTACCTTTGAGTACCCATGTCATTCCATAATAATCATTGTTATTTTTAATCCTATAATGAGTAGAGATATGACCATGTTTCATGCAATATGTGCACACAAAATTTTTCTTGTGTGTAGAAGCATAAGATCTATGAAACCTATTTCTTTCAAATAGATGATGAATAGAATATGCATGAGTGGGTTTAATTCTTCCATTTTCAATTCTAGCCTTTCAATTTTGGATCTCAATTGTTTGTTTTTAAAATCGTGATCTCCTAACAATTCATCTTTTAGAGCAAGTGAGGATTGTAGTTGCTCAAGTTTGGAATCACAAGAAATATGTAGCTTTTTAAAAGAAGAACATTCTTTTGTCATTCTTTTAAACTCAAGGTTTAACTCTTCTAATGCGGTTGCTAGATCATATTGCATATAAAAGGATTCACTTTCGGTATCGGATATTACCTCATTTTCATGAGCCATAAAGCAAATGTTGGGATCATGAAGAGCAATCTTTGCTCCTTCTTCATTGCTATCCGAATCGCTTGGTTTCTGTTTCCTCCCATCCGGCATACATAGCTTTCTTCTTCTTGTATTTCAAATATTTCTCTTTGAGCTTAGGGCAATCTTTGGGAAGATGACCCGGTTCGTTGCATTCAAAACATTTTCCTATACGTGAAGAAAACTTGTTGTTAGATCGGTTATTAGAATTCCTATGTATTTTTATTAGTCTTGATATTCTTCTAGAGAGGTGAGCCACTTCTCTAGAAATGTCAACTTCACTATCCGAAGAGGAGGAGTTATCACTAGCTCCTTTGAGAGCAATGGTCTTCATTTTTTGGGATGGCTCCTCAATTTCCCGTGGGGGCACTTCCTCTTTCTCCTTTCCTTTAAGCTTCTTTTCATGAACCTTAAGCTTGCCGATGAGGTCATCAAGAGCTAGAGTAGTAAGATCGTGAGCTTCCTCTATGGCCGTAGCTTTGGGCTCCCACACCGGAGTCAATGAGCGAAGGATCTTGTAGTTCATCTCTTGGATAGTCAATTTCTTATCAAGACCATACAATTCATTGATGATATTAGTAAAACGAGAAAATATAGCATCAATGGATTCATTAGGAAGCATTTTAAATAACTCATAGTCAGACATAAGCCCACTAATTTTGGACTCCTTAACTTGGAGGGTTCCTTCTTGTGTAATACATAATTTCACCCAAATTTCGTGTGCGGTTACACACGTGGAGACCCTATTATACTCATTAGGTGTTGACCACAAATTAAGGCATTCATGGCCTTTACATTAAGATTTGCTTGGAGTCTCTCACCATCGATCATAGTACTACTCTTAGGCTTTTCTACATATTTCTTTTCTTTGATGTCCAAGATGTCAAGATCAATGCAACGAAGATAAATCCTCATTCTAGCTTTCCAATAGGCAAAATTGCTACCGGTGGAAAGCGGGGGTCTAGTGGTGGATTGTCCCTCAAGCATATGCACATTCAATGAAGCCTCTATTGAATCTTTCCTCTAAGGTAGTTAGACCAAAAATAAATATAGAGACAAGGCTCTGATACCAATTGTTGGACCCTAGAGGGGGGGTGATTTGGGTCTTAAGGCAATAATTATGTAATAAAATTAAGATAATGCAATACACCACAAAATAAAAAGCTGAAGTAAAAGAGATAAGGTTAGAAATCATTATCCAAGTGACACGCGATGTGTTCATGTGGTTCGGTCCACTCACTCTCGAGGAGAATCCACTACACAACCCGGTTTGGAAGCTGGAACTTCTTCTACACAACGATCTCCATGAAATCTCACAACCACACAATTGATCTCCACGAGATCAAGCTCACAACAATAGTAAATGATGTAAAATCTCTCTCTTTACAGTAGCCCTACGGTAAGGAGAAAGATTACACTTGAACCTTGGGATGTGAACTTGAAAACAGTGAGCAATGAGAATGAAAATTTTGGCTCTTTTAATAACAATAAACAAAACACAAGGGATTTGCAATGAGCTTGGATGATCTTTGAAGAAGGGGGATATGAGGGTTTAAATAGGGAAAGAAGATAACAGCCAAACCCCCCCAACCAAAATCCCAAAAAACATATTTTCTGATTCTGTACCAAAAAGAGCCGTTGGGCGAACGGCGGTCGACTGTGAGAATTTTGCAGTCGATCGCGTAGGTTTTCAAAGCTGAGAAACATTTTTGTAAAGGCTATGATCGACCGTCACGGTCGACCGTGAGAATTCCATAATGTTTCTGTAATTAGTTCGATCGACCATGACGATCGACCGCAGGAGTTCCCGAGCTCTCTGTAATAGAGGCAGTCGATCGTCACGGTAACCTACACAAGCTTCTGCTGGCTCCTGAGGGAAAATCACTGGCGCGGTCGACCGTGGCGGCTGATCGCGAATTGACACAGCTGATACATGTTTTAAAAACTATTTTTGACACATTAGAAAATTTGTAAAAATACTCAAATGATTTTTAAATTTTGTATAACTTATTAAAATGTTTTTAACACTAAAAACAAACTGTTTTGAAAAAGAATTTTGTGAATAGGTCCTCATACTTGTGAAAAAACATATTTTGATGAAACCGTCAAAAATATGAGTATGAAAATGTGTGTGTGATATCTCAATAGCTTCAAAATGAAATCTACAACTACTTGCCTATATTTTAGCACTAGAGAGAAAATAAAAATAGCAAATATCTCTCACATAGAAATACATTTCTTGAGTCTTGATATTGCTTTAGAGTTGATGAAGCTTCTTATTGCATATAGTTGTTCTTGATAAACATTGCTTCATCACTTTGCCTCCATCTCCTTTAGATATTGACGTTGTAGCTCATATTCCATCCAATCCTCCATAAATGGTACTAACTAGATTGATATTTATATTATCTACAATATCACTCAATAAGCAATTAGTACGAATAATGGTGGTTGTAAATCATCATCAAAACATAAGGGCTAACATTATATACCCTAACATATTTTTAAAAAATTGTAAGTTTGTTCCTTTTGTTATCCGAATGATTGAATATTCTCCATAACATTCCCATGTGTTGATCACATGGAAGTTTTAAATTGTTAAATAAGAAAAAAAATGTGTCAATGCCCCAAAATAAACAACCTCATGTGGTCCAGCTCTATGAAGTTTTTTTCATGTGCTTTAACCCCAAAAGGTCGAAAATAGTGTGGCCCAGCCCCAAAAGCCCATTTTTATACATGTATGGATTTTATTTGAGTCGGCCTTCCGAAAATACTCTCTTCTCAACCATGAAGCCACCACGGTAACCCAAAGTAGCCAGTGGAAGAGGAGATCGCAATTAATGCGAGGCGATGTCAAAAATGGATGGAAAAAGATCCGGCTTCCCTCCATTACTCCTCTATCTTATTGTTTAATCCCTCACTCTCTCATTTATGGTAGTAGGGTTTTGTTCTTTAACTTTCAACAACCCCTTATGTCCTAAACATTCTCTCAATTACTCCTCATAACTGCCCGCGAAACTTTCAACAACCCGCTATGGCCGCCAAAGACTTGATTTGCATGGTGTCGTTAGGCGATAAGGCTATATTCTCAATGCTAAGTTCTACAAACAAGCTTTTATGAGCTGAAACTTGATGTGTCTGAAAGATTGAAAGTACCTTAAGATGATTTATCATTGATATATAATTCTGAGAAGTACCCGAATCTAAGTTTTTCAGTTGAAAATGAAGATGATTTGAAGTGCATAGTGAAACATAATCAAAATATTGGTTGTATAAAGATTCATATGCAAGCTATTGTTAATATAGATGGTTCTACTTCTGAAAAAAAATCAGAAAGTTCTAATTAAAATGTAAGTAATCAATAAACTCTTTTTAAAATTGGGCTTTGTGTGATGTAGGCTTTATGATTTCAAGTTTCAAAGTACAAACGAATTATAATCGGAGCCTTTAATTTCTAGTCATTTGTTAAATTTCACAGCCATCAGTTAACATTCACTAGAACATGTTAACTTTTAGGGTTTTCTGTTGACTATCATAATAACATGTTAACATATAAGTGATTGTGTTAACTTTCTTCTAGTCTATTAACTTTTGCCACTTTATGTTAACTTTCACTGTTCTATGTTAAGTTTTAACAAAACTTGTTAACTTTCCTTCTAGTTAGTTAGCATTCACAGTTACCTGTTAACTTACAAAATAACCTATTAATTTAAAATATCAGAAGATAATATTATAGTTGAATTTCATATATCATTGGTTCATTAATTTGTGAAGCAGTGATACCTCTTTGAATGCAGAATATAATCACCATTCTCCATGAAATACTTCTAATTTAGAGAGGATCCGAAATGATTGCTCATCTCAGGAGAGTATAATAAGATCAGATAATATTCTCAACAACACTTCTATCATTCCTCAATGGTGGCGCACAGTATTAACTAAAAGGGTTCAATAATTTAAAATTATAAATAAATTACGACTAGCTTTGTAATACTATTCTATTATAAAATAGTTTGATTATGAATTTGCAAAGAAACCCAAACGTATCCGAGTTTATTGTCGATTTAAGGAAACATATGGATGCCCTTGGTTACTGTTTTGCCTCTCCTGTTAAAAATAAAAAAGAATTGAAAACAAGAGGTTTGTGAATGAACACAGTTATGGACAACATACTAACTTGTTAGGACGATCACGGGCATCTTGTAAATTCATAGCAGCCCAATTACAACATGTGTTAAAGGTTCGGCCTAAAATCCACCCAATTGATGTGCAAAAGGACTTTCTCACTCAGTATGGATTGAGAATTGAATATAGTAAGTATGGTGGGGCAAAGAAAGAGCACAAGAGGAATTGTATGGTGATAGTTATGAGTCTTACGATCAACTAAGATGGTAAAGTTTATAGATTTGTTATTAAATATATAAATTTTTATAGTAGACCCTTATAGTACAATGTCAGTTATTGATTTGCTATGCAATATATTAACCTTAAACATTGGGTATTATGTTCAATTGATATATGTTAACTTTCACAGTTGGATGTTATGTTTAATAGATAACTGTTAACTTTCACTGTTAGATGTTAACTTCATGAAATTTTTTCATATTTCCTCTAATGTATTATATTTACTTGAAATGTGATGAAATTGATGTATAGGTATGAGCACATGGTAAAGGAAATAAATCCAGGAAGCTACATTTGAATTGAATAGAATGAAGTAAGGTTCACATGACTATTCATATGTTATGTTGTTTGCATTATTGGTTTCTTAAATGGATGTAGACTGTTATTATTTTTGGATGGGACTTTTATGAAAGATAGATACAAAGGCGTTGCTCCTTAGAGCCATAGCATACGACGGTGACCAAGGGATATTTCCACTAGCTTATTGCATATGCTATTAGAAAAATATAGGTAATTAGAGGTGGTTCTTGCAAGTTTTGTGGTCCATACTGTATGAAAGGTCAGATCCATATAATCTTCCCCATCAATTGGTAATAATTTCTGATGCCGGTAAGAAAATTTGAGAAGCTGTGAAAGAATGTTTTCCTAAAGCAATTCACTCAAGATGTGTTTCACATCTGGTTTAAAATTTTAGAAAGAAGCTAAAGGATTTGGGAATGAAGTCAAAGGACACACAAATTTTAGGAATTTTTCTCCAATCTGTATGTTATAAATATAGTGTAGAAGAATGGAATGATTTTATGAAAGACACTTACGAGATATCTCCAGCTGCATATGATATTGCAATTAATTACTCTCTAGATCATAGGGAAAATGCATTCTTCCCTCGAATTAGGTACTACCATCAATCATTATGACGTTTTGCAATAGATTTTAACATTCATTCATATATGGTAACTTTCATGCATAGATGTTAATTATCAATGGTAGATGTTAACTTACCTTTGTATGTGTTATGTTTCAGTGTTATATGTTAACTTTCATTATTAACTATTAGGTTTTATAACTAAATGTTAATGTTTTTATATATTTTAAGAAGTATACTTATACAAGTTATTGTTTTGATGTTTGAAGATAATGTCATGTAACCTCTAATGTCACAAAGTCCTTTAACAACTGGATACGTGAAGCTCGAATGTTACATGCACTACAAATGGTGAAGCATATAAGAAAATAAAGTATGGTTCAAATGAACAACAGACGCATAATAGCTAAAAAATAGAATGATTTTCTTTGTCCTAAAGCTGAACAGGTCCTTAAAGAAAATATGGAAAAGGATGTACTTTGGATGTTAAACAATCCAAAGATAAAATATTTGAAGTGCAATCACATAGAATTATACATGTTGATTTGGAGAAGAAAACATGTACTTTCCGAGTTTGGTACGTAACACATAATCTACGTAAGCATGTTTGTTCAGTTATTATTTATAAGGAGAAAGATGTATATCAATATTGTGATTGGTTTATATCCGTAGAAGTGTTTAAAAAGAGATATGACCAAGTCCTTTTTCCCATCCCAAATTATGAGAAGCGAAGTGTGCCACGAGATAAAATTAAGATATTGCCATCAACTACTACTAAAAGGAATGGAAAAAATAGAACTAAACTTATAAATAACAGAACCATTTACAAAGGTATAAATAAATGGTCCTATTATTTATACGTTTAGTTCTATTTCTTTCATTCCTTTTAGTAGTAATTGATGGTAATATCTCGATGCAAAGCTGGGGGATCACGATCGATCTACTTGCAACGAGCCAATTAGTGATTAGTGTGGATTTCTTATTAGTATAATACTTTTGATAGAGCAATGTAGGTTATCAAAACTTTCGTAGCACATTGTGGAAGACTTTTGTAATCTGTGAGAATGTAAGACTAATCATATTGTGTATTCAAGAAATATCAGCTGTAAGAATGTAAGAATTTTAATATAATGCACTTGTTTTATTGAAGTTATCTATTTGTGTTGCCTGTTAACTATCTCGATATTATGTTAATTTTTAGCTTAAACTGTTAACTTTTAGGCTTTCCTGTTAATGTTCACAGAAATCTATTAGCTCTAGGAGATACATGTTAATTATATGTGTTATCAACAATAAACGTATGAGTCCTTTGGTGGATTGCTACGAGTAGTAACACTTTTGGTAGAGCAATACAGTTCGTGTATTCAATCAATTGTGAATAATACTTCATCTAGGAATAATATGACTATTTAAATTGCGTATTCGAGCAATATCAGTTGTAAGTTTGTAAGACTAATCAATCAATTTTTGAAACATCTTTCTCTCCATCTTGATCTAATGCCTCTGCTTGATTCTTTCTGTCCCCACCCTTCTATAAGAAGCTCAACTAAAAGCCTCGCACATATGACACCAGATTCATCGTTGGGAGCAGTTACTTACTTTGTATCAACACCAAGGAGTATAGCCCTCATATAAAGGGGAACGTAAATCCTACAATCAAAACTATATTATATAAAATAGCAAACTAGTTAGATATATGTTATTGGATAAAATGGAAAAGATAAAATCCTACAATCAAAACTATATTATATAAAGTAGCAAGCTAGTTAGATATATATTATTGGATAAAATAAAAAAGATTAAATTTGTGAAATACTAACAATCCAGACTGTTGTTCACAAGGGATGGCTTCATATATGTAATTTCTCCAAACATTCTACGGACTAAATTCATACTTCATATAATCCATGAAATTAATTACTTTATTCACTAGTTCAATGTAAGCACTACGGCCAGACGAGCTATAGTGCTTAACAACGTCCTCATCCAACCTAACTTTGGCAACATGCCAGTGGTCCAGACACACAACGGGGATAAGGAGTATACTCTTGCTCGCAGCAATATGCTTTTGTATAAATGAAGCTTACAGATGTGAAAATCAAGAGTCTTGGCATAAAGACTATGTTGTATTGCAAATAATAAAATGTTATGTCAATTATTAATAAGATATGAAAATAGTTAGGGATTTGATTTAATGCTTACGTAAAAGTACATTGATATGACTCTATATTTCTTGCTAAGTGAGGTATTTTTGGTCTCTCTAACCATGCACTTATTCTATCTATCAAAGTTTTTATGACCTACAAAATTACCATGCAAGAATGAAAGTTACCATGCATAACAATAAAACATAAAAGTAAGGTATGCATATATTTAACATATTAAACTTGTATGGTCATCAAGACGGCCTCCACGAAGAAAATACAGAAGCTCCAAAGCATGAATACCACTGTTTGAAGTATTGACAATAATAAACCTCCTAAAATATAATAGTAAGAAAAAAAAGTAAACAATTGCTAATAATAATTGACATGTACCAACGAAAGTTAATAGGAAAGAACAAATGTCAACTGGTTGTTATAAATGTTGATATGTACCAATGAATGTTAACATGAAAGAGCAAATATTAACAGTTTGTGATAAAAGTTGAGATGTACCAATGAAAGTTAGCACATAATTGTCCTAAGTTAACATATATAACATAATATTAACAAATATTAATAGTTATAGATAAACATTAACATGCATGGTTAAAAGTTCGCAGGTAATGTACATAATAACATGAATGATGAATGTACAAAACTTACTGATAGAATTTCTGATTACAAAAATTAGAGAGCCATCTGTTCTCATCTGGTGTGGGATTTACTATTACATGATTAGATATTTTGAAGCTGTGAATGAAAATTCCTTCAATATCTACTGGCGTATGCTAAAATCAAAAAATATCAGGAATACCCTTGTTTAATAACTTCAGAAGAGCTTCCTCCTTCTTCTTGATTTTTCTATTCTTGAACAAATCCCGGCTACATTTATTGGGTTTGGAGTACTACTTGGTTGTTTTTTTCTCCTCAATTTGATGGTGTGATATGTCAATTATCTCTTTATCAACTCCCTTCTTCTTTCCTTTGGTGAATGGGATTCGGACTAACTGTGATCTTGTTCTAATCTAGTTACTTGGCGCCCTTATTCCCGACCTTTGAAAAAACTTTC
>NC_033797.1:81638875-81705629 GCF_001876935.1 Asparagus officinalis | reverse complement strand
TTTTGCTTCTGGTGCTACAATGAATTTCTCAATTGATGTCTTCAACATTTTCTTTCTCCGCTTTTTTCTCTTCATCTTTCTTCTCTTCTTCTTTCTCTTCCACTTTCTTCTCTTTCTGTTTCTCCACATTCTCAGCATCCTCTTCATTCCCTTATTTCTTCTCTTTTTCTTTCTCAACATTCTCAACATCCACTTCTTTCCCTTCTTCTTTCTCCATTTCCTTCTCTTCTCGTGAAGCTTCTTATTTTTTTTCTCTCCTACTTTTTCTATTTCCTTCTCTATTTGCATAACCTCTTCCACAATTGGAGAATCTTCTTTTCCAATATTGGTTACTTCACGATAATCGAAGCAACTAATATCATCACCCTTATTACAAGAATCCAAAATATTTTTCTTTTCCTTTTGTGTAGCCTTAGTAAGCCTATCATTCTGTGCCATAAGATTCTTTACATTCTTCTTTAGGTCTTTGTGGTCAATGAGATTACTGGTTCCTTCATAAGGTTCCACTTTCTTGTTAACCCTTTGTATCTCCTTTGCGCAAGCATCCCACTGATATCACTTACTACACTTGACAACATGGAGCAATTTCCAATTTATTTTAATAGCATTCCTCCGAAAACGAATCTGTTCATGGCTTGTTAACTTCTTTATCTCATCTTCCCTCTCAAAAGCATCACTGATATGTTGCAAAATAATCTAAAAAAATTACCAAATACTTATCAGCTAGATAAACAATGAAAAAAAATAAGGATTATAGTTATCATAGACAATAAAATGTTGAAAGGTTAACATGTAAGTCAAAAAGTTAACATGTAAGGCCAAAAGTTAATATGTCACTAAGAATTAACATGCATGGATGAATATTAACATGTAACACTGTATGTTAACATGAAACAATGTACACTAACATGCACACAGAAAGTTAACATGAAAGAATACAAATTAACATGTAATTTTGATAAAGTTATAGAATTACGTTCAATATTAACATACAAGAATGTGTAAAGAATAATTGATGCTTACGTAGCTTATTGATGAACTCTTATGTCTCTCCTCAACCTTTTCTGGCTTCTCCTTCTTCTTATGAACAACCTTCTTTGGCCTCAATTGCTCCATAGATTTACTCCTACAAGAGATGAGAGGGATTCTTTTTCTTCCCCCGCGAGAGATGTCATTCTTCCTCAAACTGGGCTTTCTTTGAAGGTATTTCTCATTCCGTGGCTAACATAAGTTTTGCTACTATTTCAATGCTTGTTTTCTCTACCTTTGAAGCAATTGTATCTCTCCTTATTGATCTAGCTCTCTCTCTAATCATTACCCAATTAGTCAAAGGAGGCTTCCATCTGAAGTTAAGGGCTAGTTTTTTAATGTCAGTCATCTCATAGTACCATTACTGTTAAAATAGAATGAAATACATTTAAACTTTGATATACTAGTAAAACTACAGATAATATGAAAAAGATAAAGGATAAGCAGCAAATATTTGTTCTAAATTTTCTTGCTAACTTTCATAATTGTTTGTTCAACTTCAGCCTAACTTGATAACTTTCACCCTTAGACGTTAAGTTTCACTGGTACATGTTAACTTTCAGATGTACATATTAACTTTCATAATGTAATGTTGACTTTCATGCATAAGTGTTAATTTTCATGATAACTTATTAATTGTCACAATATCCTGTTAACTTTCAAACTTGTACATGTTTTCAGATTCATGTTAACTTTCATCATAATTATAAAAAATGCTAATAACTAAAACCAAAAGCAAACTATATAAACATGCAACTTACAGGAATGAGTGGCATGCATCTAGGAATGTACGTAACCCTTGACTTTCTCATTCCTTCCAAGGCAATTTGAATGCCTCTCTTTTTCTCTTGAAAAATTAATTTACCTCACGCAATATTATTTACTCTCTCAATGCTAGTAACATATCGAGTTGGGATGTCTTGCAAGCTGTTAAGGCAGTAAATCATTACACAATGGTACAAAATCTAAAATAGCACAAAATCCTCAATATCCTTCTTTGAGTTTGACTCAACAAGTTTCTCCAGTAACTCTTCATTGTATCTCCGCATGCTATTAGCTGCTTCTTTCTCTTGGCCCTTTGCCTTTGCATTGGCCTTCATCATTTCTTTTTTTTCTTCAAAGTACTCTATCCAGAGCCAGTTATGTGGGTCTCTATTTTCATAAATTAACTCTCCATCAATAGGGGATTCCATATGATCTTGCACCCACCCCTCATCAAATTTGATTAACATTATCGTACCGGTTTTAGAATGAGGAAAAGATAATTCATCCTGTTTATCAACATAATGACTCAACACATTCTCTAGTGCTAGTCAATCAACAGCTCGAGGTCCAAATAAGACATAGTGCTCAAAATTACTGCCCTTGTAGGCATCCTAATGTCACTTCCTCATTCTTGGTTCAAAATGTTTTTATGAATGCGTAGTATGTCCCAAAACTTGTTGTAAGCCTGATATCACCTACAGCTGCACTAATTTTCCTACATAAAAAAATATTTACTCTGGACAAATCATTCAAATTCTTAATATCCATTACACTAATTAACATCAATGGTAAATATTACCATCAAAGGTCAACATTTAACAACCTTTTGTAAAAGTTAACACTTACAGATGAAAGTTAACAACAGTCCACAAAAGTTAACATCTATTCATAAAAGTTAACATTCTTTTATGAACTTTAATATACTAGTATAGTGCACGTGCGTTGCACATAATTATATTTGTTCATGTCCTTAATACATTTTGTGGTTAAGAAAATGATAAAATAATATAATGCGAAAAATAGAGATCTAAAATAAAGAATTAGAAAGAAATTTTGGTCATTCTAGAGTAAAATCATGCATACTGGAAAAAAGATTAGAATAACTATTTTCATCATCAGTTGTTATATTTCTCAAGCTGAAGGATCCAATAGTGAAAATAATAGTATGGATATGTAAATCTAATCAAGGCACCATATACTTTAAACGTCCTTATGCTTCATAATACGGTGATTTAGGAAGTAGCAATATTAACACTCAAATTCAAAAAAGAATAAATAGTAGAAAGAGAATAACTTGTAAGAGAGAACAGGAGCTAAACTGCCTTCTCAACATTGAAAATTTCATAATATAGAAGAAAATAATGAAAATTAGTTAATAGCTAAAAATATAAAAAGAATTAATCGATTAACAAACAAGAAGCTTAGTTTATCAATAACCTCACCAAAAACGAATATTAAAAAATGGTCATTTCGATAGTACCACCTTAAATCTTTCACATTTTGAAATGCCCCCCTCCCCCCAAATCATTGATGTTCCCTAATATTCCTTAAGTTATTTTAAACTTAATCCCTCCAATGATTGAAATTGCTAATAGGTTACCTAATTCTTAAGTTATCTTAAACTTAACCCCTCAATCCAAAACATTCACCATAACTAAAATGTTAATAACCAACACTTCTTGCATTATCAAATAACCCAGAAAGTTCAACGTTGTCCACGTGAAAAAGCTAAGTTCCCGATGAAAGATTCAAATCAGGCGAGAGGTTTGTCTCATCACTGTCCACAACCTCCCCTCCTGCTGATCGTGATCTTATGATATACAATAACCTTTAATTATCACAAACCTTAAATTAAACTCTCTCCTTCTTTTTTCAAGCGCCTTTGTTGGAGAAGTTATCACACGTGGCGGCTGCGGTGGTCAAAGTGGGCCATTCTTGGGAAAGTTGAGCTTAGCTCAGTTTCCTCAGAAGCGAAGGGTAGCCTCGTCATAGTCGAGGGCATCAGCCTCAATAGTCTCTACGGTGCTGAGGCAGACATGAGAGTCTTTATGCGAGTCTCATATATCAGCGATCTAGTTGCCCTATGGTCGTGCATGGACATTGTGGTAGCAGCCGCGGGGCCTATATTGGCTTTGTTTTCCCTAGTTGTGGTTGTTGTTTTTTATCTGTTTTTGTTATAGCCATAAGAGAAAAAAATTTAATAGGTTGTTGAAACAAAATGTACATTGTGAATTTTAATACACTAGTTGTTAAAGAAAATATTACTTTTAGTTTAGTGTTTACAATTATAACCTCACAGAGTGTACATCACTTGCATTGTCCATCTTTGCCCCACTCATCCCTTTCCCCTCCTCTTGAACTTTGGAATTCAAAAAAACATTTGCCCTTTGCCTAATGATTTAGGGGAGGAAATAAGTTTAAATAAGGAATTAATAATTAATTACATGGGAAGTTGAACAAGTAGAGGCAAAGGATGAGGAAACGGTTTATTATAGTGGGAGGTTATAAAAGAGTAATTATTGTAAGCAATAAAAATTTTCTTTATCCCTGCACAGCAACTTAGAACAAACAAAAGAGCTCAACGGTTTATCTATGTGAAGTCAGACCCACCTGAGCAAAGTCAGACCCACCTGAAAGTCAAGTTCGCCTGAATGTTTGACTTCACAAAACAGACAAAAACGCTGATATCTCTCAAATCGAAGGGAATTTGGCAAAACAGATAGTGAAAACCGAACTTTGGATAGTTTGGTTGGCCTCGTCTCATCAAGATAGCTGATTTTCATATATAATTTGTCCAATTCTAACTTACGGTTTGAAAGTTATGACTTGTCCTTCGTAGCATGTTCTGGAGCTCGCCTGCAAAGGAGTTTAGCTCGCCTGAAGAGCAAGCTCGCCTGAAGGCTTGAAGCTTTAAGCTCACCTAAATGAGGCTGGCTCACCTGTACAGCCTCGCCTACGAAGCTCGCCTGAAGGTCAAGCTCTCCTGAAAGCTTGAAGCTCGCCCAACAGCATGAAGCTTGCCTGCATGAGCCAACCTCGCCTGAAGGCTAAGCTCACCTAATAGCTTCAAGCTTAACTGCATGAGCCAAGCTCACCTGACAGCTAGAAGCCTGCATAATCCAAGATTGCCTGACAGCTTGAAGCTCACCTGCATGAGCCAAGCTCGCCTGACAGTTGGAAGCTCGCCTACATGACCTAAGCTCACCTACACGCTTGAAGATTGCCTGCATAAGGCAAGCTCACCCGCAAGCTTGCCAAGCCTACCCGCAAGCTTGCCAAGCCTACCCGCAAGCTTGCCAAGCCCACCCACTTGAGGCATGGGAGAGATCACTTCCCATGATTTAAGGGAATGGCCATGATTCTCCTTATGGCCATACCCAATATGGGAATGGTCACTTCCCACTATTTAAGGGATTAGTCATGATTCTTCTCATGGCTAAACTCAGTATAGGAATGGTCACTTGTCATGATTTAAGGGAGTGGTTACACCCTCCTTCCTCTCTATAAAAGGCCACGAGTAGCCATAGAGAAAGGGTCTGAAAACCAAACCTCTTTGAGGATGAATTTGAGAGATCTCAAGACCATCTTGGACTTGAGATCCGTCTTGTTCCTGGCACACCGTTGGCGGAGTCTTGTTCTTTGGAGATCGGACTTCTTGTCATTCAAGAAGACCGAATTCGTGACATCTTCGGTCCACAAGCACAAGCACTTGTTTAGCCTCGATTGATCGAACTCATCCAATCAAGCTTCTATTGTGTACTGAAGCTTGCCCACATTCTTGTTCAGATCGTCCAAGGGAAGCAAACTCGACACAAGCATTCGAGGGAGGCATCCTATAGCTACCGAAGAACCCACGTTTACAAGAAGAGCATTCTCTTTGCTTTTGTTGTAACTTGATTTCTTGATTTGTAATAAGCCATTATTATCAATACAAATTGCCTCTTTTTCGTAGAAATCAATGTTACCCACCTACAGAAGATGGCGAACACAGTGGGAGAATCCATCTTTTCAAACAAGATGGTAGTGGTATAGTTCGACGAGGTTGCTACGGGGACTATCATCGAGTCCCTCTTCATCAAGTTCAATCAAACGAAGTACGAAGAATACTTGTCTTCGGCTTCCTCTTGTGGCAAGATGTCACACAAGCACCGAAAGGTTGTGCATGTGAGTCAGCCCAAGTAAATCGAGATCTCTACCTGAGCAAGCGGTAGGGGTTCTATTTCCCCCAAGGCTGTTGAGACTAACCAAGATGCTAAGAACGAAGACCACGTTCCCAAATCAGGTGAACTGCGTCAATCAGGTAAGCCCTCCTACTTAGGCGGACTTTGCTCTATAAGCAAAGTTCTCAAATTTGGTGAACTACCCAAATCTGGTGAAATCAACAATTCAAGCAAAGTTCCTAATTCTAGCGAACTTCACAAATCTGGCGAACTCTACAGTTTAGGCGGGCTTTAAAAAACAAGCAGACTTCATCAAGCTCGCCTGACAACCCAAGCTCGCCTACAAGCTCAAACAGGCAGACTTCATCAAGCTTGCCTGACGACCTAAGTTCACTAGATGGCCGAACTTCACCAATAGGCCCAAGCTAGCCTAACGGCGCAACTTCATCCACAAGCCGACTTTTGCCAGAAAGTCAAAACTTCAGCTCGCCAGGCAGGCATACTGCACCAAGCTCGCCCAACAGGAGAGCCTCGCCAAGCTGGATCTTGCTAACACATGCGAGCTAGCCAACAGATGCAAGCTTGCCCAATAGACGAGCCTCGCCATGCTGAACTTCGCCAACAGGCCTAAGCTCATTTATCAAGGCAAGTTTGCATGTCGAGACAAACTCGCTTGATTCCAACACTTGGTAATTTTTACAAGTGTTCTTTCAAATGCTCTCGTGAGCCCTCCTCTCAAAAGCACTCGGTCTATCCTTCTGAGTCTATCCTTCTGAAACTAGTGGTTTTCGCCATCAACCTACAGGGGATTTTAGAGAGTGCTTGACTCGCAAACGTATGATTCACGAGGCAAATTCTCAGTGCCACTGCGAGAGTCTTATTACAGCAGTACTCATTGACTTCTGATGTGCTAAACCATCAAAGCCTTCGGTGTTAGAGAGGCTCTCTAAGCAACAGCCAGAGGTAATAACTCCTTACCACAAACGCAATCGTCACAGGAGGCGAGCTTCCGATGATATGGAGCTCCCCGTCGCAACTGTCAACGTGACGGGGAAGTCCAAGACCAAGAATTCAAATTCCTTGGATTTTGGATTCTCATTGGAATTGAAAAGCCTCCCCATTGAGCATGAAGGTATCTACTGATGCGGCATAATTATGTACCAAAATTGCAAGTGCACAATTTATCAAGTTATAGTATAAAAAGATATCGATCCCACGAAGAAGGTGATTTTAAGAGATTATTAAACTTGGTTCTTATATTTTGTGCGTGACAATTAGGAATAAAGAATAAGTGTGAATGTGATGAGTGGTTGTTTTGATTTATGTGCAAGAGATAATAAATTGAATTTTAGAGGAGAGAAGGAAGAATTAAAGAATAAATGAAATCACAAGGCAAGAAATATGAATTAATAAAATCAAGAAATAAAACCAAAAATAAAAAAAAAAGAAAATTTAAGAAAGTTAAGATGAATGATTCAAAAGAGGTAAGAAATCTAGAATATAATCCACTAACCAATTTCAATTACAAAATATAAACTATTCTCTTTTTATCATATTTCAACTTAGATTTATTAAGCATAGATTATCAAACCATTTAAGGAAAGTGTAACCTATCAAATTATCATCTAAGCTAAAATTACTATTCATGATAAGAACAACAACATGATAATAATCCTAGAATTCATAAGCATAACCTATCAAACCATTTAAGATAAGCATAGATTATCAAATTCTTCTTCTACCGATTAGTTCTCTAGTTGATTATCCTAACATGAACATTTTAAGTACAAGAGAATAATTCATACAATATAAAGGAAATTAGACTAGTTTCATATAATTCTAAACTTCCTACAAGAATTAAATTCACATCTTTAAGAAATAAAAACAAGAAAAAGAACTAATTACAAAATTAAAAAGAAAAGAAAAATCTAAACTATGAACAAGAAATAAATCTAATTACAAAGAAAATAAAAATCTAAACTACAAAATAAATTGCAGAAATTAAATGCAAGAAAAATAAATCTACTCTACAAATTAAAGTGCAAAAAGAAAATAAAAAAGACAAGAAAGTAAATCTACACTACAAGCATGAATTTAAATCTAACTAATAAGCAATAATAAAGAAATTACTAAAAAGAAATAAAAGAGAAAAGAAATGCAAACCTTCAAATTGCTCTTCATCTCCATCCTCATCATTCAACAAGAGGAGAAAGAACAAATTTAAAGAGGAAAAAATTATTTTTATTAATTGCAACTAAAGTTACAATTTTTGGAAGGCCTTCTCAATTAAGAGTAGCCCTCCTCTCCAAAAGGAGTTTACAAAATTTTCACACCTCTAACCCCTCACTCTCTACCCCTATTTATAGTAATCTTTAATGAATATGAGCCATTGGATTTGTCTTGAGCCCCAAGCAACAATCTCCACATTTGAATTTGCTTTTTGCTCTAGCCCAACATAAGAGACCCATATGATTTATTATCCAAAAATAAATCAAGTGAAGTCCGGTCCAATGTAAATCTCCAGCCCAAGCCATCAGGTCCGGTCCAAGTTGTATTTCCTTTGATTTGTGAAGCAAAGTCCGAAGTCAATTCATTTTTGAAATCAACCGGCCCATATGTAGCTTCATTTGTTGATTAAACAAGTTCGGCCCAATCACATGCTTCTCTCTATTTCCAAAACTGCAGCCGGTCCATGAAATTCACTTGATTTTCAAAAGAAAATCAAGTTCAAGCCTCTGTAGTAGCAACCAAATGTAGGGAATTTTGAAGTCCGGCCCATGAAGCTTCCAGCCCACTTATTTTAAAAACCAATTCACAAAGTCCACTCATGATTTTCAATCTTGGGCCCATTTCTCCATTCAAATGGTTTTGATTTTCCAAACAAATCCGGCCCACATAATTTAACTCCAACTTTGCAGCATCCAAATTCAACTTGCATTCGGTCTCTTCTACTCTTTTTCATCCAAGTCCATCTCATTCCACTATTTGCATTCAAGTCCATTTTTTCTTTTGATGGGCTTTGGGCATTCAAGCTCATTTGAGAATAAAGAGGATTTTGCTTCTTTTGGACATTTTGGCTTTTTAGCTTCAATTGATCATTTTCTTCACTTGCTTGATGGGCTTCATGCTACAAAATAGAGAAAAGAGATTTTGAGGGGTTTTTTTATATTTAATAATATTTATTTATATTTTCATTCAATTATGTGCAAACTAATCTAACAACAATTATTAATGGTATATTTATTCATGTAAAATAGATAATGAGGATATAAAATTGTAATAAAATATGATTATCATCTACCAACACACTCGCGCCCATACAGGGGTGGTCATTCCGTTTGATTACACACACTTAGCTCCCGTCTCTGACGATGACGATTGCTCGGTAGTGACAACGTCTCAAGCTTCAAGCTCTATTCAGGGTGAAAGTGCAGGAGTGCACATGACCGACATCCCTGATGAGATATCCAGGCAATTTGATGAGTAACAAGCAACCATCAACTTTATGAAGTAGATGTTGGAGCATCTTCTGAGCGAGAAGAAGAAGAAGAAAAAGACGACTTCACGACTTTGCAGAAATCCTCAAAGCACAAAGAGCGAGTGCCTACTCCTTCTCACTCCTCATCTGAGTCATCTGGAGGAGCTTCATTTCTGGGTCATAATCCAAGAGAAAAAAGACTCAATGAGTTCCAAAGTCAACTCGACGCCTTAAAGCTCCAGACGAACATGAACGAGCTGGGGGTGGTCAGACCGTATCCAGTTGAATGGGATACGGTCTCCTACCAGACAAAGTTCAAGCCACTAGACCTCCTGTAGTTCAACGGCAAGGGTTCTCCTACCCAACATGTTTACTACTTCTAGGTGCAAACTAGACACATAGTGGGAAACGATCCAATTATGACTCGACTTTTTATTTGTACCCTCAAGGGGGTCACTTTTGAATGATACCATAGATTAGCGCCTGGGTCCATCACCTACTGTAAGGACATGGAAAGGCTCTTCATGATCTGATTCTTCGACGATGACACTAAAGTATCTATGGCCACCTTGCTAGCTGTAAAGCAGAAAAAGACAAAGTCTATACGTAACTTTGTTAAGAAATTCATGAACCGATCATTACATTCTCGCGATTAGGTTTCCGAGGCCACTCTCATCAAGATGTGCCAGAACAGTCTCTTCATCGACATTCTGTCCTATATGGGTGTTGTCGAAGCTCGTTCATGAAAGGACTTAATCCGCCAAGGAGAACAAGTCGAGACCATGCTCAAGCGTATGGATGCTGAAGAGCCGTGTGAATTTTGAGGAGAAGATGACCAAGATACCTTGGTAGTGAAAACCACTTCCTCATCCAAACCCTCTTCAAAACAGAGGGGCAATGCTTCAAAGCAAAAGAAGCCCCAAAATAAGCCCATGATGGCATCTGTGGAGCCCGCCAACTCGGACCTAAACTGTGGGACCGACTACGAAGACTTGGCTACTATTGACCAAAGATGATCGGTGATGATTATATGCATCAATCGCCGGAGGACCAGTATCCGATGACCACTTCATACCAATTCGTAATAGAAACAGTCTATTCGAATGAAGCTTATCATCTCGTCAAACCGAATGGTAATAAGATCATGATGCCTATTAACGGCAAATTCCTAAAGAAGTACTACCTATAGTCTTTCTTCAAACTCTCACAAAACTACCATGTTAATAGTCACCTCTGATAGTCAACCCTCCTACCAATCCTCATCAACAGGATGGTGGGTCTACTCAAAACTATCACGTTAATAATTATCTCTGATAGTCTCCTCCAAATTTCCCCCATCGATCCTCTCCAACAAGACGACCAGTCTACTCCCACTGTCACGTTAACACTACATCTCTGACAATTAACTTACCAATCATCTTCAATAGGATGATAAGTCCTCAAAGTCTCTCCGATAATGATAATCCTATTATGTTAACATTACACCTCTGACAATCAACTTACCAATCCTTCAATAGGATGGTAAGTCCTCAAAGTCACTCCGATCGCGACAATCCTGTCACGTTAACGTTACACCTCTGATAATCAATATATCAATCCTCTTCAATAGGATGGTAAGTCCTCAAAGTTTCTCCAATCACGACAATCCTGTCACGTTAACATTATACCTCTGACAATCAATTTACCAATCCTCTTCAATAAGATGGTAAGTCCTCAAAGTCGCTCTGATCGTGACAATCCTGTCATGTTAATACTAAACCTCTGACAATCAACTTACCAATCCTCTTTAATAGGATAGTAAGTCCTCAAAGTCTCTCTGATCATGATAATCCTATCATGTTAACATTACACCTCTGATAATCAACTTATAATCCTCGTCAATAGGATGATAAGTCTTCAAAGTTGCTCTGATCGCAATAATCATGTCATGTTAATACTACACCTCTGATAAATACCTCATCAATCCGCTCCAATAGGATGGTGGGTCCACAAAATAATCACGTTAATGATTATCTATGATAGTCAACATCGGTATTCCCACAAGTGACGTTGTCTGATCAGTCGTCACACTCCTACGTCCCTGAACGATTTGATCCATTCTGAGCATTCTAAATATCCATAGAATAATCTATGATAGTAGCCTACTATGTGATGTGATACTATTCTAATCAGTCGTTACACTCATACGTCCCTGAATGATCTGATTGCCCTAACACCATCATTCTCGCAAATGATGTTGTTCGTCGATAGCAGACTACCAAGCGATGTGCCCTATCGATTCCTGAACGGCGAACTACCAAGCAATGAGTTGTTATTCGGACCTTCGAGCCATCACTTATACAAGCAGTCACTCATTTTAAGCCAAGTTGTTATATTTAACGACATGGTCTAACCTAATTCCAGCCTAACGGTTGTAATTAACCTAACCTGACGCCTCGAACGGCTAATGGTAGAGAAGAAATTTTAGCGCTAAGTCTAAAAGAAACTTCTTGACAATTCATCATACTGAGAGGAATAGTATGACTATCCCGATTCAAACGATAATCGGTAAAGACAAATCATACCCTTTGATAGCTGAGGGTTTGCTAAAAATCCTCGTTGGCGATCATTAGCTATGACCAAAGAGTTTAATTTTACTAAGCTCATTGGAAGGCTCCTCACTCCATCTGAATGAGGATAATTCTGCAGGTCTTAACATTGAAAGTATTCCAGACCCCATACAGCCCAATTTGGGTCTGAAAACATTAGAGGAGGTTTTGTAGGTAATAAAAATTGCCTTTATCCCTGCACAGTAAATTAGAACAAGCAAAAGAGTTCAACGGTCCATCTGAGTGAAGTCAGACCCATCTAAGTAAAGTCAGACCCACCTGAAAGTCAAGTTCATCCGAATGCTTAACTTCACAAAACAGACCAAAACGCTGATATCTCTCAAACTAAAGGGAATTTGGAAAAACAAACGGTGTAAACCAAAATTCGATAGGTTTGGTCGGCCTTATCTCATTGAGATAGTCGATTTTTATATATAATTCATCCAATTTCAACTTACAGTTTGAAAGTTATGACCTGTTCTTCATAGCATGTTCTAGAGCTTACCTAAAGAGAAAGCTCGCCTGCAAAGGAGTTTAGCTCACCCGAAGAGCAAGCTCACCTGAAGGCTTGAAGCTTTAAGCTAGCCTGAATATGTCTAGCTAGCCTACACAGCCTCGTCTACTAAGCTCGCCTGAAGGCCAAGCTAGCGTGATAGCTGGAAGCTCGCCTGACAGCTTGAAGCTCGCATGCATGAGCCAAGCTTGCCTGAAGGCCAAGCTCGTCTAACAGCTTGAAGCTCGCCTGCATGAGCCAAGCTCGCCTAACAGCTGGAAGCTCACTTGCATAAGCCAAGCTTGCCTGACAGCTTGAAGCTTGCCTGACAGCTTGAAGCTCACCTGCATGAGCCAAGCTCTCCTGAAGGCCAAGCTCGCCTGACAGCTTGAAGCTCGCCTGCATGAGCCAAGCTCGCCTGATAGTTGGAAGCTCGCCTGCATGACCCAAGCTCGCCTGCATGCTTGAAGTTCGCCTGCACAAGGCAAGCTCGTTCGCCAAGCTTGCCAAGCCTACCCACTTGAGGCATGGGAGAGGTCATTTCCCACGATTTAAGGGAATGACTATAATTCTCTTTATGGCCATACCTAGTATGGGAATGGTCACTTCCCACGATTTAGGGGATTGGTCATGATTCTCCTTATGGCCATATCCAGTATGGGAATGGTCACTTTCCTTGATTTAAGGGAGTGGTTACACCCTTCTTCCTCTCTGTAATAGGCCATGAGTAACCATAGAGAAAGGGTCTGAGGACATGACCTCTTTGAGGGCAAATTTGAGAGATCTCAAGACCATCTTGAACTTAAGATCCGTCTTGTTCCTGGCATGCCGTTGGCAGAGTCTTGTTCTTTGGAGATCAGACTTCTTGTCATTCAAGAAGACCGAATTCGTGGCATCTTCGGCCCACAAGCACAAGCACTTGTTTGGCCTTGGTTGATCGAACTATTCCAATCAAGCTTTTATTGCGTACTGAAGCTTTCCCACAACCTCGTTCAGATCGTCCAAGGAAAGCAAACTCGACACAAGCATTCGAGGGAGGCGTCCTATCGCTACCGAAGAACCCACGTTAAACAAGAAGAACATTCTCTTCGCTTCTATTGTAACTTGATTTCTTGATTTGTAATAAGTCATTCTTACCAATTCAAATCGCCTCCTTTTCGGAGAAATCAATTTTACCCACCTACAATTATTATTTAGCAATTAGTAATACTAAAGTAAAAATAAATGGGCGTTAAGCTAATTATTAATTAGTAATTATTCTGGACAATAAAGTGGGGGAACGGTTCACCTCTCACTCAATCGGACCCAACAAGTGAACAAAAAGGGACTTTGATGAATGTGAATAAAGAGACTTTGATGAATACTACTATACAATTGAATTTTTATATATTATTTGAATGAGAATGTGAATAAAGTGACTTTGATGAATACTCATGCAATTGACGGGCATTTTTGAAAAGAATTTAACATAAAGGATGTCATGTATGTATATATGGTCATGTACGCATGTATAGATATGAAATTCTTGGAGAGGGTAATTATCATATATTGGGTATTTATGTGTATTCATGTATGTATCTATGTACGTGGTGAGGGATATTTTCAAAAAAAGGTTTTAACATCCTACAAACTTTTATAATAAATGGTATAAGATAAGATAAGTTATGGAATCTTTAAGAGCCTAAGAAACTAATATTAAATCTTATTATGATGATGTGCAATTAATTTAATTTAATTTAAGACTAATTGAATGAGAGTTTGAGATAAATTTAATAAACCAAAATAATTAAAGTTGAATTTATCAAATTTGAGAGTATTAGAAAGGCCAATCAAAAGTTTTAGCACCCCAATCCTCTTTTATATGTAGTATAGATAATGATGAAACATATATGTGTAAAAAGTTAACATCTATTATTTACTTTTTTCATATAATGCTATCACTTAAACTAAAAATTCATATGCTATGATTATACTTCTCAATATATAATACATGTCAAACACAATTGCAAATATTCACTTACTTTTCATAATAGCTAAAAGTGATTGTACATTGTACATGTTTCGTACATGATAATATAACACAATAAACTAAATTCCAAACAACTAGTATATATGTCATACAATAGGTTTGTACTTCATACATTAATAATTTCACTTAGATTACGATAAAAAATCTATAAATAAGGTCCAAAGTTTTATACACCTTTATTATCAATGAATTAAATATTAAACTTCAATAGTTATGGCCTTAGCCTAGCAATAAATTATTATTATTAACATTAATTAGAAATAGTTAACAGTTAAGGTGTTAACTTAGTATAAGTCAAGTTTTATTAACATGTGTGGCTAATAATTAATAATTAAGGCTAAAAGTTAACAATGAATGAGATTTATTGGCATGCATTGCTAATAGCTAACAACAAATGAGTGTTTTTTTACATTCATTACTTCATAATGATTATACTTCATATTGTTAAGACCATACTCTAAAATTAATAAACTGATTATACACTACAATAACCCATTTTTCACCACCATTTTTCCACAAACAGTCCTCATAAATTTCAATCGCATTTCAAACAAGTAAACTATTAACTTTCTTCCTTTTTTTTCCCACTCAAATTTTCAACTAACATCCAACACCATAATTTTATAAAATACTTTTAACTAAAATTAACTAAATTCAAAACCAAAATTTTTGAAGTTATTGGGAACTTACTTCTTCTTAGAGATAGGCACATCCTCTGTCGAACGTCTCCTCTTGCATTCTTGAAATTCCCATCCCCTTTTCATGTGCAATAAGGCCACCATCGCCTTGTTACTGTCCTCATCCTCAAAGGACGTTGGAGAAGAAGAACTACCGACAGGGGATGAGGATGCAGAGGCAGAAGCAGGTGATTCTCGTGCAGCTTTTATGGCCATATGAGGCTACGAATAACTTGCTTTATCCTCTATTGCCAATTAGCCTCTACTAAACGAGCTGAAGCAGACTTAGGCAACTAGCCCAAATATTTTTAATAAACGGGGACTGTCAGCGTGACTTCCAGTCTGATCCGCCCCTTGAGAAAAGGTCAAAGAAAAGCCATCTTACTGGGGCTTTTACCATCATTTTGTCGGAGTCTCCTCCATAGATCTATAAGTTTCTACAGATTTTCATTTACCTCTCTGTAATGGAATCACTTTTTCAACATTTTGAACTTTCACCTGAATATTTGCACTGGTTAATTACACAAAACCCCCTCTAAACTTTTCAAGAGTTGCAATAAACCCCCCTTAAAAATTTTATTACAGTAAACACCCTAAGCATTAGGAGTTATCACATGTAAACACCCTAAAATTTTTTATTCTACTAAATTTCACATGAAAATGTTTCATTAACCTCCAAACTAGCACCATCTATTCTAACATCTCGTATGGCAAGCACATGCCTAGAAAAAGATGAAATAATTTCTTAGCTCCAAAAAATTAATTACCTATTTATCTTTTTAATAAAAAATGTATTTGGGACTAAGGAGAAACTTTCATCCACTTTTTTGTCATGTGCTTTTTGGTGACACGTTAGATATGATGGTGATAATAACAAGATTAAAAGATAAATTTTTATTTAAGATTTAATAAATAGAATATCTCGACATGGTTATACACAATTACTCCCAAAGTCTCGAGAGGTTTAGTGTAATAAAAAAGGTGTGGGCTTTACTACTACTCCCAAGAAGATCTTGTTTGGGGGTGGGGGGTGGTAAGGGGTGGTGGGTTGAGGGGTGGAGGATGTTTGTAAGGAATTTGGATCCTCTTTACTGAAAAAAAAAATAGTGGAGAGACCACTACTTTTTATACTAACCATTGATTATTTTGTGAATGATTATGATTCATTCTAAATTTAGCACTCACCATATTCCCCATGTACTGCACTCATACCTATTTTGTTCTTAAAGATAAATCAGGCAATTAACAGTTCTAATAATGTAGGTGTATCTCCACTACTACTTACTTTGTAGTGTTATTTGCACAAAAAAGTTAATAAAATGGAAAGTTTTTGTCAATTGACAAAAAATTTTCAAAAGTCTTTTTTTTAAAAACCATCAAAAAATAATATGATCAATACTCAAATAGATACTTTTTAGTAATCCTATACGAACTCGCTAAACAAGAGCAAGTCGGATGTCACTATTCAAGTTCAAAACTTCGAACAATTTGGCTAGGTAAGAAACTTGAGATTTAAATTTCCAACTCCTAGCAGGAAATATAATTATGTGAGTGCGAGACACCCGTGAGTGTCTCGGCTGTCTCGGTGCGAGACACCTTGAGATGTCTCGGCAACGAGACACCTCAATAATATCTCGGGCCGCGTTGGAACAGCAGGTATTTGGGCCCAGATTTGGTTTTTGGCCGTGTTTTTTAGGTATAAATAGGAACGTCGTCATAGGGTTTGAAAAGGAGGGTTTTTGCCGGCTGCAACAGAGAGTTTTAACAGAGTTTTTCAGATCAAAAAACGTGAGATCTTGAGGAGAGAAAAGAGAGAGAACTTTGAGCAATTGTACAAGAAAGATGTCATCTTCTCTTGGGTAAAATCGAAGCCTCATCCTTTTAGGACGAGCTTGTTGGTTGTGCAAGTCGTCGATGTTCTCCATCATGGTGGAATCTCCCTTCACGCCCTCCCGTGAACGTAAGCAAGTTTGCCGAACCACGTTAAGCTCGTGTCTTCTTTATTATTTTATCATGTATTGGCTATTGCTTGTATTGGTTGGTTTCCTCGATATTCAGATCTAGATCTGATATTGGGAAGAGTGTATATCTCACCTCACTAAGATATTCACTTCTGTTCTTCTTTTATATCAAAACTTGAACATCGAGGTTGGCTTAAGTTTTTTGAAAACAAAAGCCACGGCTTTCTCTCGAGGTGTTTTGTTTCCGTGGTGAGTGGGCGTGTCCGTCCTCAACAATTGGTATCAGAGCACTTGTTCAGAATGGGGGTGGTAGAGCTTCCGATTTGAGGTGGTGCTTGGTTATTATGTGGTGCACACAAGGTGTTTACTGAAATTCCTGAGAGAAGCGGATTTACTAAAACAAGCGGAGAATGGCGTCTATCAGTAAAATAGTTAAAGTTGGAAAGTATGAAATTGAAAAGTTCAGTGGTAAGAATGATTTTTATTATTAGAGGATGCAGATGAAAAATTTGTTGGTTTCGCAGAAATTACACAAGGATTTAGCAGGAAGAGAAAAGCAGCACAAAGATATGTCTAATAAGGATTGGGAAGAGTTAGATCTCAAAGTAGCATCGATTATCCTATGCCTTGAGAGGGATGTAGTTTTCTTGGTGGATGGAGAGGCAACGGCGGCGGGTGTGTAATCAAAGTTAGAGAGTACCTTCATGATTAAGAGTCTAAAAAATCATATCTACCTAAAATCTAAATTGTATACTTGCAAAATGGAGGAAGGCTCATCAATCCAGGAGTACATCAACAAGGTCGATAGGATCATATCAGATTTGAAGGGCATTGATGTGAAAGTAGAAGACGAGGATTAAGCACTTCTTCTACTTCTTTCTTTACCAAAGTCTTATAAGAACCTGGTACAAACACTGATGCTTGTAGGTGACAATTTGAAGATGGATGAGACTAGAACGTCGCTTCTAGCAGATGATCTTCAGAAAATTACAACTAGTGACATGGCTACTAGTGGTAACAAGGAGCAAGCACAGTGATTGTTTATAAGAGGAAGGAGCAATGAGCGAGGAAAAGGCAAGGGAGGAATGTCTAGATCAAAATCAAGACCTCTTGCATGAAGACCGTGTTTCAAATACAGTGAGCTTGGGCATTTCAAGGTCGACTGTCCTAATAAGAGAGTAGGTGGGAAGAATAAGAACAAGAAAAACGAGAGAAGAGAAGGCAAGGAAGAGGCGAGCTATGTCTCAGAGGAAGGGAGCAATAAAGAATACTATTCCGTTACGTGTGGTGAATATATCTCCGGTAAGTGGATTCTTGATTCGAGTTGCTCTTATTGTATGTGTCCAAATAGGAAGTGGTTTACTGCTTATAGGAGCACTGATGGTGGAACTGTAGTAATGGGGAATAACCATGCTTATAAAATGGTGGGGTTTAGTGATATCAAAATAAAGATGTATGATGGAGTGGTCAGAATCCTAACGGATGTGAGGCATTTCCCCGAATTGCGGAAAAATCTTATCTCAGTTAGTGTTTTGGACTTCGGTGACTGCAAGATAGTTACAGAGAATGGAGTAAAGAAGGTTGTTCAAGGTTCCTTGGTAGTGATGAAGGGCAATCGTCATGGTAATATATATACTCTCTAGGGTACGACAGTGACAAGAGATGCAGTAGTTGGAACTGATTGAAGTGGTAGAGATCTATGTGAGCACACTCGGTTATGGCATAGGAGGCTTGGGCACATGTTAGAAAAGAATCTAGAACTGCATGGTAAGAAAGGTTTGCTGAATAACATGAAGAAACCTTGCATGGATTTCTACAAGGATTGTGTGTACGGAAAAGTGCACAGGGTTTAGTTCCTGAAAAGCAAGCACAAGAGCAGATGTATATTAGACTATGTGCATATAGATGTTTAGGGTCAAGCTCCGACAACTTCCAAGGGTGATTCCAGGTATTTATCTCGTTTATAGATGATTATTCTAGGTTTGCTTGGGTTTATTTTCTTAAGCATAAAAATGAGGTATTTGAGACATTCAAGAAGTGGAAAGCAATGGTTAAGAACAAAACATGTAGGAAATTGAAGACACTGAGATCCGATAACGGTACAGAGTATACAGAGGGTGCTTTCAAGAAGTTCTGTGATCAGGAGGGTATTGCTCGACACTAGACAATCAGGTCTATACCACAACAGAATAGAGTCACAGAGAGACTAAACCGTACACTACGGGAGAAAACAGTGAGTATACGATCATATGCTGGTTTGGGCAAAGAATGATGCGCAGAAGCAGTTGCTACAGCTTATTACATAGTGAATCGTTCTCCACATTCGACATTGGATGGTGATGTACTCTATCGGGTATGGTTAGGGGAGCATGAAGATTATGATAGGCTCATGATTTTTAGATGTACAGCCTACTACCACGTCAACGAGGGAAAGCTTGACGCGAGAGCCAAGAAGAAAATATTCTTAGGGTATGCAACAGGCGTAAAAGGCTATCGCCTTTAGTGTACAGAAACTTCTAAGTTCTAGATTAGCAAAGATGTTACCTTTGATGAGAAATCCATGATAGCTTTATCAAAAGCTAGGACGCCCGAGAATGATGGTGTTAAGACTGTTGGGACTCTTAGGTGATTGACATAGAACCTAAGAACTAACCAGGTTCTAGTCGTATTCAAGAGGATGATCATGGAGACACTCAGGAAAGGAGTGATGATGAGCTTGAATTGGAGGAGGTTCAACAAGAAAATGAACAGGCACTACAACAATAGCAGCTCGAAGACAGTTTGGCTTCTACTAGGCCAAGGTGAGCATACAAGCAGGTTCAGAAGCTGGAGTCAGATCAGCCTCTGAAGCACTATGGGCAGGTATATTTGGTTGTGTACGCACTTTCGATGGAGGATGATGAGCCGGTCACCTTCAAAGAAGCTATTTGGGATAGGGATAGTGAGAGTTGGTTGGCTACGATGGAAGAAAAGATGAAATCTCTCTGGAAGAACCAAACATGGGAAGTAGTCCCATTGCCCATAGGGAGGAAAGCTATTGGTTGTAAGTGGGTGTACAAGAGAAAGAATGATCCTTTCGAGCTTGGCGGTACAAGGTATAAGGCTAGACTAGTGTCTAAGGGTTTTGTACAAAGAGAGGGTGTGGATTACAAAAAAAAAAAAATCCAGTGGTGAAATACACTTCTATTCGAGTGCTATTGAGCATTGTTGCTCATGGAGATCTTGATTTGGAACAACTCGATGTCAAAACGGCCTTCTTGCATGGAGACTTAGAGAAGGAAATCTATATGTATCAACCTGATGGTTACAAGGTTTAGGATAAGGAGAATCATGTATGTCGCTTGAGAAAATTACTTTATGGATTGAAATAATCTTCTCGACAATGGTACAAATGATTTGACTCCTTCATGCTAAAGCATGGGTCCTCTAGTGATTATGACTGTTGTGTCTATATTCGGAAGCTTTGTAGAGGTGATTATATCTATCTTCTTTTGTATGTGGATGACATGCTTATTTCTTCGAAAAGCAAGGTAGAGATAGACAGGTTGAAATCTCAACTTGGTAAAGACTTTGAGATGAAGGACATGGACACTACTAAGAAAGTACTGGGTATGGAGATTAGAAGAGAACGGGCGAATCGACGAATGTTTTTTAGTCAGAAGGGCTATATTGAGCAGGTTATCACAATGTTTAGGATGCAAAGTACTAAGTCAGTGGTGACTTCATTGGCTCCACATTTCAGGCTCTCAGGTAAATAATCTCCCACTATAGCAGAAGTGAAGGCATACATAGAACATGTACCTTATGCTAGCGTAGTTGACAGTTTGATGTACGCAATGGTGTGTACACTTCTAGATATTTCACAGGCGGTCAGTGTTATCAGTAGGTTCATGGCAAATCCGGGAAAGACACATTAAGAAGTAGTGAAATAGGTCCTGAGGTACTTGAAGGGTACCATTGATACGGGTCTGTGCTTTGGTAGAGATACGTGTTAGATTGATAGGTTTGTGGACTCATATTATGCGGGTGATCTAGACAAACGGCGATCTACTACTAGTTATATGTTCGAAATACATGGTGCTCCAGTTAATTGGCGATCGATGTTACAGGCTACAATAGTACTTTCTACTACAGAGGCTGAGTACATAACCATGGCAGAGGGAGTGAAGGAAGCATTGTGATTGTGGGGTCTTCTAGATGATTTGGGGATTGATCAGGATTGTGTGAATTTGTGGTACGATAGTTAGAGTGCGATTCAATTGGCTAAGAATCAAGTTTATCATGCTCGTACCAAGCATATCGATGTCAGGTATCATTTTATGCGAGATGTCATAGAGGAATATGATATTTCTCTCATGAAGGTGCACATAAATGAGAATCTTGCAGATATGTTGACCAAGGTGGTGATAGGTAGCAAATTTTAGTATTGATTGGACTTGCTTCATATCAGCCCGTGTTGATCTGCCTAAGAGGGCATGGCTCTTTGGGGCGGTGATGGGGTGAGGTGCAGACTATATAGAGAACAAATTTTTTAGAACTACGGTTAGCTTAATCCCGGTTAGAGGGTACATAGGTAGCCACGGTATAATAGTACAGCTGGTTTTGGCTTGGTTTTGGTGTTTCTGATCACTCCTATGATGTTCGTGGTGTTCTTCTGGTCTTCATCCAAAATTTAAGGTTTATCAAATAATGTATGCGATGGAGAATTTTGAGTCTGAGACACCCATGGGTGTCTCAACTACGCGACACACCCTTGGGTGTCTCGGCTATCTCGACGCGAGACACCCTGAGGTTTCTCCATCGAGACACCTCAGTGTGTCTCGGGCCGTGTCGAGACAGTGGATATTTGGGCCCAGATTCAGTTTTTGGCCCTGTTTTCTTGGTATAAATAGGAACCTCGTCCTAGGGTTTGAAAATGAGGCTTTTTGTCGGCTACAACAGAGAGTTTAACAGAGTTTTTATGGAGAGAAAAGAGAGAGAACTTGGAGCGATTGTACAAGAAAGATGCATCTTCTCTTGGGTGAAATCGAAGCCTCATCTCTTTTGGACGAGCTTGCTGGTTGTGCAATTTGTCGATGTTCTCCATCATAGTGGAATCTCCATTCACCCCTCCTGTGGACGTAGGCAAGTTTGCCGAACCATGTAAATCTCATGTCTTCTTTATTGTTTTGTCGTGTATTGGCTATTACTTGTGTTGGTTGGTTTCCTCGATATTCATATCTAGATCTGATATTGGAAGAGTGTATATCTCACCTTGCTGAGATAATCACTTCTATTCTTGTTTCATATCGAAACTGGAACATCGAGGTTGGCTTGAGTTTTGTGAAAACAAAAGTCAGGGCTTTCTCTTGAGGTGTTTTACTTTTGCGGCGAGTGGTCGTGTCGGTCCCCAACAAATTAAAAGATGTAAAAGCTAAGAAGTGGTGTTGCCCTGGGTATCCAAACGGGCCAACCCGTCCTGGCCGGGCAAAAGCCCTTGCCCGAACCCGAATATTTTTCTATTTTTTTCTTTTTTCCTTTTTTGTTTTTTGCAAAATGACGTAATTTTTTGCGACAACAATAAAAAAGTCACTTATAATTTAAAATTATGTAATTTTTTGCGAAAAAATAAAAAAAAGTCACATAGAATTTTTGCAAAAAAACATGTAACTTCAAATTTTTAAGAAATATAAAATTTTTGCCAAAAAATTTAATTTTATTATTAGTTACTTAAAATTATACAATTTGCTAGATCTACCAAAGGGTATGTTTCTATAAACCCCGAGTTACTATCTTTTTATGAACCAAATGAATGGTTGGTAGACACTGGTGTAAATGTACACATTTGTGTTGATAAATTGCTATTCGTGTCTTACTAGCCTGCACATGAAAATACCATAAGATGGGGAACCAAACTGCATTTAAAGTGTTGGCATATGGACGAGTGGACCTGAAGTTCCCTTCAGGGCGGTTCTATCATTACACATGGTGCATCATGTTCTAACTGTTCAACGCAATATTATCAGTGGTTCATGTTTAGGGAGGGTTATGAGTTTTCTTTTAAATGTAATAAAGTAGTTATGTTGCATGCTTGATCGTTTATTTTTAAGGGCTATGACTCTGATGGAATGTATAATGTTAGAGCAGAACCTATTTTTAGTTATGAATTAAATAACATTACTGTTCTTGATTATTCGGTTAGTAACAATATTAAATTATTTGATATTTGGCACAAATGCCTTGGTCATGTTAATTTTAATTCTATAAAAAGAATGATGAATCTTAATATGATTCCAAAACACTCTTTAGATCATAGTAAAAAATATTAAGTATGTGTAATAACTAAACAAATAAGGAAACCTTTTCATTCTGTTGATAGAAATTCTGAGTTGCTTGATTTAGTTCATACTGACATTTGTGAGTTTAATGGTGTTTTGACCAAAGACATGAATAAATATTTTATCACCTTTATAGATGACTATAAAAGCAACTATTGTTATGTTTACTTGCTTAAAACTAAAGATGAGGCTGAAGAAAAATTTATCATTTTTATTAATGAAACTAAAACTCAAACTGGCAAGAAACTTAACAGGTTAAGATCTTATAGAGGTGGAGAATATACTTTAAATCAATTTACTCTTCTATATCAATATTTTTAGCATAGTGCATAAGGAAACTTCTCCTTATTCTCCTCAATCTAATGGTGTAGCAGAACGAAAGAAACAGAATCCTAAATGATATGATTAATAGTCTACTTGAAAGTTTTGGACTTCCTAAATATATATGGGGAGAGGCTTTAAATACGGCTTTCCATATTCTAAATAGAGTCCCACATAAACATAAGGAAAGTAGTCTATTTAAACTTTGAAACGGTAGAAAGACGAGCTTAAATACCTTAAAGTGTACGAGTGCCTTGCAAAAGTGATAATCCCAGAAGAAAAGAGGAAGAAACTAGGTCCTAAGATAGTAGACTCTATCTTTTTAGGTTATATAGAAAACACATATGCTTTGAGATTCTTAGCGATCAAATCTAAAATCCCAGGCGTAGATGTTAATACAATTGTTAAATTTCATGATGCAATATTTTTTAGGATGTTTTACCTATGAAAACCAGAATGCCTCAAAATAATTCAAATGAAAATCCTATATCTGTCTCTACTTTCTTTCTTGATCATGTGGAAAGGATGACCATTGTGGGGGCGAATAATTTTAAATCTAAATCTGAAAATCAGTTGATTTAGATGAACCTAGAAGGAGTAAGAGAGCAAGGATTTCCAAGGATTTTGGAAGTAACTTTGTCACTTACAATATCGACGAGGACCCTACTTCCTACAGATCCGCTTTGACCACGTAAGAGGCTATGCAGTAAAAGGATGCTGTCAAAAGTGAAATGGATTATATTCTCTCTAATGAGACATGGGAATTAGTTGATCTTCCTCATAGGTGAAAGACAATTGGGTCTAAATGGTTTTTTAAAATAAAAATAAAATCAGATGGAACAGTAGAAAAGTTTAAGGCCAGACTTGTTGCCAAAGGGTTCAACAAGTTAAAGGAATAGATTCCTTCGATACATACTTTCTAGTTGCCTCAATGACTACGATCAGAATGCTTATTGCATTGGCTTCTATATATGATTTCACAATCCATCAGATGGATGTAAAAACTACTTTTCTTCATGGTTTCCTTGAAGAAGAGATATATATATATATGCTTGATACCAAACATAAATTTTGTTTTTGGTAGTGAGGTGGCATAATCCCTTCCACTCATTCAAATAGGGACCGCAATCACATGAGTTGAGGAGTACATAGGGATATGCAACCATTTGAATGAGTGGATGGGATTATGTCACCTCACTACCAAGCATAACTTTTTATGCTTAGTACCAAGCATACCATTTATCTCTCCTCTATATATATACATATATATATGGATCAGCCTCAGGGATTTGTAGCACCAGGCAATAAATTGAATGTATGTAAACTTGTAAAGTCTCTGTATGGACTTAAAAAAGCTCCTAAACAATAGCATAAAATGTTTAATATGATCATCATTGATTCTAGTTTCAAAATGCTTGAGTCTGATAAGTGTGTTTATAGCAAAGTAAGAGGTGATTCAGGTATTCTTTTGTGCATTTATCTTGATGATATTCTATTATTAGGATCTAACATTGGGATAATCAATGAGACTAAGTCATTCTTGAGTAGTAAGTTTGATATGAAGGACCTGGGAGTCACTGACGTGATTCTTGTCCTAAAACTTATTAGATCGGCTAAGGGTATAGCTATTTCTCAATCTCACTATGTTAAGAAGATTATTGAGAAATTTGGCTATAAGAATTACAAATCTGTCAAAAATCCTCATAATCCTTCAGTAACTCTCTAAAAGAATGTAAGTGGAGTCTATGCATCTCAGTTGAGATATTCTCAGATCATTGGAAGCTTGATGTATCTTGCTAATTGTACGAGATAGGATATATCTTACTCGGTTTCTAAATTAAGTACATACACTAGCTGTCCAAATAGGACTCATTAGGATGCCTTGGCTAGGATACTTTGGTATCTTAAGGGAACTTTATTCCTTGCGCTAAATTATGGTAAATTCCCTCCCATTCTAGAAGGGTATAGTGATGCTAGCTGGATTGCAATAGGTTCAGGTAGCAATGGTTGTAAAGGGTATTTATTTACCTTGGGCGGTGGTGCAGTTGCCTAGACATCTGTCAAACAGACCATTTTATCTCGGTCTACTTTTGAGGCAGAGTTATGCGCTTTGGACACTCTAGTTTAGAAGGTAAATGGCTTAAAGGACTTATGTCAGAGCTACCCATGATCAGCAAGCCTATTCCTGCTATATCTATGCATTATGACAATAAGACCACAATTGCAAGGAATAAAAGTGCAAAGTATAACCGCAAAATTCGAGGCCATATCCAAGTACGGATAAAGATCGTGAAAAAGTTTATTGATAAAGGGGTAATTACTGTGGACTTTGTCAAGTCCAAGGATAACACAACAGATCCCTTTACTAAAGGACTTGAGTTGTCATCAGTTCTTAAATCCAAGTTGATGATGGGGTTAAAACCATTACCTAACTCATCGATGGTAGAACCCAACCTATCTGAGTGGAGATCCCACAAAGTAGGTTCAATGTAGTAATAACAAGCTGTTGCGTGAGTTGAACATCTAATCATAGATTGATACTTTATATCAGAGTCTATCATCACGTATACCTAGAAGGTGCTGTTAACTGCTAGTATAGTAATAGTGCTTTGCCTCTGAATAGGATTAAGTCTTTAAGAAGAGATGCAAGCAGTGCATCCCTGGAGATGCCCAACAATGTGAACATAATTGTGTGGCCATAATTAGAGGAAGTAGGTTCTTCCTTGAAATTGTTCATAAAAAGGATAAGGATGCATGCTCATATTGCGTCAAGGCTAAAGATTATTGTAGGCATTAAAAATTACGTATAGGTTCCCAAACACAGCTCAAGACGAAGAGAGGGTGAAGGACGTTATTGTCTAAGTCAGGGAAGATCATCTGAGGGCTAGCTGAAGCAAAAGAAAGCAAGGAAAACACAAAAAATGACAACACAAAGGGACTATAGTTTTCGAGACAGTGTCAGCTATCTCAGAAATGCGAGACACTACTACTGTCTCTAAAATGTGAAACACTATTGGTGTCTCAGAAATGGTGAGGCAGTGTAATGTCCTTTTAACGGTTTTCTTAGACTTCGTGTGATCCACGTGGCTTTATAACTACTTGGAATCATCCATAAACATGAGGAGGCCATTATAAACTGAAGAGACACTCAAAATCTCTAGAAATCATAGCATTTGATAGATTGAAGTCGGTTACAAAACAGTCTGAAATAGCCCCTTCTTCCGAGACAATGGACACTGTCTCGAAAATAGGAGTTAACGGATAAGGTTTGTTTCGACTTCTTATCTTCAGAAACGGTTCCCAGGGTCTATTTATATACTTCCCTTACACCCTTGTGCATAAGAGAGAGCTAATTGGTAGCAGAGAATTGGCATTGTGATCGAGAGAGAGAGAGAGAGTTCTTCACATCCTGAAAGCCTTCAGTATTTTCCTTGAGACCAAACCTTGTTTTGTTATTGAGAAGAGTGTTTTATCTCACCTTGTTGAGATATTCACTTCTGTCCTTGATTCTAAAACCAAACATCGAATCCAAGCCTTCTTCGGATCAATCTAGATCTGTGACTCAATCGTCCATGGACTAACGCGTCTCTGGCACAGGTAAAGATCCCACACAAGTAGCGACCGATAAACGATCTCTTTGTGTGTTTCTAGGAAGTTTTTGTTTATTTTCATTTGAGTAAGAAAAGTCTTATAAAAAGGCTCCTTCTTTTTTGAATCTGATAAACAGTTGTAATAGATTACGCAATGAAAACAATTTTCGACGTAAACACGCTGGCGACCACAGTGGGAGCCAATAATCTCGCTGTCGAGACCAGAGTGTTGCAACCGATCAAGATCCTGGTTTACTCCATGGTCAAATACAAGTTCGACCAAGTAAGGTTCGAGGAGTACCTCTCATCCTCCTTCTCAAGATCTTCCTCGCCGCACAAATGCAGGAATGTTTCATCTTCAAAAAAGTCTTTCTGGTCTTCAACTCCGATGAAGGCTATGGGTGATGACTCTCACCTAACTATTGCCGAGGCTTCCCCTTATAACGTTGTTCTGATGATCAACAATACCAGAACCTCTGCTCACAATGATTCCTCTCCAGTTAAGGAATTATTGAATGGAAGTTCGCCGACTCTGACGAAGAGGGCTCGTCAGAGACCACACGGATCTAGAGTCAAAGAGGTGTCGAGTGATCCAGTCGCCTCAACAATAAGTTACTAACATCTCCTCCAAGCCATTGACCGATGAATGGGTCCATGTCAAAAGGACTCATTCAACTCTCAAGGAACGCATTCAAAAGGGTCGTGCAAATGCCGCTCACACTCATGTCCATGTGAAAAGGCATAAGAAATGGAGAAGGAAAAGGTGGCCAAAGAACCATTAAAATCCCGCAAGGTTTGGATTCCAAAATCTAAATTTGTGCGAAAATTAAGTTATGAGATAACGGAAACTGCCTCCTTCAACCGAGACACCAGACAGTTTCTCGTCCAAAGGAGCTTTAGCCGAGACACCAAACAGTGTCTCACCCAAAGCCAAGCCCCTGTAGTTGTTCCTTCACCTCCGTCGACGTCCGCTCCTTATCTGTCTGCTACAATTATATTTGCTACACCATGTTCGCGGTGAAAATTGCCTTTTTTGAATTCATTGTTATCTCAAGTAATTGCTTTTTGGTTACAAAAGATCCGGTCTTTTTTAGATCCGGTTACAACGAAATTAAAAAAAAAGAAAAAGATTACAACTTTCCTTTCGAACGAATCACGAGCTCCTGTTTTACGGTCGCTCGCTTGTGTGGGTTCTTTGCCAACGCCGGGGTTAATCCGTGGACCACCGCGCGATCTAGATCCGGTCGGATCTACACGATTTGACGGGTATTATTTCACGAAGGAAATAATAGCCAGGGGGGTGATTAATTCACCAAGGAAATAATCGCCCTTAGTTCTCGGGATCAAAGGCCAAGCTTTGATCCGGAGTATGATCTCGTGTAGATCTCAGATCTGATCTCTCTCTCTCTCAAACTCCTGCCTTTTGTGACGTGGATGCTCGCCGAGAACCAGATCTGAATGTTCAAGTCCTCAAGTCTTCAAAACTCCAAGCTCAATTCTCAATTCGGCAGAGTTTCGGCTCTCAAAGTTCCAACCCCTGAAAAATGAACCAAGGGGGCCTATTTATAGGCTCTCTGAACTGTGCCCGCGCACAGATCTGGGCCGGTGCTGAAGAGGAAGAATTTTATATTCTATCCGGTTTTGGCCGAGCCACCTATAGGTGGCTCGGTTTTGGCCGAGCCACCTATAGGTGGCTCGGTTTTGGCCGAGCCACCTATAGGTGGCTCGGTTTTGGCCGAGCCACCTATAGGTGGCTCGGTTTTGGCCGAGCCCCTATAGGTATTTGGGTTCCGTCGTTTTGTGTCCGTTGTCCGGTTCTGTGGTTGATTTGGACTCTGATTTGTTCTGAATCCTGATTTGGCAGTAAATCCGCCTTGGTGTTGATCTGAACTCTGATTTGGAATTCTGGATCCTGATTTGGCAATAAATCGGCTTTGGTGTTTGAATTCGAACCCGTTTCGTAGTTGTATGACTTGTTGACTCATTGAACCGTTGGCTTGATTCCGCATGCGAATGGATGCATTCCGTTGCTTGCGTGTGATTCGTTAACCTCGTCGCCTCGTTAATCCGCTTCGTTGCGTGTCACTTGGCTTCGGCGTTGTGGACTGACGCTCGTGTTTGGATACGTCGTCTGATGGTTCGTCGGTTTGTGCCGAGCTGTGCTAAGGGACCTATAAGCAGTTTTATACGCCTACAGATACCCCCTCCAAAGTATTTTGGCCTCGTTCTTTTATAGAAGAGTCTGGAATGCTTTGGATATGATCGCCTCAACCTTCAATTAGTATGACAGGACATTGGAATGGCTTCTATTCTTGATTCCTTCAATCTTTCAGGTTATTCGGTGCTTTGTCGAATGTATGTAAGGTTTTCGGTGCTGCATTTATTGTCTGACCGTTGTCAGAATTTTGAATTTGAAGTCGGTTCCTAATTTCCTGATCTTTAGCTCGTGTTTGTTGGTTCAACATAGAGCTGACCATCGATTGTTGGCGTTGAGTTCTCATTTGCGACGCGTTGTCCGGCGTGGTGTTGTTGAGTTATCCTTAAGAATATTTTGAAAAACATTCTCCAGGAATCTCTCAACCAAAAATAGGGAATAGTTTATACTCATATACCTTATTGGAGTAATTTCTGTGCCCGAATGAGCTGAACCGGCCTGATAATGAGCCAAAAAAATAGTAATTCGGCTCAAAAAATCTTCTGATCCTTCCGAATGTGCGGGAGAGGCAAGAATAAACCAAGGACTAAACCCTCGGTCGATTTGAAGTTGTTTCGATGCTCGGTTCAGCTTCAATTTGAGTTCTGGTTCAAATGTGGTTCAAACTGGTTCAACCTGGTTCAAGGCTGGTTCAACCTGGTTCAAGGCTGGTTCAGGACTGGTTCAAAACTGGTTCAGACTGGTTCATTCTGGTCTGGTCTGGTTCAGTCATGTTTGGCCTGGTTCAGCCTGGTTTAGCCTCTTTTGAACTGATTTGGACTGGTCTGGTCTGGTTCAACCTGGTCCGGTCTGGTTCAGGACTGGTTCAAGACTGGTTCAAGGCTATAAAAGCCTCTTTTCCTTCTCCTTCTAGGGCCGGCCACCCTTTCCTCCTACTTCTTTGATTCCTCTTCCCTCTTGCATCCTTTTTCTCTCAAATCTTCATAATTGCCCTAGATCCATCATTCCTTTGGATCTTAGGCTGAAAAATCCCTCCAAAATCTTCATATAAAAATTTCTCTCAGACCCCTCGAGCACGTGGTTCAAGCCTCTTTCAAGATCTAATTTTTTTTGTCGGATCCTCGAGCTTTTCCTCAGGTAAATCCTCCATAATTTTGGCATATTTCATGTTTAATTTAGTACATGAATTTGTGGTATTGCACATGAGGGTTAGGGTTTATGATTTGGCGCCTCGAGCTCCTCTTTCAGGGGGTAGGATTTGGAGATTTGAGGGGCTTAATTGTAATAAATAAGGAATTTTTTTTTTCTGGATCTTATCCTCTGATTTATTTTGTAGGTCACCATGTCTAGGAAGATGGTGAGACCCGAAATCATCCTAATATCCGACGATGAAGGGGAAGAGGATCCCATTGCTGCAATTATGCCTGGCCAAGAATCTGTCCTCCCGGTCTCCGAATCCGTGTAGGGCATCCTCCAACAATTAGAGAAAGTTATGCAACAAACGGCCACCGCCATTAGTTTTGGATGGGGAAGATTTTATGATTTGCTCCCTTTCATAGCAGATAGTCTTAAAGACATTCGGCGTGTAGGTGGCATCCGGCTAGCTAGACGATGTGAGTTAAGGTTGACTTGCTTAGAGGAACTCATGTATCGTTTGGAAGAGCTAGTATACTACGACCCACATGATGAGGCCACGCCGCTCTTGATCGATGCTCAGATTCAGAGGATGCACGAGCGTAAGGCCCGAGCGAGACGCATATCGGAGCAAGAAATCATCATTGCGAACTTGTACGAACAGCAACGTTGCTGATAGTACGGGGATTAGGACCGTCCAATGGGAGAGGACTCTAAAAGATTTTGAGCTCGAGAGCACCAGAGTTCAAAATGTTTATAGAGGAGAGCTGGAGGTTCTTCACGCGTTGTGCCGAGAAGACGTAACTGCCGACGCTGCCGCCGTTCTTGCTTATGCCAAGCTTCAGAAGGAAGAAGAGGAGAAGGTTCGAGCGGAACACGCAGAGAAACTTGCCGCTGTTAAGGCTAAAATTGTTTCCTTCAGTTTGTTAGATCTGATTTGAGACGTCTTCTTGTATCTCCACTTGGTCTGAAATAAAGTTTTTTCTTTAGCGCACTCCTCTTTTTATCATTATGTTTCTCTGTTGATTGTGAACCCAACGGTCATAATACTTACAGGATTTTTGGCAAATCCTCAGCCATCAACGGGTTTGATAAACCTTTACCGACTACCGTTTGAGTCGGGCTAGCATGCAGATTGTCTAAATCCGTTCCGCATGTCACGTTGTGCTAAGAGAGTGAATTCTCTGAGACTTTTGTGCTATGATGTTGAATACTTAGACTTCACCAAGGCTACCCAGCGACACGTGTTAGGTGTTGCTTTTAGGATTTTTGGCTAACCCCCAGCCTTCAACGGGTTTGATAAGCCTTTACCGACTACCGTTTGAATCGGGCTAGCATGCGGATTGTCTAAATCCGTTCCGCATGTAACGTTGTGCTAAGAGAGTGAATTCTCTTAGACTCGGTGCTACGACTTCGAATACGTAGACTTCGCCCTTGTTACGAGAATAGGCTACCCGACAGCGTGTATTAGACGCTGATTTATCCCTACTTAGGCTTCGGGATAAAATACCCCAGAATCGAACTCAGGTATCTTTTTCTACGGAGAATGACTAAACCGGCGACGCGTGTTAGGCGTCGGCATATCTTTTCTTAGGATTCAGGATGAAATTCCCCATGCGTGTAAGGCATGGATTTTGGTGTTATTAATAACAGAATTTTATATTCTATTTCCCGGTCTTCTTTTAGGGTGAAGGCGAACCCGACAGACAAGGAAGGAAGAATTTTATATTCTATTCCCTGATTCTGGAAAGGAAGAATTTTATATTCTATTTCCAGCGAAGAAGAAACTAGAAGTGGGGTGTCCACTCCGAGAATCTGGAAAATTTAGATAAACTTGCCTTTTATAGGATGAGTTATCTAAACTGAAAATGGGTCCTTCGTTTATCGAAGTGGTATTTTCAACTCCGGTTATAACCATGAACAAGGTTTAACCAAAGAGAAAAAGGGAAGGAGTTCTTTCGTTTATCGAAAAGGGACTCCGAACTGAAAGTGGACCTCTTGTTCATGGAGAGAATCAAGAGGGTCAGAAAAACATTTTTGGTGGGCTCACTGTCAATTGAAATTGATCAGTGAGGGATTTTGGTGGTGACAATGATTTTGGGTTATCCTCTAGAATATTAAGTGTAATATTCTTCGAGGAACTTCCCGGTAAATGAGTTATCCTGAATGTACTAGGGATAGTACTTTTTCAGGAACTTCCCATTTATTGGCATTAATTGCCTGGCGCCCTCTTGAGTAATCAGGCGATATGCGCCGTTTGAATAGACTGTGTCTATTACAAACGGTCCTTCCCATTTGGGTTCGAATTTACCTTTCTTCTTGGAGGTGAGAATTATTGGTCGGCGAGCAGCGAGGACCAGATCTCCTTCCTTGAAGCTTCTCTGTCGGACTCTTTTGTTAAAAGCCCTTGACATCCTGGCTTGGTAAAACTCGATGTGTTGTTGAGCCTCCAAACGCTTTTCATCCAGCCTCTCGAGCTCTTCGAGACGCTTCTGATGTTGTTCCTCCGTTGTCATCTCCGTTGCGAGGGCGATCCGAAGGGACAGGATTTGGATTTCCAATGGTAGCACAGCTTCACATCCGTATACCAACGAATATGGGGTGGCCCCTGTAGGTGTGCGTATGGTGGTGCGATAAGCTCAGAGTGCTTCACCGAGTTTATCGTCCCAGTCTCGTTTATTGGTCTTCACGAGCTTTGATAGGACTTTAATAATCGTCTTGTTAAACGCCTCAGCTAATCCATTCGCAGCGGGATAGTAAGTTGTTGACGAAATATCTTCAATTTTGAACTTGTCACAAAACCTGACGAAGGCGTTGCTTATGAACTGTGGACCGTTGTCATGAATGATCCGTCTTGGCACGCCGTGTCGGTATATGATATGATGTTTGATGAAATTGATGACGTTGTTCGTCTTTACTTCTCTAAGCGCGGTATATGACATGATGTTTGAAAAGTAATCCGTGATTGCGAGAATGAATCGATCACCTTTGACTGAAGGGGGAAAAATAGGACCGACAATGTCCATACCCCATGTCTCAAACGGCCAAGACGTGATTGACGTGTGCAACTGCTCTGGTGGTTGATGCATATAATTTGCATGTATTTGACAAGCATGACATTCTCGAGCGTATTCGATTGCATCACGAACCATTGTCGGCCAAAAATATCCCATTCTCCTGATGCGATCATACAGTTTGGGACCGGGCTGATGCGCACTACACTCTCCTTCGTGTGCTTCCTTAAGAACTTCTTCTGCTTCTTTATTCGAAAGGCATCGGAGTAACAAACCACTTCAGACTTTGGCCTCCAGACTTTGCGAGTTGGTGGCGGTTTCTTGACCACCTCTTTCTGCAACTTTCTACGGGCTTCTTCAGTTTGAGCCCGTGCCTGCGCTGATAGTGCGCGGCGTTTGCGGATGCGTTCTTCCAGCGTCGAACGATTCCGTAGTCAATGATGGGAAAACGCCAATCTCGGGACTCAGACCCAATTTAAGTTGAATTCACCTCCTTGGCATTTATGTTTTCGTCATCTTCCTCTTCAACATCCATATCGTATATGGGTATGCAGAGTTGATGCGTCCTTACTATGACTAATAGTTCAGTTTCAGGAGGCTGTGCAAGTGATACCGCTAGTGCTGCCAGTGCATCCGCATAAGTGTTCTGGAGATGAGGGATATATTCAATAAAGAATTCTTCAAAAGAATCTGAAATTTTGATGGCCTCCTGGTGGTACGGGATCAGGTCTTGGTTCCTGACTTCATACTCTCCACGGACTTGGTTGACTATCAATTGAGAATCCCCAAAAACTTCGAGATATTCGACCCCCAGCTCCTTGGCGAAACTGAGTCTAATGAGAAGCGCGTTGTACTCGGCTACATTATTGGAACATGGACTAGTCAATGAATAAGCCCGAGGCATCACATGCTTCCCCGGGGAAATTAAGACAACTCCAACTCCGGAGGAAACTGTAGAACCTCCCGGGGTTATTGCCCTATTAACCGCCCTCGAAGCACCATCGAAATATAATTGCCATACTTGTTGGTGCGACGTAGTGTTAACCTCGTGGGTTTCATCCGACAAATCATCATATACTTCTGCCGTATCCGTGGTCGGGTTTGCCGCCAAAATATCGCAAATCGTTTGTCCTTTAATCGACTTCTGTTGCTTGAAGTGCAAATCGTATTGGGACAAGAGAAGGGCCCACTTCGCTAACCGCCAATTCATAGAGGCCGGTTGCGTCATAAATACCCGTACTGGATTCACGTTGGAAATGACGTAAATCGTCTGTCCCACCAAGTAATGCCGCATCTTTTGCATTGCGAATACCAATGCGAGGCATTCTTTCTCAATCATCGGATATCGAGACTCGGCGCCTACCAAGGCCCGACTTAGGTAATAGACTGTCTGTTCGTGACCATTATCATCGTCTTGTGCTAGTAAGGCACTTATCGAGTGGTTCATCGCCTTGAGATAAATCAAGAACGGTCTACCTGATTTTGGTGTGACAAGAACAGGAGGATTCGTCAGATATGTTTTGATATTTTTGAATGCTTTTTGGCAGGCGTCGTCCCAAATAAATAACACCCCTTTCTTGTTCAGTTTAGAGAATGGTTGGCACTTCCCAGAAAGATTTGAGATGAACCGCCGGATGTAAGCTAAACGCCCTTGCAATCCTCTGAGCTCTCTTAGATTTCTAGGGGGTTGCAGCTCATGTATCGCCTTCACCTTATCAGGATCGATATGTATACCTTTAGTGGTGACGACGAATCCAAGGAATTTTCCGCTGGACGTCCCAAAGAAGGATTTAGTGGGGTTCATCTTCAATTGATGACTCTGTATGAGATCGAACATCGTCTTCAAGTCCTTGATGTGATCCTCTTTGTCGCGGCTTTTTACAACTAAATCATCAACGTAGCATTCGACTGTTTTCCTGAGATGCTCTTGGAAAATCTTAGTCATTGCTCGCTGGTATGTGGCGCCTGCATTCTTTAGACCGAAAGGTATTACGATGTAGCAAAAGACACCGAGGGGCGTTCTGAACGCTATATGCTTCTCGTCATCTGGGTGCATCTTGATTTGGTTATATCCTGAAAAACCATCCATAAAAGACATTCTCTCAAACTCGCATGTGTTGTCGATAATGACATCTGTGATTGGGAGAGGAAAGTCATCTTTTGGACATGCCGTGTTCAGGTCCCTGAAGTCGATACAGATCCTGATTTTACTGTTCTTCTTCATGACTGGAACAATATTGGCTAACCAGTCTGGATGTTGCTCCTCTCGAATAAATCCTGATTCGATCAACTTTTTAACTTCTGCCTCAATGGCTTCCATTCTGCGGACGAAACCGTCTTTGCTGTTGTTTGACAGGTTTGGCATCCGGCTTGATATCGAGGCGGTTGCTGTTGTTTGACAGGTTTGGCATCCGGCTTGATATCGAGGCGGTGCATTGCCACATTGGGATCGAGGCCTGGCATATCTTCATAGTTCCATGCGAAGACATCAATATATTCCCTGACGAGAGCAATTAATTCCTCTTTCTCATTTGGGGGAAGACTATCGCTGATGAATATAGGCTTTGGGTTAGCCTCGTCGCCCATGTTAACCTGGACTATTTTATCTTCAGTGGGGGGTTCTCTCTGTTCGAACCTATCACATGTAGCCCAGATAGAGATTAAATTGAATATGACATGAAATTGATCCTTACCTTTTGTTGGTCTGAAATTACTGTCCATCCCTCTCCCTCTCCCATGTTGAGATCATTGGATAAGATTCTCATAAACCATTCCCAAGAGCTCCTTGTTTCAGCCTCCACAACAGCCCACGCAATTGGCCACATCTGATTATTGTCGTCTTTCCCCACGGCACTTAACAATTGCCCACCACATGCATGTTTAAGAAAGCACCCATCAAGTCCAAATATAGTCATCGGGTTTTCCTTTTGGTACATATGCCGCTTTGGCTGGAGTACGAGGACCTCGATCGAAGTATAGACCTTCTCCGAGTGTGAAATCATATCCCTGTTTTTCCATGAGCTTGCGCGCTTCCGGACTATACTTAGATAAATGCCGACCAGGTTTGTCATCATCCTCATCTTCTTTTAAGAAATGATCTGGTAATGGAGAGATTTTTCCTTTACCGTAAATCACTTCTTTTGCGCCTCTTATTTTGTTCGGGATGACCATGGTTGTTCCGAAAGAATGCTGGAGGCGTTCCTTTGTTATATAGGACGATCGAAGCGGCATATACAAATCAGAATTATCGTACAATTCTTTTATCACATCATCAAGAGACAGGGAGTACTCTAAATCATTATTTATTTCATTATCGGCAAGTTGCCAGTTACAACCGCCCTCTGACGATTGTTCATCGTCAAGGTTGATTACAAAGGGTACAATGTCGTTTAAAACATAACCTCCATTGTAATCAAATCCGGCTTCGGTATCAGCTTCTTCTCCGCTGTCCGTGCAATGGGCCGATGATTCAGTATAAGATTTGTTACCATAAAGGAGAGAATCAGTGAAATAATTCTCATACCCTTTGAATGGTTGCTTATCCGCGACCACCGTCCTAACCTCATTATCAGTGCCGACATATTTCAGACACTGATGGATAGTTGAGGGAATTATAACATTACTATGGATCCAAGGTCGACCCAATAGTAAGTTATACGAAGTCTCGGCATCAATCATATAACATGTGACTTCCGTCTTCAAATCACCCATTTGACACTTTATCCGGATCTTACCCAAGGGTCTTGACCCACTAGTGTTGAATCCGTAGATAACAGTGCCTGTGGACGCCAACTTGCTAACTGGAATGCCGAGGAAATGCATCAAGCGAAGCGGCATAATACTCACAGTAGAACCCGGATCCACTTGGATTCGGTTGACTTTGCTGGAGCCAATGTACCCGATGAAGTATAGCGGTCGATCGTGGTTCGAATTCTTCGTCTGCATATCCTCTTTGGTGAAAGTAATGCAGGGAAGGTTCTTAATCGCTATATTGCAGTGTTGACTCAACGGTTCTGGCTCTTCAGGCACCGGCTTAATTTGAGTCAGAAACACATCTGAATTGGCCAAAGCTTCTTGCAAGGCCTCCCTGGTTTCCTTGGACAACCGCAGCAACTCATACAGCGTTATCCGTGCTAGAATGTTGGCTAGTTGAGCCATTATATCGAAGATTTACGGAGTTTTCGAGCTTTCCGGTTTGTCTCTTCCAATCGGGCGACTGAAACGAGACTGCTTCGGATTCTGAACCTCCTGGGGATTCTTCTCTTTCGGTTTATTCACCGGCTGTCGTCGAGCTTCTTCAACCGGTTTAGGAACCATTATCACCCCCAGCTCCGTGAGAGTTTTGGCTGGTCCCCGTTTATTCACCCCCTGCTCACTAGGTGGTGGATAATTGTAGTGATACTCATTTCCGCTTCTAGTGGCGAAGACTTCTTGTTCTTCTTCGGAGAGTGGGAAAGTAGGAGCTTCATCGCCATCCTCCTCAAAGATTGCAGATGTAGCATTGTAGGACTTGCCTTTACCCTTTCTTCTCGAGGAAGTCACCCACTGTTCGTCTTCAATGAGATCGGGATGAACCCAGAGGATTTCGCCGTTTGGGGCTGTGTGTGGCACAAGTCCTTTTTGGCGCTGTCCATGTGGGTCATCGTTCACTGTCTTCATTCCTACTTTGGTGATGCGCTCCGGTTTGAACCACATTCTTGGACGGCTTCGGGGTTATGACGCCTACATCAATTAGAACCTGGATCTTGTCTTTGAGGTGATAGCACGACTTGGTAGGGTGGTGGACCGCTCTATGGTATGCGCAATACTTCGGATCCGTCACTTTGCTAGCCCCTTCTTGATCCACGATCGCTGGCAGCTGGATTTTGTTATTCTCCAACAGGTACTCAAAGATGCCGGGAACTTTGTCATCTTTGAAGGAGTACACTTTAGGAAACCTCGGCTCCGAAGATTTCTGCTTCCGAGGCCGTTGTTGCCATTGCCCTCGAGATTGTTGTGGTGCTTGTTGCTGCGGCTGTTGCTGAGGTTGCAATTGGAAAGTTTGATTAGCATCAACTGCATTAGCATGTGCCTTACCTTTCCCCCGTGGGACGAAATTCTGTTGCGGAGCATTCGTCGCCTGTTGGCCTCTTTCCGCCTTCTTCCTTCTGAGGAACCGCTCGACTTGCTCTCCTCGGACCTTCAAATCCTTCCATGTTTTGGACGGTGCTGTCCCCATTGCTTCCAACACGTCTAGTGCGAGGTTGTTGTGGCAAGTCTGGAGAATAAACTCCTCAGTGATCGGGTCCCGGCAGTTCATCGCCTTGTTTCGGAACCTCTTGACGAAGGTGTCCACCAATTCCCCGTCCTTTTGTTTCTCGTCGAGCAACGTTCCGATGGATATCTCGGTGTCGTCGTCGAAGAAATTAGCGAGGAACTTAGTTTCCATGTCGTCCCAGCTATTCACGCTTCCTGGCTTGAGGCGGCGATACCAATCGAAGGCGGCTCCGCGAAGAGTGCCAACGAAGGACCGTACCATCAGAGGCTCATTACTAGAGATAACCCCCAGGTGCGATTTGAAGTAAATCAAATGCTGAGTAGGTGAACCCATCCCATTAAACGGCGTGAAGTTAATTAGATTGAACTTCGCCGGATATAGGATCGATTCCCATTCTCTTGGGTATGGACAAGGAATGCATGTTTTCTTCATCTCTTGAGCGGAAATCAATGTATTGATTTTGCTCTCGAGGTTTTTAATCTTGAAGTTTTCACCTGTGTTTTCGCTAGCATTCTCGTTACCACCCCCTACATTGACGGGAGGATTATTGGTATTATGAGTCTCATTCGCATTTGTATCCTCATCTTCCAGATTAACCTGGTTACGACGACTTGGCTTGCCTTGCTGGTTTGTCAATGCTTGGATTTGTTGGTCATGCATTTCTCTCATGTTCTGCATGGCCATCTGCATTTCGAACCTGAAGGTCTCCTGTTGTTTATCCATGGCCTCTTCAAGCATCTTGGCCACTTGTTCCGTACTTATCATAAGTACCTCACGGGGTTGTCCCTCGCTGGATACCATATTATCTGATGCGACCGCGGAGCCGGCATCAGATTCTTCATCTTCTGAAGGGAGTCTTGTCCGAACCCTAGCATAGGTTGCTCGCTTGATGGTTCCGGACTGCAGATGGGTTATAGGCCGGGATGCTTTCAGAGACTCGAGATTATCCCGTGCCGATGTCCGCTTGCTGGTCATATTGGTGGTGACCCTCGGAAATTCTCCATCTTTAACCACCGTTCTTCTTCGTCGGAAACGCCTAGTCCTTAGTTTTGGCGTTTCAGTACTGAGCCTTTCGAAGACCGAAACTCTTTCGGGGACTGTATTGGTGCAGTTGCACTCCGACAATACTGCCCGAATGAGTTTGGAACAGGGGCATTGAGTCTCCAGTCTTTGAGGGCTCCTCTTCCTGGTTTTCCTCGTGCTCCCATCACAATAGTACTACTCGTCGGCTTGACGGTCGGAGTAACCTATCGTGTGTCAGCACGACTTCTCAGGTATAACGTTATCGTCACCAGACGACAACGTTTCCTTCTGAGGGCGAACTGCCTTCTTTGGGCTTTCGAAAGTCACGCACCTCGAAACATGCCTTTTTGGGCGTGAGTTCTCGGCGGGCTCCTGGACTTCAATGTGCAAGTTGGTGCGCATAACTGCCCTGGTCTCTTTGTCATGTTGGAGGTGACGACGACCCCCAGCATGTTGCGTCGTTCGGGGCTTCTTCATCGGGCCCAAATGATCTTGAACAGGAGCTTTGCCTCTCTCATCGGGAATCGGACTGAGGCGCTCCAAGACTGACTTTTTCCTTCGGGATGATTCTGCATGATCTCCCAAAGAAGCTATTGGGATTACCGGTGACTTTGGTTGATTCGCCGGAGGTTGAACTTTGGCTGGAGGCTGCTTCGGCCTCCACACTTGGCGGGTTGATGGCAGCTTCTTGGCCACTCTTTCTTTCTTCAATTCCTCGGCCTTCTGCACAAGGATTTTTGCTTGTGCAAGCAATGCGCGGCGTTTGTGAATCCGCTCTTCGAGTGTCGAACGGTTCCGTTTGACCCGGATCCATTCGTTCGTCGGCGGCTTGGAGGAACAGCCATTCTTCAATTGTTGAGGCTGGTTTGCTCTCCTATTCGTCAGATCCGCGTTGTGAGGAACCGCCATTCTTCAGTTGTTGAGGCTGTTTGCCTCTCCTGTTCTTCAGATCCGCGTTGTAGCGGACCCCGTCTGTAGACTCCATCGCCTTAGCGAGTTGCCGCGCAAGGCGTTGACATTGCCTCTGGCGGGCTCTCTTCGAGAGAGTCACAACGCCTTCAACAGTAGAGGCGTCGGCGAGAACAGGTTTGACCTCGTTGGAGGTCGGTGGAACTTCACCCGACGCAACTTTGGCGTCAGTTGGGGTGAGAGCTTCGTTGGTATTCTGAACTTCTTCAAACCAATGAACTTTTCTCCTGGAGGAGAACTTCTTAGACTTGCGGGGGGAGGTAGATCCGGACGAGGATGAAAGGTACTCCTCGAACTTGGCCTGGTCGAATTCATACTCGACCTCCTCCTCGATCGGGATTAAGATCCGCGGCTGCGACGTGACGATCTCGGCAGCGAGATCGGTGGCTCCCACTGTGGTCGCCAGATTGTTCGCGGTGAAAATTGCCTTATTTGAATTCATTGTTATCTCAAGTAATTGCTTTTTGGTTACAAAAGATCCGGTCTTTTTTAGATCCGGTTACAACGAAATCAAAAAAAAAGAAAAAGATTACAACTTTCCTTTCGAACGAATCACGAGCTCCTGTTTTGCGGTCGCTCGCTTGTGTGGGTTCTTTGCCAACGCCGGGGTTAATCCGTGGACCACCGTGCGATCTAGATCCGGTCGGATCTACACGATTTGACGGGTGTTATTTCGCGAAAGAAATAATAGCCGGGGGGGATTAATTCACCAAGGAAATAATCGCCCTTAGTTCTCGGGATCAAAGGCCAAGCTTTGATCCGGAGTATGATCTCGTGTAGATCTCAGATCTGATCTCTCTCTCTCTCTACTACCTTTTGTGACGTGGATGCTCGCCGGGAACCAGATCTGAATATTCAAGTCCTCAAGTCTTCAAAACTCCAAGCTCAATTCTCAATGGTTTTGGCCGAGCCACCTATAGGTGGCTCGGTTTTGGCCGAGCCCCTATAGGTATTTGGGTTCCGTCGTTTTGTGTCCGTTGTCCGGTTCTGTGGTTGATTTGGACTCTGATTTGTTCTGAATCCTGATTTGGCAGTAAATCCGCCTTGGTGTTGCTCTGAACTCTGATTTGGAATTCTGGATCCCGATTTGGCAGTAAATCGGCTTCGGTGTTTGAATTCGAACCCGTTTCGTAGTTGTATGACTTGTTGACTCATCGAACCGTTGGCTTGATTCCGCACGCGAATGGATGCATTCCATTGCTTGCGTGCGATTCGTTAACCTCGTCGCCTCGTTAATCCGCTTCGTTGTGTGTCACTTGGCTTCGGCGTTGTGGACTGACGCTCGTGTTTGGATACGTCATCCGATGGTTCGTCGGTTTGTACCGAGCTATGCTAAGGGACCTATAAGCAGTTTTATACGCCTACACACCACCAGTGAAACCTTGGATCAGTCCTGACCTATCAAAGATCAAAATCACGATGGCGGATCGTCTTGGTCCTTTGCAAGAGGATCAAGGTAAAGCTCCGGTTAAAAATGCTTGGGTCCGGTGAACAAATCCCATGTGACTCTTCAGACTGGGGGTCGTACGCATCCTCCCATTAAGTTAAAGTCATCAGTTATTAGAAAAACACCTATAACCACCTACTTGGGGGTGCATGTTGAAACCCAGGAGCTCGTTGAGATTCCATACTCGTAAGGGGGTAGGTCTAAACGTGCGACTCCTGAGAACGTCAACAAGACTTTATATCCCCGGAAGAAGACGTGTCCGTTAAAAGACAACATCATACCTGGGGAGTCAAACCAGTAGTCAATTGGTGTCTCTGGTCATCATACCGATGAGTTGTACTATCAGACTGGGGGTACGAATAAGTCTCGGAAGAGAAATGCTTGAGAAACGAACTCTCACTGTCCTTGTGAGATGCTCATCAGGGTAGTATTCTCTGAATATAGCTGTTCCAAGATCACTCCACAAAGGGTCTCAGTATTCGAAAGGCTCTCTACTAAAGCACCAAGGCCCAAGCCAAGGCATTTCTGTAAGAGAAAGCCTACCATCCAAGGTGATGAATTCCCAAAAGTCACTATCAACATGACTGATAAAGGAAAGCGGCATTCAACTAATTATGACCCTTACTTTTCCCTGAGAAGAATAGTTAATCAAAGACTTTCTCAGAAAATATCTCGGCTCCAATTAAAGGCCACCAGACGCAGGGATTACAAAAGAATGAACAAAGGGTTGTCTTCGGATGATGAACCTTCGGATACTTGCTCCGCGATTACCTCCAATGATACAACATCTAGTGTTGGGCAAGCCAAAGTTGGCTGAAATGCTTCAAGAAGCTCTAGCTAAGCAACAAGAAGAAATCAGAGCTGAAATAAAAATGGAAATGGAGTTGACTATGCAACAAATGAGGGAATTACATGCTCAACAACCTCATCAGCAACATGAGCCGAGTCAACGGGCTGAGTCTAGCCATCACAATACCACACTTGTTCAAACAAAGTGGTTGATAGCGACTCGGATGTGGACGAGACCATTTTTGCTGACCCTCCTCCCAACAATAATAACGCTGGGGGTGGTTCGGCAGAGCTGCCTCTACCTCCTCAGAATCGCCCGAAGAAAGATGCAGGTGAGGATAAGAAGATGAGAGACCTCGAAAGCAAAATCAACGCTTTGATGTCTACTCAAGAGGTAAAGAAGACCAGCATTCCTTGCCCATATCCGAGAGAGTAGGAATCAATCTCGTATCCGATGAAGTTCAATTTAATTAACTTCACACAACGTTTGACAGGAAAGGCTCGCCAACCCAACACTTGATCTATTTTAAATCTCACTTCAGTATGATCTCTAGAAACGAAGCTTTGATGGTCCAATCATTGGTAGACACCCTTCATGAGGCCGCCTTCAATTGGTATCGTCGTCTGAAGCTGAGGAGTATTAATAGCTGAGATGACATGAAAAGCTCATTCCTCAGTAATTACTTTGATGATGACACTAAAATATCAATCAGGACTCTGCTAGATGAGAAACAGAAAGACAGAGAGTTAGTCGACAACTTCATCAAATGTTTCCGGAATAAGGCAATGAATTTGTCGAGATCCGGTGACAGATGAGTTCATTCTTCTAACTTGTCCCAACAATCTTTCCCTGGATGTCATAGAAGCCGTGGGGGTCGTGTCTTCCAAAACCTAGAAAGAGTTGAAGATGCGTGGGGAACAAACCAAACATTTTCTCAAGAGAAAGAAGCTTGAGAGAGGTCATCCAACACCCAATCCTCTAAAGCAGAATTTTACTCATCGAGGTAAAGGAAAGGCACTTGCAGCTGTCGTTGATCAAACATCACAATGACAAACGCAATAGCAAACGCTGCAGCAGTCATCATTCTAAGTGCAGCATCAAGTGTAGTAATCTCAAAGGCAATCAAATACTTTGGAGCCCAATTTTCCTAAGGAATATTCCTTCAAAGAAGATGAAGTCCCTACCATCTTCAAGTACCTTTTCGATAATAACAAAATCAAGCTGCCAACAATCACGAATGAAGAGGAAGCTAAGAGAACTTCGGATCCGAAGTACTGTGCTTATTATAGAAGGATGCACCATCCTACTAAGGCTTGTTACGTTCTCAAAGATCGAATTCAAGCCTTGATCGATGTGGGCATCATAACTGCAAAGCCCAAGGAAAAGAAAGTGGGTGCAAATATAGTGTACATCAGTTTTGGCTCTGTCCCTCTATCGTGGTTCCAACCAGAACCCATGTCAAAGGTAGAGATAAAGATAGTGAACGATAACCCTCATGGACAACACCATAAGGGATTCATACCACATACGGCCCCTAACGGTAAAGTTCTTTAGGTTCATCCAGACCTGCTTGAAGATGAACAGTGGGCGGGATCCTCCTCTATGAAGAAATCCAAGAGTAAGGGCAAATCATGTTACCTTGCATTAGCAAGTTTGGAGAAATACGATGAAGAAATCCTAACTTTACCACTTTTGAAAGATGAACACAAAGTCTTTTTAGCCAACGAAGAACCGGCCTTCGCTACCAGGAGTGGGAATGAATACCGGTACAAGTACCCAAAGTCTTCTGACCAGAATGCCAAAACTTTGGCTGAGCTAGGGATGGTTTCAACTTCTCCCAAACCAACTGACAAGCCCCAACAACAACCAGATGCAAATTAGAAGGGAGTGGCGATAAAACAGAAAGAGCCTCAACACAAAGAGGTTCAGATTTCAATACAGTCTCGTTTCAATTGACCGGTTAGAAGACATAAACCAAAAATTTCCAATGCTCCATACCACTTCGATGTCATGGCTCAGCTAGCTAACATCCTGGTAAGGATTACTCTATATGAGTTGCTAAGTCTTTCTAATGATATCAGGGAAGCTTTTCAAGAATCTTTGCTTAACTCTGACGTTTTCATCACTCAGATTAAGCAAGTCCCTAAAGAACCAGAGCCGCCAGTTCAACTTTACAATCTGGCAGCCAAATAATTCCATTGCATCACCTTTACAAAGGAGGATATGCAAGTGAGGAACTCGAAGCATGATAGTCCTTTGTATTTTACCAGGTACATTGGCTCAACTGCTGTCAACCGAACCCAAGTAGATCCAGGTTCTGCAGTTAACATCATGCTACTCTGATTGATGTATCATCTCAGAATTCCTATCAGCAAGTTGGCCTTCATGGGTATTGTTATCTATGGATTCAATACCAGTGGATCCAGACCTTTGGGTAAAATCCGAGTGAAGTGCCAGCTTGGAGAGTTGAAGTCAGAGGTCACGTTTTATGTGATAGATGTATAGACGTCTTACAACTTGCTACTGGATCGACCTTAGATCTATAGCAACGTTATAGTTCCATCCACCCTCCATTAATGTCTAAAGTATGTGGACACAAATAATGAGGTCAAGACGGTGGTCGTGGATAAGCAACCATTCAAGGGGTTAGAAAATTATTTACTGACTCCCTTCTATATGGTGCTGAATCTGATACTAAACCATCGGCCCTGGGAACGAACAGCAAAGAAGAAACTAATACCGAAGCCGGACTTTATTATGACAAAGGTCTTGTATTTAATGACATTGAACCTCTTTTAATCGATCTTGATGATGGCGAATCGTCAGATGGAAGTTGTAACTAGCAACTTACCGATTATGCGATAAATGATGATTTAGAGTATTCACTTTGTCTTAATGATGTAATGCAGGGACTATATAATAACCTTGACATACATATGCTGCTTCGGTCATCTTTCATGATAAATAAGCATGTCCAAGACTCCTTCGGAATGACCCTCGTCTTACCTGCAAAAGCAAGGGGTGGAAAAGAGATAATCTTTGGTAAAGAGGAGTCGTTCCCACCCTCCAATCTCTTCTTGGAGATCAACGCCAATGATGAAGGACTTGATCGACTTTTCTTAAGATATAGCTCCCAAGCACATGACTATATGAAGAAGCAAGGAAATAACCTCGTGCTCGGTGAAGGTCTCCGTTTTGGCCAAAGTATCCAGGTTCCACCCCGTCCTACCTATGTACCAAAAGGGAAGCCCGACAATTATTACGAACATAAAAATGGTCTAGACTATGTCTTCTCATCTGACGAAGAATGTTGTTGGCAAGTCATCAACCAGTCATCTAATCCGGGAAGAGCCGGATATTCATCAGATTCTACAGATTAGGACTCTAATGTTTGCCTTGGAGAAATGTTCAAAGGCTTGATGTCTAATATGACCACGATCGATCCTGCAATAGTAGAGGAAGACGATCAATTACTAACTTGGGAATACCCTTGGATCTATCACCTAAACATCCAATATGGTGACAGATTTGAGCAAAGAGAACCTCCCACTGAAGACAAAGTGGTCCTGGTAAATATGGGTGATGAAGTGAATCTGAAGACTATATTTGTCAGCGACAGCCTCCCACTAGACGAGGAGGAGGAATTGATTGCTCTCATCAGGGAGTACATAGATGTCTTTTCCTGGAATTATGAAGATATGTCAGGACTTGACCTAACCATAGCGATGCATCGTCTTAACATAAAACCAGATGTTAAACCTGTCAAGTAACAGCAAAGACGATTTTGTTTGCAAATTATGGAGGTGATCAAAACTAAAGTTAAAACGCTAATCGACTCGGGCTTCATCATGGAGGAACAACATCCCGACTGGATAGGGAATATTGTCCTGGTCCTTAAAAAGAATAGGAAAATAAGAATCTCCACCGACTTCAGAGATCTGAACATCGCTTGCCCAAAGGACGATTTCCCTCTTCCAATCACGAATGACATCATCGACAATACGTGCGGGTTTGAGATAGTGTCTTTTATGGATGAATTTTTGAGTTACGATCAAATTAAAATGTACTCAGATGACAAAAAGCATACCACATTCAGAACACCCCTCGACATCTTCTGCTACACAGTCATGCCCTTTGACTTGAAGTATACGGGCGCCACATACCAACGGGAAATGATTAAGATTTTCTAGGAACACCTCCGGAAGACCGTCAAGTGCTATGTTGATGACTTGGTCGTGAAAAATCATAGCAAAGACGGCCACATAAAAGACTTGAAGACGATGTTTGATCTCATACGAAGTCACCAGTTGAAGATGAATCCTACCAAGTCTTTCCTGGGAGTGTCCAGCGGTAAATTCCTTGGATTCGTCATCACCACAAGGGGTATCCATATTGATCCTGATAAAGTGAAGGCGATACACAAATTGTAACCAACAAGGAACCTCAAAGAACTTAGAGGATTATAATGGTGACTGGCTTACATTTGTTTGTTCTTCTCAAACCTCTCCGAGAAATGCCAACCATTATCCAATCTCATAAAGAAGGGCGTGTCGTTTATTTGGAATGATACTTGTCAGAAGGCATTCGAGGATATCAAAGCATATCTGTCAAATCCTACTATTCTCGTTGCACCAAAGTTAGGGAAACAGTTTTTGATTTATGTCAAGGCGACGAACCACTTGTTAAGTACTTTACTCGCACAAGACAATGACAACAGTCATGAGCAGGCAATATATTACCTGAGTTGGACTCTGCTAGGCACAAAATCTCGATATCAGATGATTGAGAAGGAGTTCCTCGTCCTAGTATTCATAATTAAGAAAATGCGACACTAACTAGTTGGACAGATGATCTATGTTATCTCTAATGTCAACTCAGTCCGTGTATTAATGACGTAACCAGCTTTTATGAATTGGCGGTTAGCGAGATGGGCTCTGCTCTTATCCCAAAACGACCTACACTTCAAGCAACAGAAGTCGGTCAAAGGGCAAGTAATTTGTGATCTTCTAGCGGCTAACCCTACGAAGGATACAGTTGAATTATATGAAGATTTTCTGGATAAAACCCACGAAGTCAATACTATCTCCCATCAACAGGTGTGGAAATTATACTTCGACGGTGCTTCCTGAGCAACTAATGTGGCGAGCGCTCCTGGATGTTCGAAAATATCCTCAGGAGTCGGAGTCGTCCTAGTTTCCCCGAAGAAACATGTGATACCTCGAGCCTATTCATTGGTCGAGCCATGTTCCAACAATATAGCCAAATACAACATGTTGTTCATTGGACTCAGTTTTTCCAAAGAGCTGGGGGTCGAATATCTTGAAGCTTTTGGTGATTCTCAACTGATAGTCAAGCAGGTTCGAGGTGAGTACAAAGTCAGGAACCAAGACCTAATCCCGTACCACCAGGCGGCCATCGAGATGGCAGACTAGTTCGAAGCATTATTCATTGAGTATATACCATAACACACATGTAGATGCACTAGTAGCGTTAGTAGTATCTCTGGCACAACCTCCCGAAACAAAACAGTTGGTCACCGTGAGAACTCACCAACTCTTCGTATCAGACTACACCTTGGACATCAAAGAAGCACACTCGATCAGAACCAAACTCAAGCATTGAGATTGGCATTCCCCTATTATTGATTATATCTTGCACGGTATTCTACCGAAAGATTTAAAAGAAAGAGACTCGGTCTAACGAAGAGCACAAAGATTCTATTATAACGCAACAACTCAGATGCTCTATCATCGTACATATGATGGCTTGCTACTCTGATGTCTTTCAACCAAAGAAGCAGACTAGGCTCTCAGGGAAGCACATGATAGAACCTCTGGTGCGTCCCGGTCCTAAACTCTGTGATCATCTTAGAAGAATAGGGTATTATTGGCCAACCATGGTCAAAGATACTGTCGCGTATGATCAAAGGTGCCATACGTGTCAAATACACGTGAATTATATGCATCAACCCCCAGCGCACTTGCACCCTTCGGCCACATCATGGCCATTCGAGACATGGGGAATGGACATTGTTGGTTCTATTTTTCTACCGTCAGCTAAAGGCGATCTATTTTTTTGGCAACCATTGACTACTTCTCAAAGTGGACCGAAGCAATTCCACTTAAAGAAGTGAAAACAAACGACGTTGTCAAATTCATTAAACATAATCTTATCTACCGATACGATGTCCCAAGATGAATTGTACATGATAATGACCCTCAGTTTGCCAGCAACGCCTTCATCAAATTTTACAGAAAATTTAGAATTCAAGGTGTATCATCGATGGTATAAAATCCCACTGCGAATGGATTAGCTGAAGCCTTCAACAAGACCATCATAAAAATTTTGTCAAAGCTCGTGAGAACCAACAAACAAGACTAGGATTATAAAAACGGTGAAGATCTATGGACTTATCACACCACATTCCGCATGCCTACTAGAACGACCCCGTGCTCTCTAGTGTATGGATGCGAGGCTGTCCTTCCCTTGAAAATCTAAATCCCATCCCTTCGCATTGCTCTCACAACGGGGATGACGGCGGAGGAACAATATCAGAAACGTCTCGAAGAACTTGAGATGTTAGATGAAAAACGCTTGATAAGAAAGTGAGTTCTACCAAGTTAGAATTTCTAGGGCTTTGATAAGAAAGTCCGACAATAGAGTTTTAAGGAAGGAGATTTGGTTCTTTCCATACGGTAACCGGTGATACTCAATTCCAAGAAGAAGGGCAAATTCCAACCCAAATGGGAAGCACCGTTCATAGTAGAGATAGTTTACTCGAATGGTGCATATCGCTTGATCACCCAAGACGGCGACAAACTCATGATGCTAATAAATAGGAAGTTTCTGAAAAAGTATTATCCCTAGTACATTTGGGATAACCTATTTAACGGGAAGTTCCTGGAGAATATTATGCAGGGTATTCTTAGGGAGATAATCAGAGATCAACTGATTATTGAAGATGAAGACCAGTCATCTGAATAATTATTTCTTAATCATGAGTAAAAAATGATTAAGAACCTCCCACTATGACTATTTAATCATTTCCAAGATTATTAAAACCCTCCCACTATAACTTTCAGAGTACTCTTTCATCGAGATGAGATTCAACGATTTCATCAGGCCAATCTTCCCTCATGAAACTCTAACTGTGACTCTAAAATCCTTCAAGGATGAAGCACATCCCATCTGCTTCAACCTAGTTAGGAGCAAGCTGTAAAAACACTTTTCGGTAACCTGCATCTTCCTGATAACCAGGATCCTCTTTAAGTAAAAAATAACAAAGTACATACTTTTCTTCATCCAATCCTTGGTTGGTTTCAATCACCATGATCAATTATACCAACTCCCGCTATTTTTTGGAGTGCTCTTTTGTTGAGACGAGATTCAATGACTCTATCTGGTCAATCTTTCCTCACGAAACTCTTACGGTGTAATTGTGAAGTGCTTAATGGTTCACGATCCTCCACTATAAAATAGCTCATTGATCAAATTAATTGACAATGGGTCCACCAAAATTCTTCATAGTTAAATCTACTCAGACCCCTACTGGGGTCAAGCCTTTAACACTCCCACTTTTGAAGTCGTGAAACAACATTCAAAATTTTAGTCTGTTGATCCATGGCGATTATCAAACCCCCTTCGTGTTAAATCCCTACAGCTTATTACTAAAAAACCCTACTGAGTGATTTGTACAACTCAACATTCCCACTATTATTTGAACGATCATGATATATGGATATTTATTTTGATAAATACAGTTAAATGGTATGTGAGTAGTATACCATGTGTTTTCAGTATAAACAAGTTCTTTCGTGAGGAAGGAAAAAGTCGAAACATGCACAACGGCCAAAATTATGAGAACTGGAAATTCCCAATCCGGTTGACCGCCACGGTCGACCGTAGCCGGTCGACCGCGAGACCTACAGAAAGTTTTTCTTCTATTTTGAGTTGGTTTTGGATTTCTAAAGCCCATATTCATTTTCTTTAGTTTATATATCAAATTTTCACAAATTTCTCGGTTTCTCTAAGAACACTAACAGCCACCAAACCCCCACAAACCCTATTTTAATTCTTGGAGAATATTGGAGGCTTTCAAGTGGATTTTCGGGTGATTTTTGGCATTTAGATTGGAGATCTACTTTGGCTTGGCATCCTAAATATTTTTCTACAAGTTTCAGACGAGTTCATCTTTGTTAATCCTCCTCCTAGTTTTTAAAACATTTTTAAAGGGTTTTTAACATGTTTATTAGAGCCAAATTGACTAGTTTATGAATAAAAGTCAATTCTTTTGTATTATATGTATAAAGACTAGGTCTTTCCATGTGAAAAGGTTTAAGAACGAATTTACAAAAGATATTTAAGATCTGAACATGATTTAAATGTTGTTTAATCTGATGAAAGATGATTTGTGCTTTGTTTCAAGTTCATGTGCATGTTATAAGGTTTCAAATATGAACTTTATGTAATTTTCATGTTATATACATTGTGTTGCTCCAAGAAGTTTTTATCTACTGTTTTCATGTTTTCCTGCAAGATTCATATCGTTTTAATCATGTTTGAATCACCTAAACACAGCGTGAACACAACACACACAACCAGATTGAGAATCTGGAATTTCAGCTCACAGTCGACCGCGCCCTAGCAGCGGTCGACCGCGTACAGGACAGAGGCTTGCGTAGGCCCTGGAACCCGTCGCGGTCGACCATCGCGTAATTCCGGTCGATCGCCAAGTGTATTTTTGGCCTGTGCAGGTTTAAAATCGACTGTTGAGTTTTCGAGCAAGTCTCTCGACCTTGTACTGTTATGATACGATGTTTATAAGTTGTTTATCATTCATAGAGTTTTGAATTAGTATTTAGGGAGTCACAATTTGAGACATGGTATATACATGAGGGTTTCCTTATTTGGATTATTTCGCTCGACGTACTAACTCTCGTGTTGTAGATTCCTAAATACTAATCTCCAGTTAGATGTATATAAATGATTCTATATTTATGTACTCTCTATATTTTCTATACACTCCTACCCCTTCCCATGGGGATAGGTGGAGATGTTCTCGCTATAGCGCTTTGACACTCGTTGTTTTCCCCTCTTTAAGGTAGCGAGTCCAGCGCACGAAGAGTCGCAGGCTGATGGGACTTCTTCATAAATTCCATCCAGCTATTTACTATTTTAGTAGTTATACAGAACTCCACAGTTAGTTGATTATGTTGAGACTCTAGATTTGTATTACATTTTGTAGAGGCTGAGAGCCGTAGTGATACTTTATTTGACTCATTGTATTTGAGGTTTATTTCAGACTCAGAGATATTTCTATTCTATTTCAGTTGGGCTCATTGATGAGTATTCTCTTATTGCTTCTGTGTATGCTTGGCTTATTCTATTTCTTTTATTTGACTGTCAGTACTTTCACTTATTTATTGTTTATACAAGAGAGATAGTGACTGTGATGGTGAAACATGTCGTAACATGGTGTTTGGTGTTTGGCAGATTTGACAATCTGAGTTTCACCTTGGACTGTAGCCTCACGTTAAACCTGCGGTGTCACAGTTGGTATTAGAGCTCTAGGTTCCAATATCCTTAGGATCATTCCTGTGTCATATTATGGAGTTAGGATAGAGTTTCCTAGTAATCATGTATACAGTCCGTTAAGAATTCCTAGAATGAGTGAGGACGTATTATATATACGCGAAAATTACAAATATTTTTTTTTGTGATGAACTATTTGCTTGAGTGATTAAGCACGCTATGAATAATGGATGATACGATTTACTTATTGGTATATGTTATATCTTTTCCTGCTAGAGATTCTATTTACTACGTAATAAGCTCTACTTCTATATTATAGATGTCAGGAAGAGGAAGTGGACGCTGAGGTACTCGTGCTCAGAGAGCTGAGCAACGTGATAGAGAGCCCGAGCCACAGCAAGCTCCGCTGTACTTAGTGGATCTCATAGCACCGTTAGCAGCTCATCTGGCAGCTATAGAGGAGCAGTTATTAGATCAGGTTCGACAGGGAACACTCATTCAAGAGGAGATACCAGAGGAGACACCGGTAGTCACACCGCCACTTTCGGTTGATGATGGAGAGGCTGAGCGGGAGGCTTAGCTTCACCTGGTAGAGAGGTACCAGAAGTTGAAGGCTCCAGAGTTCCATGGTTCGATAGATTCCATTGCAACGCACAAGTGGAAAGAGGATGTGAGTAACATTTTGAACATGCTTAATGTAGATACTGTGCAGAAACAGAGGCTAGTAGCTTTCAGCCTCAAAGGTGATGTAGGAGGATGGTATCGGCTTCGTTTTACCCCAGAGCAGAGGATGACATCCTCATGGGAGACTTTTATGTATCTCTTTGAAGAGCAGTATGTTTCGACTACAGCGAAAGCCGGAAAGGAGTTAGAGCTGGCTCGATTGGAGCAGGGGGACATGTCACTGACAGATTTTGAGAGTAAGTTTATGTCACTACTTCGATTCACTGGCATGTGGCACACCGAGGAGAGGCATGCCCAGATGTTCATGATGGGACTTCGTCCAGATTTATGCCGATATCTAGTACCTCGAAGATTCTGTTCAGTACGAGAGGTGGCAGATGCCGCCATAGCCCAGGAGACAGACACAGCTATATTTATCAAGGGTAAAGATGGAAATACTAAGTTAGGACAGTCTGGGGATAAAGGTAAGGGTAAGAGACCTTTTACAGGCTCAGGAGGGCCCCAGCATCAGAATAAGGTTCCACATCAGCAGGGTCCCCATAAGAAGGACGCAACAGTAACACCGGTTTCATGAAGCTTGTTTCAATTGCAACAAGCCAGGTCACAGAGCAGCAGAGTGCCGTAGCGCACCCGTAGCTGGCCAGCTGGTGTAGGCATCAAAAATTACCTATAGATTCCTACTCGTAGCTCAAGACAAAGAGAACATGGTGAACGACATCGTCCAAGTCAAAGAAGTTTATCTGACGACGATGAAACGCATGAAGCGAATCGATAAAAGTGCACAAATCAATAAATTGACGAAACACGCGTAAAAGGGAAAGCAAGTGAACCGAAGGAAATACAAACAACCAAAAGAGTCAAAAAGACATAACAGCTGGCCAGAAGACTCGCACTCATGTGAGTCACCAAATGGTGACTCGCGTACTTCCGAGTCACCACGACTATTTGGGCCTCCCAAATTCCTAAAACGCGGATTTTGATGTTTTATTAGAATTCTTTCGTCACAGGACCTCCCTAACTGTTCTGAAGCTATCCTTAAGAGCGCCTGGGTGGTTATCAACTGCAGATGACATTAAAATACTTGATCTTATCAGAAAACTCGGCGACAAAAGCTTATAAATAGAAGCCCAGGGTCTTCATTGGAGAGGATTTGAAATCTGAGGGTGAGGTGCTGTCCAATTGAACAGTAAACTACGAATTTCAGAGGAGAATTGGCAGATCTTGGTAAACTTTTTCATAAAGAGAAAGCCTTCGAAAGATTTGAGATTCTCTCCCCCTCTTTCCTCCGGATCAAACCTAGTTTTGATCTCAAGAAGAGCCACAATCTCGCTTGGTCGTGATTGTCACTGCTGCAATTGTTTCCTTCGTTAAACAAGAGCATAATCACACTTGTCAACCGGATCTGATCCGCGATGGTCCATGTACTAACACGTCCCCGACACAGGCAAAGATCTCACACAAAGCAAGAGGAGATAAACTACTGCTGCGTTTTGTTTCATAAAGTTGTAATCTTTTATTTTCTCATTGTAAGAACATCTTATAAAAAGATCAACTCGAACTTGTAATCGATAAACAGTATAACAGGTTTGACAGCAATGAAAAAGACAACTTTTGACGAAAACAAACTAGCGACCACAGTGGGAGCTGGCGGGATTTCTGCGAAGGCTGTAGTGTCGCAACTAAGGATCTTATCCCGGTTGACGAAGAGGTCGAATACGAGTTCGACCAATAGTAGTATGAAGAGTATATTTCTTCCTCCTCTAGATTATCTTCTCCTAAAAGAGCAAGAAGATCTCTTCCACAAGGAAAGTTCGTTAGTCTTAAGATCTGAAGACCCAAGATGAGGAGCTCTGCACCATTACTGCTGTAGTTTCATCCCCTAATGCTCCTACGATTTCTGAAAAAGCCGGATCTTCGAGATTGAACCCTTCCTTGGTCAAGGCGTGCCAACTCTGTCAAAGAGAGCACAGCAAAGACGATGCCAACGCTTTGCACGCTAACTCGCCATGGCTTTGGAGCCAGATGTCGGGATCCATTATGAGGTGGACCTGAGGTTTAGGAGGCGCTAAATGCCACAACAGCGAGCGAGTATCTTCGCCTCCAAACCAGCAACAGATGAGTAGATACGCGTTAAAAAGACCCGTTCAACTCTTGAGGAACGTGTTCGGAAATGTCATGCATTGCTCGCACACACAATAATCCTTATGCAGGAAGCCAATAAACTACATAAAGAAGAGGTGGCCCAAAAACCACCAAAACTACGCAAAGTATGGAGAAAAAAGGGTAAAAAGACGTCCGAAAACATTAAAAAAGAGAATTTACCTCTTACTGACTCGACCAAGGCCTAGTCACCACCTACTGACTCGGCCAAGGCCGAGTCACCATTTACTGACTCGGCCAAAGCCGAGTCACCACTTACTGACTCGGCTAAGGCCGAGTCACCAAATGGTGACTCGTGCCACCTCCGAGCCACCAGGGCTTGTTTTGCTTCCGTTTCGCTTCCTGCAGTCCTTTTTGAGCCTCCAATGGCCCCTGTTCCCATCACAACAAATTCCTCACATCCCTTGAAGCTTTATGATAGTGTGGACTTATCAAGATTCAAAATGAAGATTACCGATCGCCTCAGTCATTTGCATGAACATAGAGGTAAAGCTCCAATTAAAGAACGTTTAGCTTCAGCAAATGAAAGCCAAACAACTCAATAGACTAGGGGTCGCAGACGTCCTCCCAACAAGTTTTGAGCCTCTCATGCTAAGAAAGTACCTGTAACTGCTCGCATCAGATAGCGAGTTGAAGTCCAGGAGCCCATTGAGGACTCGCATTTACAATGGCATAGTTCCAAACGAGTGACTCTTGAGAACACCAGGGAAGTGTGTTCGTCAGAAGATGACGATGTTAAACTAGGAAAATCATACCCACACACGATAGGTTGCTTCGATGATCACATCGATAAGTTGTACTATCAGGCTGGGGGTACTCACAAATCTCGAAAGAGAAATACATGAAAAACGGTTTCCCACTGTCCATGTACCAAGCTCATCAAGGCAGTATTATCAAAATGTAACTACCCCGAAACCACTCCACAAGGGGTCCCAAATGTCAAGACCCAAGTCAAGGCGTTTCCGTAAAAGAAGACCGGTTGTTTAAGACGATGAACTTCCAGAAGTATCCGCCAACATGACTGGTAAAGAGAAGGCAACACTTTGCAGAAGTATCACAGCGCATGACTTGGCTGCGGTCTAGAACTGTCTGACCTAGACCCAGGAGGTCACAGTCCTCAGAAGACGAGACTTCAGATGCTTGCTCTGCGTTGGCTTCCGATGATATGGCATCTAGCGTGGGACAATCCTATGAGTCATTTATGATCAGCACAGAACAAATGACTAAAATTCTAGAGGATGCTCTAGCCAAGCAAAAGGAGAACTTCAAATTTGAAATGGAGATGGCTATGCGGGAGATGAGAGATATGCACAGCCAATAAATTGTGGCGTTGACGAATCAGCAAGGAGAGTCCAGCCGACGCAATAATCCTAACCAAGTTAATAGTGATCGAGAAGTAGACGAGAATATCCACGTCGACGCCCCTCTTGTTGACAACGATACTGGGGGTGGTCCCTCGGGTAATAACAATGCAAAAGAGGACTATGTCATTTCTCCCTAGGATCATTCAAAGAAATATGCGAGTGAAGGACTCAAGATGAAAGACCTCAAAAGCAAGATTAATACTTTAATGTCTGCTCAAGAGGTAAAGAAGACCGGTATTCCACGTCCTTATCTGAGGGAATGGGAATCAATTCCATACGCGGCAAAGTTCAACCTGATTAACTTCACGCCATTCGACGGAAGAGGTTCACCCACCCAACACTTAATTTATTTCATGTCTCACCTAAGGGTCATTTTAGGCAATAAACCTCTGATGGTACGATCATTCGTGGGAACTCTTCACGCAGCCACCTTTGATTGGTACCGCCAACTCAAGCCAGGAAGTAACAATAGCTGGGATGATATGGAAACTATGTTTCTCACCAACTTCTTCGATGATGACACTGAAGTGTCGATTGGAACACTCTTTGATGAGAAACAGAAAGACGGAGAACTAGTTGAGAACTTCATTAAGCTTTTCCGGAATAAGGCAATAAACTGTCGAGATCTGGTCACAGAAGAATTTATTCTCCAAACGTATCACAACAACCTTTCCTTGGACGTATTAGAAGTTATAGGCATGACACTATCCAAAACATGGAAAGAGTTGAAGGTACGAGGGGAGCAAGCTGAACGCTTCCTTAAGAGGAAGAAAACTGAAAGGGGTCAGCCACCCAATAGTGCCCCGAAACAGAATTTCACCCCCCTTGGTAAAGGTAAGTCATAGGCAAATGTAGCGGATGCAAATCAGACATTCCAATTGCAACCCCAACAGCAGCCGCAACAACAAACGCCACGCCAGCAAACACCCCAATAGCAACAACGGCCTCCAAGGCAACATAAGACTACTTAGCCAAAATTCCCAAAAGAATATTCTTTCAAGGAATATGAGGTTCCTGGTATTTTTAAATACTTGTTGGAGAATGATAAAATTAAGCTACCCCCAATCACTGATCATGAGGGAGCTAACAAAACTACGGACCCGCGATACTGTGCTTGCTATAGAACAGTCCACCATCCCACAAAGATGTGCTATGCTCTCAAAGATAAAATTCAAGCCCTAATCGATGTGGGTATTATCACTCCAAAGCAGCCTAAGGAAAAGAAAATGGGCGCAAATACGGTTTCTATCAGCTTTGGATCGGTCCCTATGTCATGGTTCCAACCAGAGCCTGTACCAAAAGTAAAAGTAAAAACTATTAACGATGATCTCCATGGACAATGACAGAAGGGACTTGTGCAGCACACAACTTCTAATGGCGAAATTCTTTTGGGTCCATCCAGATTTCCTCAATGATGAGCAATGGGCAGGTTCCTCATCTAAGAAGAAGTCCAGAAACAAAGACAAATCCTGCTGTCCTGCCGCGGTAATTCCTGAAAAAGATGATGAAAGTATCCTTACTTTATCACTTTCTGAGGATGAACAAGAAGTGTTCGCTACTAGGGGTAGAAACAAGTACCACTACAAGTATCCTAAAACCTCTGACCCAAATGCTAAAACATTGGCTAAGCTGGGGGTGGCTACAACTCCCCCTGCACCCGCAGCAAAATCTCAACAACAACCGGCTAGAAAACAAAAAGGAAAAGAACCCCAACACCAGGAGATCCAAAACCCGAAGCCATCTCGATTCAATCGCCCGATTGGGAGAGATAAACCAGGGAATTTAAGCACACCATACCTCTTTGACGTTATGACTCAGCTAGCCAACATCCCAGCAAGAATAACTTTGTACGAATTGCTGCGTCTTTCTAAAGACACAAGGGAAGCCTTGCAAGAAGCCCTGGCTGATGCCGACGTGTTTCTCACTCACATCAAACCAGCTCCTAAAGATCTGAAACTCTCAATTCAACATGTGATCTGATGGCTAAACAATTCCCTCTCATAATGTTTACCAAATATGATATGCAAGTTAGAAACTCAAAGCATGATTGGCCCTTATACTTCACCGGGTACATTGGATCCAGCGTTGTTAACCAGATCCAAGTCGATCTGGGTTCCACTGTTAGCATTATGCCTCTCTGACTGATGTACAATCTTGGGGTCCCCGCAAGCAGATTATCCTCGACAGGAACCATCATCTATGGATTCAATACTAGTGGGTCTAGACCATTGGGTAAAATCCGGATAAAATGCCAACTTGGGCATTTAAAGTCCGAAGTCACGTGCTATGTAATTGACGTGGAGACCTCCTATAATTTACTATTGGAACGACCCTGGATCCATGGTAATCTTATCATCCTCTCCACTCTCCATCAATGTCTAAAATATGTAGATGCTAATAATAAGATAAGGACGGTGGTCGCGGATAAACAACCGTTTAAGGGGTTAGAAAATTACTTTACTGACTCCCATCTATACGATGCTGAATCCGACACTAAATCATCGGCTCAAGGCACGGACAGTGCAGAGGAAGCAGATACTGAAGCTAGGCTTGATTACAATAGCGGTTTTGTACTAAATGACAGTGTACCCTTTGTAATCAGCCCTGACGATGGTGAATCGTCAGACAGTAGTTATAATTGGAAACTTGCCAAAGAAGTAATAAACGATGATTTAGAGTACTCACCGTGTCTAGGCGACGTAATGCAGGGATTATATGAGAACCCTGACATACACCTGCCACTTCGATCCTCCTGCTTAACATCAAAGCATGTCCAAGGCTCATTTGGAACAACCCTTGTCATTCCTGCCAAGGCAGGGGGTGAAAAAGAGTTAGTTTTCGACAAAGGGGAGACGTTCCCACCGTCAAATATTTTTTTAAAGGAAAATAATGATGAAGAGAAACCCAGATCCCATCTCTCCAAGTATAGTCAGCAATCGCGTGATTTAATGAAGAAGTGGGAATATAATTTCGCGCTTGAAGAAGGCCTCTGTTTTGGTTGAGGCCCACGAATTCCACCTCGTCCGGCCTATATACCAAGAGGAAAACCCGATAATTATTATGGCTATAAAAGGGGGCTGGGCTACGCCTCTTCATCTGATGAAGAAAGTTGCGGGCAAGTCCTCAAGCAATTAGCAAATGAAGACGAATACTTATCCGATTCTTCCAATTGGGATTCCGATGTTAGTATTAGGGAAATATTCAAAAGCTTGATGTCGAATATGACTACAGTCAATCCTAACACCATAGAGGGAGACGATCAATTACCAACTTGGGAAGAACTGTGGATTCATCACCTGAATATTCAGTATGGGGATCGGTTCGAGCAAAGAGAATCACCCACCGAAGACAAAGTGGTCCAGGTGAACATGGGAGACGAAGAGAATCCGAAACCCATATTCGTCAGTGATAGTCTTCTACCAGACGAGAAAGAAGAGTTGATTGCCTCATGAGGGAATACATGACGTCTTCGCTTGGAATTATGAGGATATGCCAGGACTTGACTCAAACATAGCAATGCACTGCCTCAACATCAAATCAGATGCCAAACCCGTTAAACAGGCGCAGAGACGATTTCGTCCGCAAATTATGAAGGCGATTGAGGCAGAAGTCAAAAAATTGATCGACTCTGGTTTTATCAGAAAAGAGAAACATCCCGATTGGCTGGCAAATATCGTACTGGTCCTCAAAAAGAACGGAAAAATTAGGATCTGTATCGACTTCAGAGACTTGAACACGGCTTACCCAAAAGATGATTTTCCTCTTAAAATCGCGGATGTTATTATTGATAACACGTGTGGATTTGAGAGAATGTCCTTTATGGACGGATTTTCGGGTTACAATCAAGTCAAGATATACCCAGACGACGAAAAACATACCGCATTTAGAACTCCTCTCGGTGTCTTCTGCTATACGGTTATGCCTTTCGGATTAAAGAACGCAGGCGCAACCTATCAACGAGCAATGTCAAAGATTTTCAAAGAACACCTCCAGAAAAATGTCGAATGCTATGTCGACGACCTAGTCGTGAAGAGTCATAATAAAAACGACCATATTAGAGATTTGAGGATGATGTTCAATCTCATGTGGACTCACCAGTTAAAGATGAACCACACTAAGTCTTTCCTCGGAATGTGCAGCGATAAGTTTCTGGGATTCATCGTCACCATGAAGGGTATCCGCATTGACCCCGGCAAAGTAAAAGCAATAAACGAATTGCAACCCCTGAGAAACCTTAAAGAAGTCAGAGGATTGCAAGGGCGGCTAGCCTATATTCATCGTTTTATCTCGAATCTATCTGGAAAATGCCAACTATTTTCCAAACTCACCAAGAAGGGTATGTCGTTCATTTGGGACGACGCTTGTCAAAGGCATTCGAGGATATCAAAGCATATCTAGAGAATCCTCCTGTTCTCGTGGCGTCAAAATCAGGTAAACCGTTCTTGATTTATATTAAGGCGATGAACCACTCGTTAAGTGCTTTACTCGCACAAGACGATGACAACGGTCACGAAAAGACCGTCTATTACTTAAGATGAACTTTGCTAGGTGCTGAGTCTCGATATCCAATGATCGAGAAGGAATGCCTCACTTTGGTGTTCGCCATCCAAAAGATGCAGAACTATCTCATTGGACAGACAATCTATGTCACTTTAAACGTTAACCCAGTTCGGGTATTCATGACGCAACCTGCCTCTATGAATTGGAGATTAGCAAAATGGGCCCTACTCCTTTCCCAGTACGATTTGTACTTCAAACAACAGAAGTCAGTTAAAGGACAGGCAATTTGCGATCTCTTGTCAGCTAACCCTACAACTAATGCAGTCGAATTGTATGAAGATTTGCCAGACGAAACCCATGAGGTCAATGTTATTTCTCATCAACACATTTGGCAATTGTACTTTGATGGCGCTTCCCGAGCAACCAACACGGCTAGCGCTCCCGGTAATTCTAAGATCTCTGCAGGAGTCGGAGTCGTTTTAGTCTCCCCGGAGAAGCACGTGATACCCCGAGCCTACTCATTGATAGGAAAATGCTCCAACAATGTAGCCGAATACAACACGCTGGTTATCGAAATTAGCTTTGCCAAAGAGCTGGGGGTCGAATATCTTAAAGCTTTTGGTAATTCTCAATTGATAGTCAATCAAATTCAAGGAGAGTATGAAGTCAGGAATCAAGACTTGATACCGTACTACAAGGTGGCCATCGAGATGGCAGGTTCGTTTGAGCAATTCTTCATCGAATACATTCTACGTCTCCAAAACGTGTATGCAGATGCAATGGCAGCATTAGCAGTATCTTTGGCGCAACCTCCCGACATAGAATAATGGGTTACCATCAAAACTCATCAACTTTTTGTGTCGGAATGCGCTTTGGAAATCAAAGAGGTGCACATGGCCAAGATTGAACTCGAACCTCGAGATTGGCGATTCCCTATTATCGACTACGTCGTGCATGGAATTTTACCGCAAGATGTAAAAGAAAGAGACTCGGTGCGACGAAGGGCACCGAGATTCTATTACAACTCAACAACCCGAACATTATATCAATGCGCATACGACGGATTACTGCTTCGATGCCTCTCAACAAAAGAAGTGGAAGAAGCTATCAAAGAAGCTCATGACGGAACTTGTGGTGCACATCAACCCGGTCCTAAGCTCTGTGATCATCTCAGAAGAATGGGGTATTATTGGCTAACCATGGTTAAGGACGTGGTTGACTACGCCCGACGGTGCCACGCATGCCAAATACACACAAATTACATGCATCAACCCTCGAAACACATACACCCATCAGCCACTTCATGGCCATTCGAGACATGGGGAATGGATATCATCGGTCCCATCTTCCCACCGTTGGTCAAAGGGGACCGTTTTATTTTGGCAACCGCCGATTATTTTTCAAAGTAGGCTGAAGCAGTGCCATTAAGAGAAGTGTAGACTAGTGATGTCATCAAGTTTATTAACACCATATCATCTACCGATATGGAGTTCCGATACGAACGTACACGACAATGACCCTTAGTTTGTGAGTTACGCCTTCATCAAATTTTGCGGGAAACTCAGAATCGAAGACGTATCGTCAACGGCATACAATCTCACAGCAAACGGATTAGCAGAGGTGTTTAACAAGACAATCATAAAGATTTTATCAAAACTCATGAGAACTAACAAGCGAGACTTGGATGACAAACTTGGTGAAGCCCTTTGGGCCTATCACACCATAGTTCGCACGCCCACCGGGCAGACTCCGTACTCATTAGTCTATGGATGCGAAGCTATTCTTTCCTTAGAAATCTAAATTCCATCCCTCCGTGTTGCTCTCGCAACAGGGATGACGACAGAGGAACAACATAAAAAACAACTCGAAGAACTTGAGATGTTAGACGAGAAGCGTTTGGAAGCTCAACAGCAAATTGAGTTTTACCAAGCCAGAATTTCTCGTGCTTTCGACAAAAGAGTCAATCAACAAAGCTTCAAAGAAGGAGATTTGGTTCTCACGGTCTGGCGGCCAATGAGACTCAACTCAAAGAAGAAAGGTAAGTTTCAACCCAAATAGGAAGGACCATTTGCGATAGAAACGGTCTACTCCAATGGCGCATACCGTTTGGTCACCCAAGACGGTGACAAAATCATGATGCTAATAAATGGAAAATTCCTAAAAATGTACTATCCTTAGTATGCTCAGGATAACTCACTAAAATGGGAAGTTCCTGGAGAATACTGTACAGGGTGTTCTTAAGGATCACCCGAGATTAGCTCGATTGGCTATAATATTTCCTCACGAACCCACTGTTGTGGTCGATTTATACTCTTCCACCATAAAATCCCTCACTGATCAAATTAATTGATGGTGGGTCCGCTAAAATTCTCCCTGGATTACTCCACTCAAGCTCCAGCTACGTCTGTGCACTCAACACTCCCATGGTTAGAGTCTAGATATAGTGTTCGGAATTTTAATCTCCTAATCAGTGATAATTGTCAAACCCCTTCGTATTAAGTATTTGTCACTTAACACCGAGAACTTCCTTCGAGTGATTTGTACGAATCAACACTCCCACTGTAATTTGTACTCCTACTCTCACTGTTCATTTGGTCAAACCTTCCTATAGTTAGGACCACAACCACAACTAAAATTCCCTCTCGATTCCTTCAATGAATGAGAGATCCACAATTGAGTGACCAAACCTATAAAAGTTAGGGTCATCTCAAACTCCTCATTTGGTCAAACTTTCCTATAGTTAGAACCACAACCAAAACCAAATTCCCGTATTGATTTCTTCAATGAACGAGAGACCCACTTTTAAGTTGGATTCTTTCCTTTCGATAAACGAAAGAACTCCACCCCAATTGAACGACTAAACCTATAAAACTTAGGGTCATCTCAGTACCTCCTCTTGGTCAAAACCATCAAACAGTTGTAGCCCAAGCCGAGATTTTTTTTCGATAAACGAAAAACTCTCATCCCTTTCCCCTTCAGTCAATCCTATAAAAGTTAGAGCTAAAGTCAGAAACTCGTTTTCAAATCAGGTAACCAATCCTATAAAAGTTAGGCTTATCTGAATTTTTCGATTCTCAGAGTGAAGATCTCATTCTTAGTTTCACCTCACAGATTCTCAAAATAAAAATCCCACTTTGAGTTTCTTTTGCAACCGGAGATAGAATATAAAATTCTTCCTCCCCGGTATTAGGTTCACTTCTGCCCCAAGAGAAGGTTCGGAGATAGAATATAAAATTCTTCCTCTCCAGTGTTGGATTCGTCTTTACCCTAAGAAAAGACACCACATCTTAACACTGTAATCTGTGCCTTACATGTACGAGGAATTTTATCTTGAATCCTAAGTAGGGATAAGTCAGTGCCTAACACGTGTTGCCGGTTTAGTCTTTCACCGATTAAAAAAGACACTTGAATACAAGTCTGGGGAATTTTATCCCGAAGCCTAAGTAGGGATAAGTCAGCACCTAACACGCGTTACCGGTTTAGTCTTTCACCGATTGAAAAAGACACCAGAATACAAGTCTGGAGAATTTTATCCCGAAACCTAAGTAGGGATAAGTCAGTGCTTAATACACGTTGTTGGTTTAGTCTTTCACCAATTGAAAAAGACACCAGAATACAAGTCTGGGGAATTTTATCCCGAAACCTAAGTAGGGATAAGTCAGCACCCAGCACGTGTTGTCGGGTGGTCCGTTCCCCTAAAAAAATGACCAAGTTTACGTATTCAATATCGTAGCGCTAAGTTTAAGGGAGTTCATTACGTTAGCACAACGTTACATATGAAACGGACTTAGACAATTCATATGCTAGCCCGACCTAAACAGTAGTCGGTAAAGACTTATCAAACCCGTTGATGGCTGAGGGTTTGCTAAAATTCCTAAAGTCTACACCTAACATGTGTTGTCGGGTGGTCCGTTCCCGTAAAAAATGACCAAGTCTACGTATTCAATATCGTAGCGCTAAGTCTAAGGGAGTTCATTCTGTTAGCATAACGTTACATATGAAACATACTTAGACAATTCGCATGTTAGCCCGACTCAACGGTAGTCGATAAAGGCTCATCAGACCCATAGAAGGCTGAGCATTTGCCAAGAATCATATAAGTATTACTGTTGATTATTCTAAGAAGAATGGAAAAATCATAATAAGAATGAAAGTATACTGAAGAAAAATGTATTTTCATTAACAAAATCAAGCGTTCAGATACAACAAATCGTGGTCACTCTACTATTAGACCCTAGAGGGGGGTGATTAAGGTCTTATGCTAATCTAATCCGATTATATGCTAATTAAAATTAATTAATAAGTAATCCTAGCAAGTATGAAATATAACAACTATATATAAGCTAGGATAAGCAATATGAACAACAAAGAGATATATCCTATATGATAAAAATATATATGCAAGGATATATAAACTAACACAAGATAATATATCCTACCAAAGAGATATACAATATGATATATGCAAGGATATGAAACTAACACAAAGGTAAACAATATGAAATAGATAGTGGATCATATAAATAATGAGCTAATGACAATGGCGACAAGAAATATAAACACAAGTATAAATAAACACCAAAGCACACTCATACACAAGATATGATCACGGAGTTCGGACCTTCCGTCCTATGTCTCCGCTCCCCACTCCCGGGGAGAAATCCACTATCACAACCGGGTTTTCTACGTTCACCCGAATAACGTTTACAACCACACTATGTCGGTTTTCAACGATCACCCATCAACGTCCACTCCTCACACTCGGTTTTCTAGTTCACCGAAAACTTCACAACAACACACTATTGTAATCCCACTCTACACCCACTAAGTGTTGAACTAGACGTGTCTCCCTCAAATGCTTGGCTACAACCTCTCCCTAGGTTCGTCAACCGACGCCACTCCTGTTGGGACGATCCCCGACTCTCGCCACACACTTCTCTCGGTGTACAAGTGTATTACAATGTGTATCTCTCAATAAGCACAATATAAATCAATAGATGTTCTCTACAATAGATGAGAACTCAATGAAAGCTCACACTCAATGTTACAACTCTCACTAAAACTGCTTTAAACCAAACCCTTAAACAAGCTTAAACTCTTTTTAAAACCCTTGTTTAAAAACTTCTATTCTTGACTTGAAAGAGAGCAGCAATAGGGTATTTATACCCACTCAAAAACTCAGCCAAAACCGCCAAGCAAAAGTCCAAAAAGCCCAGAAAAAATCAGCTCAGAAAATAGCCATTGGGAAAGCAACGGTCACATTGGCAGAGCGGCGGTCGACCGGAAATTCTCACGGTCGACCGCGATCCAGGTTCCAA
>NC_033797.1:81624204-81638870 GCF_001876935.1 Asparagus officinalis | reverse complement strand
TCGGTCGACCGGTGCGGTCGACCGATGGAAATTTTGAGCTCTCGGTCGACCGCACCGGTCGACCGACAAACTCTCTGTTGCCCACTGCCGACTAAACATATGAGCGGTCGACCGGTACGGTCGACCGAAATCTGATACACAGTAAAACAGGTTTTAAAGCTGATTTTTTGGTTAAAAATAACAAATGAAGTCCAAAAATAATAAAACTTTGGGAAATGTATATAAACATGTAGATGAACATGTTACAAAAAGAATTTTCCAAATTGCATTTCCATTTGTGAAAAATCATCATTTTGCAAAATAGTCCAAAACACGAAAATGTAAACATGTGAATTTTGATATTTTGGCTAAACCATGTTTTGAAACTTTGCACAATAATTATATAGACTTAATAAAATATGTATATGATTATTGTTTAAATTACCCAAGCTAGATCTTGATCTTCATTAAGCTCTACTTGGTAATTTCGCGGATGAAGCTTGAACTTGATCTTTAACTTTGAATTGCAAGGCTTCACCGACATTCCGCCAACCTCTTTTGATATCATCGTTGAAGCGCTATTCCATCCATCCTCCAACTACGTTGTTTGTCTATAATAAATTGTTTGTTAAATTATTTGTTAAATTGTTTGTCTATAACAAATACTAGACAAACAACATTAGTGATAAATTGTTTGTTAAACATCATCAAAACAAGAAGGCCAACAATCTCCCCTTTTTTGATGATGACAAACAATTTACAAAAAGAGATATATGCATGAATGAAATGAATATATAATTTATAATTCACATGCATATAAACAAGAAAGAATATACTCACAATATTTCTCCCCCTTTGACAACATCAAAAAGGGGACAAAAGAATTAAGAGAGCGAAAGCTCCCCCCATCAATAAGCATAGGTGAGTATAAAAACAAACATAGAATAGGGAATAGCTCCCCCTATCAAAGTGCCATATAAAATATATGCAATAAAGATCAAGGCAAAACATGTGAGCAAGCATACATGAATATGCTAAATATCACTCACATACAAAAAGATAATGAGAACATATATAAATATATTAAGGTGAAAAATAGTGTCTCATATCAAAGAACATAAAAACCATTTGGTAAAGATAGATTTATGAAATCAAGAGGAAAGGAGCATGGGAATCATGCAAAATGTTTTCAAATGAAAATAAATCAATCAAATAAAATCATAAATCAAAATTTAAATCATAAAACCAAATCATCATTGATTTTCAAAAATCAAGAGAGGCAATTATATCTAGCTATTGAGCTAGTATCAACCCATGTAAACATTTAAGCATCCGGTAAACAAGATTTAGGAATAAACACTCAATGATCCGGGGGGGTTATATAAACCTCTCATTAAAACAAGATCAATAATCATGAAAACAAAAAAGATTTGATCAAAGAAAATTTGTTTTCATAACAAAAAAAATTTAAGACATAATTTTCAAAACCAAGAAAAGGGAAAAATAAGAACATTAAAATTCTTGGTTTAAAAAAAATTAAATTTATTTTGGTACCCAAGAACTCTTGGTACCAAAAAATTTAGGGACATGACCCCTATCATTTAAGCTCAAAACCTTAGGGTTATGAACCCTCTTAGGCATATGTAGTGTACTAACACGGTCAAAGCAATAATCGCTTAAATGACCCTTCCGATTGCAATACGTGCAATGAAAGAGATCCATTTGTTTTTATGGACCATTAACTCGTGCACGGGAATCATTTGCAAATAAAGATTTTCTTTTAAAATTATTTTGCAAATGAGAAACATTCTTAAACAATGGTCTATTTGGAACATATTGCAATTTAGAAGCTTTTTGTATATCAAAACAAAATTTAGCAAGATGTCCAAACCTACCACAAACATCACATTTAAAAACATGTGGTCTATTGGAAGCATTTGTCAAATGAGATTTTCTTTTCAAATCAAAGCAATATTTGGCCAAATGACCAAAACGACCACAATAATCACACTTGAACACACTAGCATGCTTATGATGAACTTTGTGAGAATGAGCATGTGAATGTGTAAGTGTACAAGATGAAGAAGCTATATGAGATGCACAAGGAACATTAGAATTCTTATGTTTGTGTGCATCATAACAAAACTTAGCTAAATGACCTTGACGGCCGCAAATAGAACACTTATAAGTTTTGCTATACATGTGTGCATAATGAGTGGATGATTTTGACTTAGTCTTGGCACACATGTCCATAAGCCTCTTATGATTATTAATGCATATTTTCAAAGTTGAATCTAAAGATGAAATACTATTTTTCATAAGATTCAAATCTTCATTTTTAGGCACATATGCACTTTTAGAAGTAGAACATAAATAGTTATTTATAAAAGAAGCTGTATCATTCTTTATGTTCTCTACTTCTAACATGGCATCAATCTTAGCATGAGATAGGCTAGCAATAGATGAGATCAAATTTTTATTTTCCAAATTTAATAAGTCATTGCTTTCTTTAAGCATAGTATTTTCATTTTTAATGACATCAAATTTGGAGACTAGCTTCTCATGATCGGATTTTAAGTTATCATGCTTGCATTATAAATCAACAAAATCTTTATGCAATTTGTTAAAGGCATGCAACAATTTTTCACTAGCACAAGCAAGTTCATCATTAGGTAAATTATTAATGGTTTCGAACTCGCAAACCTCACTAGGGCTATCGTCTAGTGCGGGTGTGCATAACGCTCCATATGAACTTAAAGTCGGATCCTCCAAAGCTTGTTGGATCGCCTCCAAGTCCCCTTGATGTGCTTCTATAAATTTCCAAAGTTTGTAAGCACTATCAAAATGAACAAACTTGTTAGACATAGATGAATTAAAAGCATTTAGCAAATATTCTAACAAAATATTGTTCATTGTAAACATACGATGATCATTCTTATTCCACTTGGATTTCTCCAAAGTGGGCATAATATAAGCATCATCTATAATTTCCCATAAATCAAAGTGTTTAGATTGAACAAAAAGTTTAAATCTAACACACCATTGGGCATAGGGGAAATTATCTAATCTAGGAGCAATATTGATGGCATAACCTAAACCATGCATATCCATAATATAAAAGGCAAGCAAGATAGAAATAAAGCTCAAAATTAGATTAGCACAATAAGCTAACTTGGATCTTTAACTCAAGGCGATTAGACCTTAAATCAAAGAGCACCAAGCTCTGATACCAATTGTTAGACCCTAGAGGGGGGTTATTAGGGTCTTATGCTAATCTAATCCGATTATATGCCAATTAAAATTAATTAATAAGTTATCCTAGCAAGTATGAAATATAACAACTATATATAAGCTAGGATAAGCAATATGAACAACAAAGAGATATATCCTATATGATAAAAATATATATGCAAGGATATATAAACTAACACAAGATAATATATCCTACCAAAGAGATATACAATATGATATATGCAAGGATATGAAACTAACACAAGGGTAAACAATATGAAATAGATAGTGGATCATATAAATAATGAGCTAATGACAATGACGACAAGAAATATAAACACAAGTATAAATAAACGCAAAAGCACACTCAAACACAAGATATGATCACGGAGTTCGGACCTTTCATCCTACGTCTCCGCTCCCCACTCCCGGGGAGAAATCCACTATCACAACCGGGTTTTCTACGTTCACCCGAATAACGTTTACAACCACACTATGTCGGTTTTCAATGATCACCGATCAACATCCACTCCTCACACTCGGTTTTCTAGTTCACCGAAAACTTCATAACAACACACTATTGTAATCCCACTCTACACCCACTAAGTTTTGAACTAGACGTGTCTCCCTCAAATGCTCGGTTACAACCTCTCCCTAGGTTCGTTAACCGACGCCACTCCTCTTGGGATGATCCCCGCCTCTCGCCACACACCTCTCTCGGTGTACAAGTGTATTACAATGTGTATCTCTTAATTAGGCTCAATTACAATAATTGATTGTTCTCAACTATGGATGAGAACACAATAAAAGCTCACACTCAATGTTACAACTCTCACAACCCCAAATATATTATGAATGCAAATACAATAAGCTCAAGCTCACACTCAATGTTACAACTCTCACAACCCCAAATATATTATGAATGCAAATACAATAAGCTCATGTAGGTGTCTGTAACAATGAGATAAAATCAAATCTAAACTTAATATAAAACTAGCTTTAATAGAAATGATAATTAACAAGATAAAATCAAATCTAAACTTAATATAAAACTAGCTTTAATAGAAATGATAATTAACAAATAATTATAAGTGAAAGCTAGAGTTGAGTTTAGGAAAACTTCTCTAGATCAAGATGGAGAGATGGAGATTTAAGGCCCAAACAATAAGATAATCTCCTCCACTTATGAAAGCTAAAACTGCTTTAAACCAAACCCTTAAACAAGCTTAAACTCTTTTTAAAACCCTTGTTTAAAAACTTCTTTTCTTGACTTGAAAGAGAGCAGCAATAGGGTATTTATACCCACTCAAAAACTCTGCCAAAACCCCCAAGCAAAAGTCCAAAAAGCCCAGAAAAAATCAGCTCAGAAAATAGCCGTTGGGAAAGCAACGGTCACATTGGCAGAGCGGCGGTCGACCGGAAATTCTCGCGGTCGACCGCGATCCAGGTTCCAAACGGAGAAAATGCACAGAGACTTATTCGGTCGACCGGTGCGGTCGACCGATGGAAATTTCAAGCTCTCGGTCGATCGCACCGGTCGACCGACAAACTCTCTGCTTCCCACTGCCGACTGAACATATGAGCGGTCGACCGGTGCGGTCGACCGAAATCTGATACACAGTAAAATAGGTTTTAAAGCTGATTTTTGAGACTTTGGAAAATTGTTAAAAATAACAAATGAAGTCCAAAAATAATAAAACTTTGGAAAATGTATATAAACATGTAGATGAACATGTTACAAAAAGAATTTTCCAAATTACATTTCCCATTTGTGAAAAATCATCATTTTACAAAATAGTCCAAAACACGAAAATGTAAACATGTGAATTTTGATATTTTGGCTAAACCATGTTTTAAAACTTTGCACAATGATTACATAGACTTAATAAAATATGTTTATGATTATTGTTAAGTCCAAAAACTAAGAATATAGAATTTTCATAAAATTGCATATTCTATGCAATGTTTTCAAAAACACAATAGTAAATATGAAATATGTGATTTCATATTAGTAAATATGAAATATGTGATTTCATATTATAAACATGAAAACCCAAAACCATGCATGTATATATATAACTATATATATACATAGAAAACAAAACTTATGTATATATATATATAACTATATATATATATATACGAAGAAACCAATAAATGTGTGTGTATAGATATTGAGCTTAACGTACTTAACACACATAATATAAACCTATACTAAATATACCCAAGCTTGATTGGTCTTCAATAAGCTCTACTTGGTAATCTCACGGATGAAGCTTGAACTTGATCTTTAACTTTGAATTGCAAGGCTTCACCGACATTCCGCCAACCTCCTTTGATATCATCGTTAAAGAGCTATTCCATCCATCCTCCAACTACGTTGTTTGTCTATAATAAATAAGAAAACACAAATACTAGACAAACAACATTAGTAGTAAATTGTTTGTTAAGCATCATCAAAACAAGAAGTCCAACATCTACATCAAGCTTATGACTAAGGCTTTGTTGCTCTAATTTGGTTAATTCTTCGACATAAGTCCGCTCAAGCTCACATTGCAGTTCCGCCTTGAAAGATTCTTCAGAGGTAGATAAAATTCGGTCAGCTTCCTCCTCCATTTTAGTTAATCTCTCTTCTGAGAGCGTCACCTTGCTGGATATCACAAGCCTGCCATGCTCTTCCCCGGCCCTAGTCACCTCCAAAATAGCCCTTCGTTCTTCCGCCTTCGTAAGTTTTTTCTTAAGCTCCGCTATCTCGACGTCGGTAGAAGCTATGGAAGAATCGAGCTTGTGTATATGGGCCAATCTCTCAGAAAGAACCTCCTTCACCTGGTCCATCAGTTTTCTTTGTGCCTGAATCCCGAGCTTGGCAGATGCTCGAGCTTCACGACAGGATTGTAGATGGGTCTCCATCTGAGTAGCAACATAGCCAGGAGTACCAACGGATCGGAGATCTTGCAATTTTTTAAATTCATGCTCTATCCACTTACGTCATTAGTTAGGGCATCTACAATTTTTGGCGAGCCAGCATCCCTCACCGAGGCTATTTTGCACTCGAGGAAATGTTGGAACTGATTGAAATGGAGCCCTTTCTGCAAAAGTTTGTCGATCAATGACCCCGCAAAATTAAAAAAGTGGTTGACCTCCAAACAAAGGATGAGCTTCTCCGGATCATCATCCGACAATAATGCCTTAACCGTGTCCCGGAGTTAAGGCAACAACCCTATAAAAAGAGAAGATATGAATATCCCAAAGCATAAAACAATTCTAAGTCAAGACATGGAGTGAAATTTACCAACGCCTGCAGAACTTTCTTCAGCTATATGAACCACATCTAGTTCCGTTCGCCCGATTTCTTGAGTCACAGGGAGCACGGTGGGTGTAGCGACTGTCGAAGTACCAACTTCTTTGTTTGGTCTCACGGTTTGTTCGGTTAAGTTGCCCCCCAACAGTTCCAATACCTACGGTAGCTCGTATCTCCAAAAGAGGGGGAGTTATGTCTCGGGAGTTGATGACCCAGCCTAGACGACAATTCCTGCCAACAGCAAGAAATCGAGAACTTCAGATTCATCAGACTCTCCAATAAGAGTAGTAGTATCAGTCACAATGATTGGTCCTACGATTAGAACTTTCCTATAGTTAAATGGAAACCGACAGATGAATCTATAACACGAAAAAAAAATTCATACCGCCAGGTGAGTCAACCGTGTTCATCGGTTCGACAGCCTCATGCTGGGCTTGTTCAGATAACATGCCTTCAAAAAGCCCGTCGACAGAATCCAAAGAGTTGGGAATCGGATCAGGTGAAGGTACACCCGTTTCTCCGAGGGCCGCATCATGGAGAGCTCCCTTATCGTCCAGATCCTCCACTAGAACACCTACACAGAATCAAAGTGTTAAAGCAGAAAGAGGAAAAGTCGAGAACGCGTAATAAGAAGAAGTGAAATTTACCTTCATCAGCTGTACCGAATTCCGCAGCCTCAGTCCTCGAGACCACTTCTTGCAATTTTTCTAAGAGGGTAAGAAGCATAGAACAATTAGCGAAGACACAAATTCCGAATCATTCAATTCCCGCCAAATGAAGGACCTATCACCATTGTCAAATATACCTGGATCTTTGACCCTTTTAGTGGTATCGGGTCCAGCGCTGGAGTCTACAACAGCCTCAACATTTGTACCTGCTCCAACACCTGCAGGTTCTTCGGTCATAACTTCGTCCATTGGTTGGGAGAAGTCAGACCTTTCGAAACCATCAAAGCAGTGCAGGTTCTTCGGTCATAACTTCGTCCATTGGTTGGGAGAAGTCAGACCTTTCGAAACCATCAAAGCAGGGAGAAAGAGGATCATATTCCTTTGGAGAAGTCAGACCTTTCGAAACCATCAAAGCAGGGAGAAAGAGGATCATATTCCTTTTCACCTTCTTCACGAACTCCTAAGACACGAGAATGAATAAGTCGAGGACTTAATAAATAGAACAGTCAAAAGATCATAAAAAGTTAAGACAATACCTTCTCCACCGATAGGTATGTCAGTGGTAGGTCTCATTTCTGAAGTCGGGAGTCCAACACGTCGCTTGGAAGCTAACTTTTTACGCTTAGCAGACGGAACCTCCTCCGGATCAATAACTCGCACATGAGTAAATTTAGAGCGCAATTCTCGCCCCAAACCGACTTGAGTTAAAGGCTGAGAGCTCATCCGACGTATGGAACGAGGCCTATCTTCTTCTCTCTCTTCTTCGGAAGCTGCACCTGGGATTTCAACCCACATCTTGTTAGGATAAGTGTGTATAACTCGCACTCTTAGCTTCCTCGGAGCCGGCGAAGGCTTAGGTAAGCTAGAGCGGTGAGCATGAGCAGCCAACACTAACTCAAATAATTCTAAAGAGAGAGGATCCGACATACCTGTTTCCAGCTCCTCGTGGTCACTGTCGGCCTCAGTCTCCTGCCCACCCGTAATTTTAGTTTCCGGGATCTTGTCACTAAAAGTAGAGGCAGATTCTTTTTACTTCCCCTAGTCAGAAACACCTGCATGCTCTTTTCCTCTTCTTTTTTGCAATTCAGCCTCACGCACCATCCGAGTGGCAATCCGAGCTACCTCTTCGGCTGCTAACTCCGCAATCGGTTGGACGGGTACAGATTCGTATGCTCAGCAGCGGGAAGTTTGAACTTGGCACCAGTACAGCCGGTTATGCTCCAGAACCAAGCCTTAGCCCCATCTATTAAGCCACCACGAGTTTGGAGTTGTTGTTTCGGATTCCCAATGTAAATCTGATCGTACCCGAGCTATTGGGTGAATCAACATAGCAAGTATGGCTCTATATAACAACGGTTCTGTACCCGAAAGATCACGTAGTCTGGCCGAATGTTGATCAACCAATCAAAACAACCAGCATCAAGACCAATCTGATATGTCCCAAACCTCTCCATGTCAACCAATGAGTCACCGAGTTGACCCGAAAACCGCGGGAAGCAGGTCGAGAGAGCCCAACACTTCTGATTCCGAAGCTATCTTTTAATTTCTGCGAACCCTCGGCCTTTCCATTTACAATTTTCTATTAATTGGAGAAAAGGAACTGATGGATTTGCAGAAGTTAGGGCCGACATCATATCTAATTGATATAGTACGAACCAGGCCATCAAATAGGTATAGGAGAGCTCTGCTTTTGTGAGAGGAATCTGAGCTGACAGTTGACTTCCCCCTTGAGTGAACACACTCACGATCTGACGAAGCCCTCGGTAAATATCTGCGACCATCGCTGGAAGAAGAGATAAATTCTTTTGATGAGCAAGTAAGACCGCAGGATAAAGGACTTCCAGAGGAAGAGACACCATGTATTTTTTTAACCAAAGAGCGAGGTAGCCGGCAAGCAACGTTATGGGCTGGATCAGCTTCACCGCTTGCCATAAATATGTGTGGAACTTGGTTCCAGCAAGAAAGCCACCTTCAACACCAGCTGTAGTAAAGGATTGAGCATTCAACTTTTAAATTAGCTTATTCACTTCTGAAGGAGTCAACGGTGTCAGTCTACATATCGCCTCACCCAGACTGCTATCCAGATTCTTGAACAAATAATCCGCAAACTTCTTTAGACTTATTTGTGGTCACGTCTTCTTGGATAACGGATCGGTACCTACCAAGGCTATGTGGTAGTGGCAGGTGAGATCCCAGAAAGTGTCATAGCGATCAGGCGTCCGCAACTTTAGCTGCCATAGCTCCCGGTTAGAAGAAAAATATTCTTGATAGATCATACTACCCATTGGGAGGCCTGACACCTTATAAATCTCGTGCAACGCCAACCCTAACTCCCCATGCCTGGTCAAGAATATGTTGGTGTTAGGATTGTAAATCTCCAATAGTGCTAGAAAGTAGGGAACACTTATTGCCAGTCCATAAGTAGTGGCGCGGACCGCTTCATATAAACCACTCCCCTTCAACTCAACCTCGAACCGGTTTAGGATATAATGGCTTAAGCGGGTCCACAAAAGCTTGTCAGACAAGTGCACCCAACAAAAACACCAGTGACCGGTTACTGGCATTTCTCGACCTAAATTCGCAAGTCGATTCTTCACAGTGTTGGCCACGGTAAATACTTCACCCCTGGGCGGATCATTCAATCCCAAGGCCCCGGGATGTAACCCGATTATCCGATTCTAATCACTTGATCCAGGAATCACGTTGTGGGTAACATATCTGTAATGAACGTGGTCGTGCTCCTCTGTTAACACCCACGACATTTCCCATGGGACAGCTTGACATCGAAGTTCTATGAGTGAGTGGTGACAGGGAATTAGAGGAAGGTATAGAGGCCCGTCATCATCATGATGCAGCCATTGTTCGGCTTCTAAAGACACAGCGGCTGGATCTTCAGTAGAATCGTCGAACAGATACTCTGGTTTCCTCAACGGTTGTGTGGAACTTGGGTCCTTTACTAAAGGCACATCTGTAATCAGTTGCCTTAAGGTACGATGCTCTCCCTTTCATATTAATTGCTGAAGTTCGTCTGGTGCATCCGAAGCAAATTAAGGGGCCGTCGGTACAGGGATAGGTTCGTCAGTGGTGGCGTAGGCCTCACTAGAGCGACCTTCTACTTCGAGAGCATTGAGTGCCCTCGAGGGAAAATTAACTGAGGTAAAACGATGTATGATTATTGACACGGTCATAAATACCTATGTTAAGACAGTATAAGCATTGAACTCATCTCACGAGCTATAAGATAGAGTCACGACCTTATAAAGGGCGAGACGATCTCAATCACATCGTGCACGTAAAGGACAAGGCACGTTACTGCACGAATAACATGATAACATACCCTAGCCCACGTAACGCGACATAACATGAGATTGGCCCATGTCTTAAAACATGTCTCGACCAAGCGAAACATGTTTCGTGAAGCGTCCACTCCCGCGAAGGAGAGTGGCGGCTCTTCCTAATTACCTCGCCAAGAAGAGTAAACGGGGACATCATGCAGGATCTATATTCATAATGAATTTTGGCTAAAAGAAAATAAAAGAGCTAATTAACTAGGCGAGACGATTAAGAACTACGTTATACACACGAAGTATGGGATATATCGTCACATGAATAACGAGATAATATACCCGCCCTCCGGAATATAGCGTAGTAGGAAATCGCCCCAAATTAATTTAGACATGCCTCGACCAAGCGAAACAAGTCTTGTGAAGCGTTCACTCCCACGAAGGGGAGTGGCGGCTCTTCCCAGTTGCCTCACCAAGGAGAACAAAGCGGGGATGCAACATGCAGAATGATATATTAAGTTAATGAATAAAAAGAAACGATGAAGTTATACATGTGCAAGTAAAGGGCATCGCGTCGGGTGATTGAGTCGCCAAACAACCTCTAGGAACGCGGGATCTCTTAGGCAACATATCTACAAGAAAGAGGTAATAATTTGATTACGCCAAAAATTGAGGAATAGAAAGCTAATACAAATGGAAAGTTGCACTATTCTACGAAATAGGATTTATCGTTAAAAATCTGATTAAACCTACACAGTGGACCTAATAAAGAGCCAGTTTCAACCCACGATAGCTCATGCAACAGACTATACCAGAATTTTAGAATTCTAGCCAAATATCTCAGAGTTTCAGTTCAAGATATGGACGTGGCCAAACAAGAAAGCTAGACATGTCTATGAATCTGATCCTCGTACACGATTAAAGGCCCAAAGATCACTAGCCTAAGTTAGACTAAATTCGTGCGTATAAGGGTCAGCCATGATTACAAATTTCAAAGAATTTTAGCCATGCACAAACTCAAGAATCAAGTGCTTGGGTCTCGAATAAGGTCGAACAAACCAAGAATTAGGGGTTCAAGTGGGCAACCAGACAACAACTCCTACAAGTCTGAGAGTTAGAATCAAACCACGAACAAGTGGGATACAAGCCAAAATTAGGTTAACCAACTCAACCACTCAAAAATTCGGTCATACAACTAAAATATCTGAGCATATAAACCCAAACTAAGACTCCCTCAAATGCTCGGTCAGATAGCAAGCTTTGTGTTTTCCCCCAAATAAAAAAAGCTATGATTTTAGAAAATCAAGTATTTAAAATGAAGAAGTCAAATTGAGGCCATTGAATGTGGGTCTTACCTGAAAATGAAGGAGGATGAACCCAGTAAAGTGAATCACAGCAAGAAGTTCAAATCCAAGAAATCCCTCGAAGGCTCCTGTCAAAATCAACCAATAATCAAACTAGGGTTTCGGTTATACCCCTAAACCCTAAATTCAAAGATCAAAACTGAAGCTATGAAAGAGTAAAACCCTTACTTGAGTTTGAAGAAGGATCAAGGAGAACGAAAACTTTGAGAATCCACAAGCGCTCAAGTTCATAGCCGAAACCCTAGCTTTCAAATGTGTGAATTTAGCGGGATTTAGGGGAAATATGAGAGGATCAAGAACTCTAATCAAGAAGACCCGAACGTGAGAGGGAATTTTTGAACTAAAGAAAATATTCTGAAATAAAGAAAGGAAGAAGAAGAGATCGGGCTTATTAAAAGAGCCCTGAACCGAACCAAACCCAGTTCGAATCACCCAAACAAAGTCAAACCGCCCGAACCAAGCTAAGCCAGACCGAAGCAAATCAAGAAGTCAACCCAAGAGCTCTTGTGCTGACTCGTACACATGCGAGTCACCAAATGGTGACTCGTACCCATGCGAGCCACCATTTATTAGCTTACACGTGTGACAAATTGTTTGGCCAATTTATGGGTATTCTGACCCATTTTCGAGTTTTTTGACGTATACGGTATCCGTATTCCTACTCCAATGGGTATATGAGTCTAAACTATTTCCTACCTTTACCAGAAAGTTTCTGGAGAATATCATTAAGAATATTCTTAAGGATAACCTGGAAAACTCCTATGAGTATACGAGTATAAACTAGTCCTCCTAACTCCAACGTCTAAAGAGTTTACACTATGTAGACTCCAGTTAACGTACGAGTATAAACTATGTTAACGCAGGTCAACGCACCAATGGCTTTACCAGAACAAAACTACGGATACGAATTCTGACGAAGATGAACAGTTCAAAGTCAACTCGATGGCACGAGCTAAGTTCAGAAACTTACACACCAGTCTCAGTTCAGGACTTCAACAGCAGTCAGACGATAAACGCAGTACCAAAAGAACTTCATCTATTCGACAAAATACTGAGTAGATTGAATACTGAAGAAGCTGAGAGCGGAAACCAATTACAGGTCTTACCTTACCGATTGAAGGTTAAGCCTATCATGTCCAAAGTATTCCAGGCTCTTCTATATAAGAAACGAGACTGAAACACTTTATAGGGGTATCTGTAGGCGTCAAAAATTACCTATAGATTCCCACACGCAGCTCAAGACAAAGAGAACATGATGAACAGCATCGTCCGAGTCAAAGAAGTTTATCTGACAATGATGAAACGCATGAAGCGAATCGCTAAAAGCGCACAAATCAACAAATTGACGAAACACGCTTAAAAGGGAAAGCAAGTAAACCGAAGGAAATATAAACAGCCAAAAGAGTCAAAAAGACATAACAGCTGGCTAGAAGACTCGCACTCATGCAAGTCACCAAATGGTGACTCGCACAGCTCCGAGTCACCAAATGGTGACTCACACAGCTGTTCGTGTGGAAAACTGTAGCTTTCTTCATTAATGAGATAATTGTCATCTTGGGTTACAAAGATCCGGTCTTTTATAGATCCGGTTACAACTAAATCAAAGAAAGAAGAAAAAAAATTAAAAATTACAACTTTCCTCTTGTGAACAAATCGCGAGCTCCTGTTTTACGGCCGCTCGCTTGTGTGGGTTCTTTGCCTGCGCCGGGGTTGTTTGCCGTGGACCACCGCGCAATCTAGATCCGGTCGGATTTACACGATTATGCGGGTATTATTCCACGAAGGGAATAATAGCCGGGAGGGATTAATCCACCAAGGGAATAATCGCTCGGATCTCGAGATCTAAGACCAAGCTTAGATCTGGAGTGTAGTCTCGTGTAGATCTCAGATCTGTTCTTTCTTCCTCTCGAGATCCTGCCTTTTCTGACGTGGATGGTCGCCGAGGATCAGATCTGAATGGTGCAAGTCTTCTGGTCTTCAAGCTCCGAGTTCACTCTTCAATCCGGCAGAGTTTCGGCTCTTGAAAGTTCGACCTCCGAAAATGAACATCTCTAGGCCTATTTATAGGCTCTCAGGACAGTGGCTGCAAAAAGAGAATTGTCGGCCACCTCTGGCCACTGTCGGCCACCTCGGGCCACTGTCGGCCACCTCGGGGTGGCCGACACTGTGCCTAGCCACCTTGGGGTGGCTCGGCTCATGGCCGAGCCACCCCAAGGTGGCTCGGCCACCGAGCCACCCCGAGGTGGCTCGGCCACCGAGCCACCTCAGGGTGGCTCGGCCTTGGCCGAGCCACCTTGAGGTGGCTCGGCTTGGGCCGAGCCACCTGAAGGTGGCTCGGCTTCGGCCGAGCCCCTCTAGGTGGTGGGTTTGGTGATCTTGATTCGATCGTGGTTCGTCCGAGTCCGCTCTCGGTTGGATGACTCGTTGATTCCTCAACTCATTAGCTTGATTCTGCACGCGGGTGGATTCATTCCGTTGTTCGCGTGCGATTTGTCGATCTCGTTGCCTCGTTGGTTTGTCGGTTTGTGCCGAGCTATGCTAGGGGACCTATAAGCAATTTTATATGCCTACAGATACCCCCTCCAAAGTATTTCAGTCTCGTTCTTTTATAGAAGAGTCTGGAATACTTTGGATATGATTGCCTCCCACCTTCAGTCGGTGTAATGAGACCTTGGAATGATTCCCGTTCTTGATTCCTTCAATTCTTCAGGCTTTTCGGTGCTTTGTTGAAAGTCTGCAAGAGTTCCGGTGCTGCATTTATTGTCTGACTGTTTGTCGGAATTTTGAACTTTGAAGTCGATTCCTGATTTCTAATTTTTAGCTGACCATCGATTGTGGC
>NC_033797.1:81595070-81623204 GCF_001876935.1 Asparagus officinalis | reverse complement strand
GAGGGGAAACTCTGCTGGATTAAAGGCTCAAGACTAAAAAAGGTTGGAGCTTTGGAGCTTTGAAGAATCGGACTTTTCAGATCTGGTTCTTGACGATCATCCACGCTAAATAAGGCAGGAGTTCGAGAGAGATCAAATCTGAGATCTACACGGTCATCCTCCGGATCAATACTTGGTTTTTGATCCCGAGAAGAATATCGATTTCGCTTGGTCGATTTCGATTACTTAGAGCTATTATTTCCTTGGTGAAATAATCCCCTCGGCTGTTATTTCCTTCGTGAAATAACACCCGTTATACCGTGTAGATCCAATTGGATCAAGATCGCGCGGTGGTCCACGGATTAACCCCGGCAGGCAAAGAACCCACACAAGCAAGAGACCGTAAAACAGGATCTTGCGATTTGTTCCAGAAAAGGAAAGTTGTAATCTTTTAAGATTTTCTTTTTGTTGATTTTGTTGTAACCGGATCTTATAAAAAGACCGGATCTTTTGTAACCGATAAATTGTTGCTTAAGAAGACAATGACATCAATGAAAACAATTTTTCCCGCGAACAGGAGAGAGTAGAAAGAGGCAAGATGGAGGAGGGAAGGTCAAGGCATATGAAAATAAGGGAGAAGAAGAAAGATATGGAAGGGCGAAGGAGGAGGGGGCGACATTGAGAAATGCAATAAATGAAGGTAAAGGCGGCGGTGGAGGAGAGAAGTTGAGAGGAAAAGAGACATGAGAGATGTTAAAGGTGAGAGAGTGGGAGAGAGATGAGAGATGTTAAAGATGAGAGACGAAGAGAGAGATGAGCGAGGTTCATGGGTTCAAGGAGAAATGAGAGAGAAAAAAGGAGGAACAATGAGGGAAAAAAGAAGGAAGGAGACGGTATTTTTGGATTCTTAAAAAGATCGCATGGGCTAGGAGGTCATTTACCTCGGTTTTTAGGGTCAAGAGGGTTTTCCACTAGCCCAAAAAGCTGAGGGACTTTCTTGCTTGGATTCTTATGCCTTAGGTGCGCGATGCCACTTTCCTAAAAAGTAAATAAAGATACTAACAAATAAATTATGTGAAGCTGAAAAAAGTTAGCTGAATGTTGCTAGTAGTACACAAATGATGATATTTTAGCATGGTGTAAGTGTTGGGGATTCAAGATAATCAAATCAAATCCGTACCCTTCCGGATCTTGTGTTTGAGAGTTGAGCAAGAAAGAAATTCACCACAAATCAAAGATAAAAATTTATAAGAAAGTAAACAAGAAAGAACACACCAAATTTAACGAGGTTCGGCAACGTGCCTACGTCCTCGGGAGCCACACCACACAATTCTTTTATTACTTGAAGAAGATTACAATGCTTACAATTGGTCTCTCTCTCTCTCTCTAAGATTTCTAACCTCAAAGAGCCCTCAAAACACTCTTTTTTTCGTGCTCTTTTTCTCTCTTAAACCCTAAAGGGACGTGTTTCTATTTATAACAAAACACAGTCCCAAACAGATTAGGATTCTAAAACGAGTCTGCCACATCCTGGTGTAGCGCAGACCAACACCCATGGCAGACATGGCAGACTCTACCACACCCTGGTGTGACACAGACCACACTCATGGCAGACAGGGCAGACTCTGCCACACCCTGGTGTGGTGCAGACCACACCCTGGTGTGGTGCAGACCACACCCTGGTGTGGTGCAGACCACACCCTGGTGTGGTGCAGACCACACCCATGGTCTGTCTTGAATTTTTATGTGATTGTTGATTTTGATTCTAGGTTTGGGTCTCCATTTTCAAGACCAACAATCTCCCTCTTGGAGATCAAACCACCATCAATGAGCTCTCCCGAACTCCGCCTTCTCGCAAGCATCTTCTTCTACTTGAAAAATCCATTCTTCAATCATTAACATCCCGACAATCTCGCCGATCCTCGTAGTGTGGCTCCGCCTTCGTCTTCTACTCGTGAAGGTCAACTGAAGTTGCGCACAACTCCAGTTTCTCAATGGTGACTGTCTTCGTCAACATGTTCGCCGGATTTTGACTCCCCAAAATCTTTATCAAATGTAACTTTCCATCTTCAACTAGCGAGCGTATAAAATGGTATTTAACGTCGATGTGCTTCGTTCTGACATGATATACTGGATTCTTAGCAAGATGTATAGCGCTCTGGCTATCATAATAAAGAACTCCTCTCCCGTGCTTCAGATCCAACTCTTTCAAGCACCCGTTCAACCAGATCATCTCCTTGCTTGCTTCAGTCACCGCGACATACTCAGCCTCGGTTGTAGACAAAGTCACAATCTTCTGCAGACGTGAGATCCAGCTCACTGCTATCGACGCTAAGGTATAAACATACCCCGTGGTGCTTCGTCTCTTATCATGATCACCGGCGAAGTCCGCATCCACGTATCCCTGTAGCACCAACTCCTTCCTCCTGAAACATAATGGCTTATTCGTTGTCCCTCTCAAGTACCGCATTATCCACTTCACGGCCTCCCAATGCTGCTTCCCTGGATTGCTTGCAAATCTGCTCACAACTCCCACTACATAGGAAATGTCTGGCCTCGTGCATCCCTAGAATCTGCTTCGCTACACCCAGATCCTTCATTGCCAACTCCTTTGTTAGCTGCTTCTTCAAACTGTTTATCTCCTCTAAACATGGTCCTGCTACTAACATGTCATCAACATATAATAACAAAACAATAAAGCTGGACTCGAACCTTTTGAAATAAAAGCAATGATCTGAATTTCATCTTCTGTAGCCATTATTCTGCATGAAGTTATCAAACTTCTTATACCACTGTCTCGGAGTCTGTTTCAAATCATATAAGCTCTTCTTGAGCTTGCACACCATCTCTTCCTTTCTTTCTTCAATGAAGCCAACAAGCTGTTTCATGTAGATTTCTTCATCCAAGTCACCATAAAGAAAGGCAATCTTCACATCTAACTGCTCAAGAAAGAGGTCTTCTGCAGCCACCAAACTCAACACCACTCTGATGGTTGTGAGTTTCACAACAGGGGAAAATATCTCCGTGTAGTCCACTCCTTCCCGCTGTTGAAACCCCTTCACTACTAATCTGGCCTTGAATCTCTTGCTTCCATCACTATCCTGCTTGACCCGATAGACCCATTTGTTATGTAAGTCTTTCTTCTGTGTAGGTAGCTGGGCTAACTCCCATGTCTCATTAGTGAGTAGAGAATCCATCTCCTCCTACATAGCATGCTCCCACTGCTGAGATTCACTCACTTGCATTGCCTCTTCATAGCACTCCGGCTCACCGCTATCTGTCAACAATAGGTAGTTAAGAGATGAAAGATATCTGAAATTTGGTTTGGATACCCTGGATGACCTCCTAAGCTTCACGCCCTGGGTAGTTTCTTCTGCACCTGGAGCCTTCTCCATTCTCTGATCAGAACAAACATCATCACCCCTATCTGAAAGTTCCTCTAAATCCATGTACTCGGATCCACCTGTATCCGTAGTGGTACTTCCACTACTTTGGTTATCCTTAGCATTTTCCCTGTTCTTGTACATCACCTCCTCATTGAATATCACGTCCCTGCTTCTGATGATCTTCTTGTTCTTCTTATCCCAAAGGCGATACCCGAACTCATTAATACAGTATCCAATGAATGTGCACTTCTGTGACTTAGCTTCTAGCTTATCCCTGACATGGTCACTGATATGAACATAAGTCATGCAACCAAATACACGCAAGTGTGAGAGATTTATCTTCTTGTCACTCCAAACCTCCTCTGGAATCCCAAAATCTAATAGAACTGATGGCCCGTGATTAATAAGGTAGGCTGCTGTATGCACTGCATCTGTCCAAAATGTCTTAGGTAGACCTGCATGTAACCGCATACTCCTGGCACGCTCTATCAAGGTCCTGTTCATCCTCTCTGCAATGTCGTTCTGCTGCGGCGTCCCTGGAGTAGTCCTCTCTAACCGAATACCATTCGTAGCACAAAACCTCTTGAACTCCTCCAGCTCATATTCCCCACCATTGTCTGATCTCAGACACTTCACCTTCAGATCTGTCTCATTCTCTACCATGGCCTTCCACTTCTTGAAGAATCCAAACACCTCTGACTTGTGCTTCATGAAGTAGATCCACACCTTTCTCGAGTGATCGTCGATGAAGGTGACATAATATCTCGAACCGCCAAAAGAAGACATACTGGTTAGACCCCATACATCTGTATGAATCAACTCTAGCTTCTGAGCCTTAGGTGACCTTCCACCATTCTGAAAACTAACCCTCTTCTGCTTCCTAAAGATGCAGTCTTCACAAACCCCGACTTTCACAGCGTCGATCCCGGTTAGCTTTCCTTGTGAATGCAAAATCTTCATCCCCTTTTCGCTCATGTGCCTTAGTCTATTGTGCCAGAAATCTGTACTCTCTTTGCCAGCTGCAATTACGAGGGTGTCACTCGCATGTAAGGTGAGGTAGAGAGTTCCTAGTTTCTTACCTCGAGCAACTATCATCATACCGTTGAACTCGCTGAGATGCATCGTGAAGGACCGTCCTTCTGCCATCTTGAGGTTGAACAGAGTTTTGACTAGATGCACCTTAATGTTCTCATAGAAATATATAATAAATACAATAAAAAATTTCTGACCTTCTTGTGATTCCCATTCCTCGAATGAAAGCATTAATAGAAGATGAAGACCAGCTAGTGTTATTAGGCGTGGGTCATCCCAGCCATCTACCCAGTTATCTGTGACTAACTGAAGGGCCAAAACATAACCACATAAGACAAATAATGGTAAAACGAGCATTAACAGCTAAGACTTTACTGCCTCAAGGACCGATGCAACCTCACCTTACACTTAGACATCACTGTGTTTAAAATATTTAACCTTGAATATTCCCAGACATAAGGCTTGTGAAGTCCTGGTGCATCCAGTAGCCAGTAATATGAAGCACGATGAATCTCAAACTCGAGAGTGCATAGCTGCAAAAGCCGCACAAGCATTAGTAAGAAGCATTAATAAAGACATGGATACATTATTTATAGACAGGAAATCATGTAAAAGAAACAAAAAACAACCAAATCAACGAAATACAAAATGCTTATATTCCAATAGACAAAGATAATCAAGCCATTAACAAAAGAAGCACAACAGAAGGATTACGGTTAACATTTGTTCACTTAAAATTATTGTCGAACAAATGACAATAAAGAAGAATTCCAATTGTACTTTTAAGATTTGATGATACTACCGATGCAAAAAAAACATGGTATCTATTGCACTTCAGTAGTAATAAAAGAACACTGCTGCAATAGTTCCCGAGGTATGTAGAGCAAAATAGCATCCGTAGTAAAAATTAGGACAAGATATATGTTTCCTAAGATTATGGAGAAGGATAATAATGAATGAAACAAAGTTCAAAACTTGCAGAAGACAGAACAGATATGATATAGACAATGTCAGGATAGAAATAGATACTAACCGAATGAGTAACATTTTCAAGAGAATCCGCAATGCAATGATGTTGGTAGGCGCGAGACGCCCACATAGCCGTGGAAGCTAATTAATCCCTTGAGAAAACAACCCAAGCTTGAGTTTAAGTCGGACTCAAACCAACCAATACAAGCAATAACGAATACCCAGATAAAACAGTAAGTAAATGAGACGAGACAACAGATTTACGTGGTTCGGCAAACTTGCCTACGTCCACGGGAGCCGCACAAATAATTTCTTATTTAACTACAAGAAATTACAAAGCTTGAAATAGAGAAGATCTCAAACTTGAGATCTCTCAAAAAATACCACTTGTGATTTTAATCTAAAATCACAGCTCAATTTCTCTTCTCAAAAAACCCTTCTCAAAATCCTTGAGAAGTGCCGCCGCCACCACTGAAGAAATTCATCTCAGAAAAAATTACGAGAAGAGCTGCTCAAATTGATCTCGTAAATAAGGTTTCTTTTTCATAGGGAAACCCTAGGCTTCATTCCACTATTCCGCCAACCTCCAACGGATATGATCGTGAATGCTCGATTCCATCCAATCTCCAACGCATTATTTGTCTAAAATAAATAGAAAAACACAAACACTAGACAAACAATATTAGTTGTAAATTGTTTGTAAAAACATTATCAAAACAAAAAGACCAACAATCTCCCCTTTTTTATGATGACAAACAATTTACAAAATGTTGTATGCATGAAACGAAATAAATAAGAATTATGATTATCATGCATAAAAATAAGGAATATATACTCATAATATTTCTCCCCCTTTGACAACATCAAAAAGGGGAAAACAAAAGAATGGAGAGAGCGAAAACTCCCTCTACCAATAAGCATGGTGCGTATAAAAACAATAATAGAAATAGGGAATGCTCCCCCTATCAAAATGCCTTATAAGATATATGAAATGAATGCTAAATATGTGAGCAAGCATATATGAAAAATATGCTAAACACAACTCACATACAACAAGACAATTGAGAACACATGTAGATATGTCATTTAAAAAAATGTGTCTCAAAGCATTGGTTTTAAAACAAAACCTAATCAAAAAATTTATGAAATCAAAAGAAAGAAAACATGAGAATCATGCAAAAAGTTATCAAATGAAAACAAATCAACCAATGAAATCATAAATCACAAGTAAACCATATGAGAACATAAAACCAAACCATCATCGATTTTCAAAAAAGTAAGAGAGACAATCATATCAAGCTCTTGAGCGAGCTTGTTTCAACCCATATAAATATTTTTAGCACCCAGTAAACAAGATTTGAGAATAAACACCCAATAAACCCGGGGGGGTTATATAAACACAAACCTCTCAGCAAAAATCAAAACTAATAATCATGAAAACAAAAGAATTCATTAAAAAAATTTAATTTTCAATACTTTTAAACACATTTTTCAAAACCAAGAAATAATAAAAAAAAATATTAGAAATCTTGGTTTAAAAGGATTTTGGTACCCAAGCATTCTTGGTGCCGAAAATTTTAGGGACATAATCCCTATCATTAAAACTCAAAGCCTTAGGGTTATGAACCCATTTGGGCGCAGTTTGCGCACTAATTCAGTCATAATAATAATCACTCAAATGACCCTTCCGATTGTAATATGTGCAATGAAAGATGCTCATTTATTTTTGTGGACCATAGGGATGTGCACGGGAACCATTTGCAAACAAAAAAAATTTATATATAGCTCTTTGCAATTGTTAAACACCATTAAACAAAGGTAGTTCTTTTGAAACAACTTGCGATTTTAAAATATTTTGTAAATCAAAGCAAAATTTCGCTAAGTGTCCAAACCTACCATAAACACCACACTTAAACTTTTGTGATCTTTTAGAAACATTTGGTAAATGTGAAACTTTTTTCAAGTCAAAGCAAAATTTTGCTAAATGACCAAAACGATCACAATGATTACATTTAAACACACTAGCATGCTTATGATGAGAAAATGATACATGTGCATGTGTGTGTGATGAAGATGAAGCTTGATGGGATGCACAAGCATGATTAAGCTTGATGGGTTTTTGTGCATCATAACAAAATTTAGCAATATGACTTTTTCAGTCGTAAATAGAGTATTTGTAAATTTTGTTATACATGTGTGCATAGTATATGAGTTGCTTGGAAGAATTTTCATTGGATTTTGCACACAAGTCCATAAGCTTTTTATTATTTACAATGCATATTTTAAGGGTTGAATCTAAAGATGATATACGTTCATTAACATGATTCAACTTATTATTTTGTACAAATGCGTTGTTATTAGAAGTAGAACATATATAGTCATTTATAAAAGAAGCAAATATCATTTTTCATATTCTCTACTTCTAATATGGTATTATCTCTTTCATGAGTTAAGTTAGCAACATTTGAAGTTAAAACAATATGATCCAATTTTAATTTTTTATTATTTTCTTTGAGGATCACATTCTTATTAGAAATTGTATCAAACTTAGATGCTAACAACTCATGATCGGATTTTAACTTTACATGCTTACTTTTCAAATCAATAAAATTTTTATGCAATTTGTTATAGGCATGCAATAATTTTTCAGAAACACAAGCAAGTTCATCACTAGATAAATCATTAATGGATTCGAACTTGCAAACCTCACCATGGCTATCGCCTAGTGTCCATGTGCATGATGCTCTAATGGAACTTGAAAAGAAAACCTCCAAAGCTTGTCTGATCACCTCGAAGTTCCCCTGATGTGTTTCTATGAATTTTCATAAAGTATGAGCACTATCAAAATAAACAAACTTGTTAGAAATAGATGAGTTAAAAGCATTTAATAAAAGTTCTAACAAGAGCTTGTTCATAGTAAACATTCTTTTATCATTTTTACTCTACTTGGATTTCTCCGAAGTGGGTACAATATAAGCATTATCAATTATTTTTCAAAAATTAAAATGTCTAGATTTAACAAATATTTTAAATTTAGAGCACCATTGGGTATAGGGAAAAATATTTAATTTAGGAGCAATATTTATATCATAGCCTAAATAATGCACACAATGTATATCCATAATATATTATGCAAGCAAAATACAAAAAATAATCTCAAAACTAGATTAGCACAAAAAATAACTTGGATCTTTAACTCAATATGATTAGACCTTAAATCAAAGAGCACCAAGCTCTGATACTAATTGTTAGACCCTAATGCCACTAGGAAAGAACCCTAGAGGCGGGTGAATAGGGTTTATACTAATCTAATCCGATTTTATGCCAATTAAAACTAATTAACAAATTATACTAGTAAATAAGATATGTAACAATTGTATGCAAGGATAATCAATATAAACAAAGGGTAAAATAAACAAACTACAAATGTGATAGGACAATATACACAAAGAGTAATAGACAATGACGATATAAGATAAACACAAAAGAAAATACGCCAAGGACAAACTAAAACACAAGCAAATGATCACGGAGTTCGGACCTTCCGTCCTACGTCTCCGCTCCCCACTCCCGGGAAGAAATCCACTATCACACCGAGTTTTCGACGCTCACCCGAAAACGTTTACACCTCACACTCGGTTTTCTAGCTCATCGAAAACTTTACATTTTCGACGCTCACCCGAAAACGTTTACACCTCACACTCGGTTTTCTAGCTCATCGAAAACTTTACAATCAATACTCTTACAATCTTACTCTACACCCTCTAAGTATTGGTCTCTAGCCCGTGTCTCCCTTAAGTGCTCGGATTTACAACCTCCCCAAGCTTTACTATCGACGTCACTCCTCTTGGGATGACCTCGTCTCTAACCACACACTTCTCTCAGTGTAGAAGTGTATTACAAAGTGTATCCTCACAATGAAGGCTCACAAATACAAATGTTTGTTCTCTAACTAGATGAGAGCTCAATTAAGCTCACTCTCAAGGTCACAATCCCACAACCCCAATATATACTATGTATGCAAATACAATAAACTCAATGGTTGTGTGTGAACAATGAGTAAATCAAAACAAATCTAAACTCAAAATAAATTCTAGCTTATGGAAATAAAAATCAAACATATAAATAGCTAGATATGAGTTTAGAAAAACTTCTCTATGATGACAAGAGAGAGAGGGAGATGAGTAGAATGCCCAAACACAATTGAAGGTCTCCTCAAGCCCTTGTGAAAATTTCTTCACAAAACAAATCTTGTAAATAAAAAACTTAAACAAACTTAAACCACACATAAAACTTGTTTTTAAACTCTCTTAGGTAGGTGGGAATGATAAATGCAATGGGGGTATATATAGACTAGAAGAAAACAAACCAAGAAAACCCCAAAATCCCACTAAAAACAAAAACTAAAAATTAGTCGTTACTGTGCAACGGTAACATTGACGGTCGACCGCAGTGCCAGGTCAGATCGACCGTGAAGAGGTGAAATCCAAAGATTGCTCTCTGGATATTTCACAGTCGACCACGGCGACCATGACGGTTAACCGCAAACCGACATATCAGATATGCACATGTTTGTAGAAAATCTGATTTTAAACATGTCTTAAAAATAACAAATAAAATCCAAAAAATAAAAAACTTTGGGGAATACTTGTAAACATGAAAATGAACATATTACAAAAACTGGTTTTTAAAAAGCACTTCCCATTTGTGAAATTTCATTATTTTGCAAAATCGCTTAAAATACGAAATCTCGAAAATACATGATTTTGACAAAATGACATAAACAAACTCCTAAAACATTTTGAATGGATTTATAGACTTATACAAGATATGAAAATAGTGTAAACAAGTCTTCAATCCATAAACATATAATTTTGCAAATTCAATAGAATATGAAACACGTAAATGTATATATGAAGATATATATTGTTTCATATCTATATAGCTATACTAAAAACAACTTATCCATAAATAAATATGTGAATAAATCTATGATTTACAAAAACTTATTTTCTATGTGGATAAGTTACAAAATGAATAAACCAAAAATGATAAATATGAAACATGTGTGTATGTATATAGATAAGTGTACTTGTTTCATATTTAAACTTGAAAGCTATAAAACCAAAACGTGTACGTGTGTATATAATTGAGCTTAAAGTATTAACACATATAATATAAAACCTAAACTAATTTACCCAAGCTTGATTGATCTTTATTGTAGTTTGTCTTGGTAAACATGGATGAAGTTTGAACTTGGATCTTGACTAGTATGCATAAGTTTTATTTTACTATTCCGCCAACCTCCAACGGATATGATCGTGAATGCTTGATTCCATCCAACCTCCAACACATTGTTTGTCTAAGGGCCTGTTTAGATTTGTAGGGGGTGAAGGGAAGTTAAGGGAAACTGAGTGAAGGGAAGGGAAGGGAAGGGAATTCCCTTCCCCTTGGTTACACCCCAATTTGGGGGTAACAATTTTTATACTATTAGGGGGTGAACCAAGGGGAACTAGGGTGAATTAACTTCACCTCCTAAGTGTTCCCAAACAAGGTGAATGGAGGTGAATGATTCCCCTAACTTCCCTTCACCCTCATTCCCCTCAATCCAAACAAGCCCTAAAATAAATAGAAAAACACAAACACTAGACAAACAATATTAGCTATAAATCATTTGTAAAAATATCATCAAAACAAAAAGGCCAACAGATCTCATATTCTTATCTCTCCTTGAGTATATTTCAGGAATATCCTTGAGAGAAGGCGTAGATTTGTATGATCATATACCAAATCTTCCGCTCATTTTGGATTAATCTTGTTCCTCTTTAAGGAGTGAATGAACTTCAATTCCTCTCACAACAAGATGAGGAATATGGATTCCCAAGCAATTTCAATGCCAATTGTGGTAGCATAGGTGTAGAAGCCACATAGATAATCCACCATGATTTAGCATCCATTTCCCCCCATCACACAAGGAGTCATGGTTAAAAAATGCATCCAATAAGGCAAAAAAAATTAGCAAATTTGATGTTCACCATTTGTCGTTCTTCGGAATTTGGAAAGTACCTTCTCAAACACTTAGATCTTTCATTGGAGATTTCAAGATTCTTGTGTGGTGCAATTCAGTTTGGTGCTCCGGTGAGCCATTATGCACTATAATACCTAGAAGATAGTGCAAAAAAGCTTTAGAGAATGGACCAAACAATAAATGCTAAAAGTTTTGTAAAAGAAAAGTAAAGAACTAATTTGAATTGAGGGAAAGCAAACAATGAAGCAATGTGTTGCTCTTATTCCATCAATCTATTAAAATAATATGCATCACATTATAAAATGAAGATTCTTCATCATCACTCTTGCATTCCTTTCTATAAATTGAGCTCTTCACATTTCAATCATAGAATCCCACTTGTCATAGATGAAGTGCAGATTAAAACTTGCTGGTGTCGACGGATCGAAACATATTATATATAAGCTTGGCAAAGAAACTAATATATTCTATCTTGTCCAACCATATATCATACAAAATCATTTACTTGACAAGGTGTGCTTTCCTAACATCATCATCCCGATATAAGTTCTAATTTTCACTAATCATCAAATCAAGAAGACTATGTTTTCTCTCTTTGAACTGCCTCAACATAATAACTACCAAAGAAAAATGAATTTCGACAATAGCAAGCATTTTCACATGATTATTGAACATCACCAATCTCATAAAGAATCAATTTGAATTTCTAATCATCATAACATCTCCAATAATATCAGAAATCCAACTACATTCTTCTCATACACCACCTCATTTTTTTGTTCTTTGCCGCACAAATGTTTTTTAGTGTAAGATTTAGTGTGTGAACTACACACGGTGTCCAAAATATATGGGGGATATTCTCTCCACAATGCTCACTGAAGGCTTGCAAACCGGTGCATTGTCGGTTATAACTTGCACGACATTAAGGACCCACCTCTTAAATAGTTTTTAAAAGAATCTCCGCAATATATTCCATATTCTTGGTTACCCTCCACATTGACCGCATTCAAGAACATTGGCCCACTTTTGGTCACCGCCATCACGTTAATGATAGGTCTTCTTTGTGAGTAAGACCAACTATCATTGGCAATGGAGACGCTCTTTTCTTTCCATGTAATCTTTATAGGTTTCAATAATTTCTCAATGTGTGATCTATCTTTTTGCAAAACATTTGTTCTATAAAGATCGTACCCTGATGGAACAAAGCCTCTAATTGCTTTATTTGCGGCATACTTATAAGATGAGATGAAATATGGATTCTTTACCAAATTAAATGATAAGGCCCCGTGTCAAATCCTGGCTCTGCCTCTGGATGTAGATACAAATATGAGGTAGGATATGGGACATAGGAAATTTGTAAAAGGTAGGATTGGGACTCGATTATATATACATATTGATTTTACTATTTTACATGAGATTGATTTTGTTTTTTATTTACATAGTATGAAAACTAAAATTCCTAATAATATTTTTACTTCATTTAATTTTAACTAGATACCTCAATGACCTTCAAAATCATACTTCTAAAATTACGGGCTCAAAAAAACTTGACCCATGTTCAACGAATCGTAGGAACTGGCGGGAAGTGCAAGATATACATTCATTAAGTGTATGACGAGTGTTCTAAACTAGAACATGTATTATATAATTGAGTACACCTTTAAATAAATGTATGCAAATTCAAGGAGAGTCCAAGGAAGTGTCCAACAAATGTCCAAGGATTGTTGGCATCGAACACATCGGACATGGATACAGGAGCCCAGACAAGGCGTCTGGGTTACCTATCTGACCATTTTAGCCCACCGATTTCAAGTTTAAGGACCAAGTTTAATAAGAATAGTGGTCATGATAGACATGGAGGAACAAATATAATGAGGAGATGACTTTACCTTTGAAGATACAATGTATTCGAGAAGAAATGGCCGATGGTTAAGTGCATTAGCAGGAAACTTCGTAGCAACCCTGAACACGAATACAACGGGATAGCAAATAAAAAAGGAGTAGCAAAGTTTTACTTTAAAAAATATGATATGCTGAAGATCAATTATACCGTGTATAGAAGATTTCCAATTGTCTTGTTACAACCATTCCCAACATTTGCCTGCAGCACCAATAATTACAAAATAAATATACTCACAGTTCAGTAACTAAATTTATATATCGTCGCTGTAAGCTGCATGGAGAAGAATGTCATATCAGTAATAGTAAATTGATCAAACAATAAATGGCACAGATTTCCATTCTTCACACTTTATACCAAATCATTCCTTTCTTTCTAAATACTGGTCTAAAGAAGTAGATACAATGATACAACAGGAAAAGGAACAAAACCTTGTACCAAATCTTCATAGTTCCCTATATTAGGCACATGAACAGGCCATCTCTCTGATCTCCTTCACATTTTATCTTATAACCTAAGTTACTTGTGACTCATATTAATGTGAACATTTCTTTATCCTATCTTTTAGCATATGACAACTGATTCATGTCAACATTCTCAAGGCCTTCGTTCCTAAATTCTTAGACAAGTTTGTAACTATATAGTTTCCATCCCAATCAGAGATTTTTGAGAAATCTACTTAGTTTTGGCCTACGTTACCTGGACTCGGGTATGAGTATCTGATACGGGTGCGGATCCGAGTGTCCGATACGAAATTTCTAAAAATTTTGGATACGGGGACACCGTCCTAAATTTCGACACGGGTACGAGGATACGACAATAAAAAAAAATAAAAGTTTAATCAACAATTCAGCATGTGAAAGGCTTTGTAACTTTCCAACTTCCATCTTTAACTCTTCATTACATGCAAGCAATTAACAATTATATTAACTATAGCAATTTTACTATGTTTAATTTCAAATTCTCAATAAAATAAGCTCATCCTTAAAATATAAGTAAGACCACATTTGACACTTTGACTGATATCACATAACAAAAAAAATAATATATATAATAAAATAATATATATAATAATATATAGATAAAGAGAGAGAGAGAGAGAAGAGAGAGAAGAGATAATGAATCCTTTCAAGAGGGATTCCTCCTTGACCCTTATAAAACACAATGATTGAGCGACATTATGGATGATCCGCTCCGTTGAACTGATCACAACTAAACCCAACACAGGGACCAAGTTTGGAATCCGCGTCGTTTGACCCTCATCGAACCAGTGAAAAGTTCATTCATCAAACCGTTAAAATTGAATGACGAGTGAAGGTCAAACGACGACAGGGTTCAAACCCAAACTGGTGTATTGTTAGAATATGTACGACAAGTTCAACGGAGCGGATACCACAAGTCGCCTCAATCATTGATTTTAGAGGCGTCAAGAACAAATCCCCTCCTATGACAAAGATACCATACATCTCATATATATATAATATATAATATATATAAATAATAATAAATATATAATAATATATAATAAAATATAGTATATATTATATATATATATTACAGAAATTACAATGGCCTGACCTCAATCCTCAGTCATGCTCAATACCAACAAAAATTGAGAAAAACTAATTTACAGCCCACCTTAACCCAACCAACAACAATCCCATATACAAGAAAAATACGCGCCCACACCATATACAATAAATAAAGCAGCGGCCCAACCCTCAAGCCCAAACGCAATCACAACCCATAAAAACCAAATACCCCATTCCCTCGGCTAGAACCCAGAACCCATTCCCCTCCCGCAGCGCGCCGCAATAGCCAAAGCAAGCAACGAAAAGATGCCGCCAAAGTCGATCCCTCCCAGTCGTGCGTGTTACCTCAGGTCACCGGCGGAGGGGGACACAATCCCTGCCCCGAAATCGAGCCGTCGTAGCCTCAGAACCGCAGTGCCATCGGCCTCTCATCTTTCTTTCTTTATTTTTGTTTTGCGACACACACCTCGCGAATCTGAGTGCCACCACCGATCCGACCCGATTTCTACCCGGATCAATGCGGCTCGTATCGATGCGTACACGTCGACTCGAGGGTATCGAGTATCCTGGATACGGTTGCGGATCCGTAAGTCGTCCAGATACGAAATCTAGAAACAAATTTGGATACGCGCGGACACCCGTCCCTACGAACTTTCGACACTTGCGGCTACGTAGGATACCGACCAATAAAAAAAACAAATGGGAGAGTTGGTAATCAACCAATTCAGCATCGTGAATGGCTTTCTGTAAGCTTTCCAAACTTCCATCTTTAACTCTTCATTACATTGCCAAGCAATTAACAATTATATTAACTATAGCAATTTTTCTATGTTTATTTCAAATTCTACAATAAAATAAGGGCCTCATTCCTTAAAATTATTAAAGCGGTACAGACTCCCATTGAACTTTGCACCTTTATATTCTACATTAAGCCATCATAAAAATAATATATATATAATATTATATATATAGTATAGGTTATATTACTATATATTATTTATAGAGCAGAGAGACGAGAGAGAGAAGATCTGAGTACGAGAGCAATTTCAATGACGTATCCTTGTCGATAGGAGGGGATTTCCTCCTTGACGGCCTTTAAAATCACATGATGAGCGACATTATGATGATCCCGCCTCCGCTCTGAACTTGATCTACATATTCTAAAGCCCCAACACACCAAGTTCTGGGTTAATCGTCGTCGCTTTGACCCTCCACTCGAACCCATGTGAAAAGTTCTATTACATTCAAACCTCGTTTAAAATTGATACGACGGTGGATCGAAGCGCGTCAAACGACGACGCCGTTTCAACCCAAAACTTGGCCGGGGTGTGTATGCGGGTTTCTAGGAATATGTAGATCAACGTTCAGACGGAGCGGATCATCCCACAATGTCGCGCCCGCTCAATCATGCTGATTTTAGAGGGCGGTCAAGGAACAAATCCCCTCTATGACAATGGGTATACCCATAATTCTCATATATATATATATATATATATATACTATATATATATATAAGTTAAAATTAAAATATATTATAAAATATAATATTATATATATATAGTACTATACTATATCATATAACTATATGATATAGTATATACTTTACAGAATATACAGATGGGCCTTGGACATTTTCACATCCTCATCGGTTTCATGTCTCACAGTACCCACCACAAAATGCTAAGGCAATAACCTATATTTACAGCCAACCTGAGCCCAACTCAAGCAAATCCCCATATACAATGACATTTAATTGTTAGCGCCCCCACACCCCATACTACACTGAATTAACAGCCAGCGCGCCCAACCTCATAGGGCCAAACGCAAACACAACCCATATAAAATCCAAATACCCCAGCTCCTCTCTTAGCACCCTTTAGAACCTCTTCCCTCTCCCTGCCAGCCGTCGCCGCCAATAGCCAAAGCAAGCAGCGCGAAGAGATGCTGCCAAAGTCTCGATTCCCTCCCAGCCCGTCCGTGGACGCTGTACGCTCTAAATCCATGGCGTCACCGCGCCAGGTCCGCTGAGCGTGGGGACTACAAGTTCCCTGCGCCCCGCAAGGATCGAGCCGTTCCTTCCTCAAGTAACCGCAGCTTGCGATCGGGCCCTTCTTTCCATCTTTTCTTTCTTTAATTTTTTTGGTTTTGTCGATTCACACACCTCGCGCCGCTGATCTATCTGAGTGGCCAACCACTCGTTATCCGACCCGGATTTCGTACCCGGCATCGATAGTCGGCTGCGTATCGATGGTGTTCGGTACGACGGTCAAACCGTCGTGTCCGAGTAACGTAGGTTTTGGCTCTATTTTTTTAGACCTTTAATCAGAGCCGGCTCAGAGGGTGTGCAAGAGGATCGACTGCACAGGGGCCCCTAAAATTGGGGCCCCAAAAAAATCTCATCTACCGTCCATTACTAATTCTCAATTGGATCTCGGCCATCCATTCAAACTTAAACACCCTAAAATCCCTTCAAAAATCCCTTCAACCGTTAGTCCCAAAACTCAGCCCCCAAAATCCACTCACCCCCTCAACTCCGTTTCCTCATCTCTTCCGTCCGTAGACCCCCGCGATCGTCGCCGTCGCCAGACCTCGACGCTCGCCTCGCCACCCTCCCCAATCACAGATCTCCTCCGTCCTCCCCAATCGCAGATCGATTTTTATCGTAATTACTTGATTATTTGGAAATTTTTGAGGGATGATGATGAACAATTCGACGCCGATAGCAGCTGGTTTGAGCTCTGGATCGGGGGATGCGACGGCTCAGAGGAAGAATAAGAGGCCAAAGTGTGAGTTTTTGTTAGGGATTTTGATTTTTATGTGTTTAATTTTAATGGGTGTCTTTTAGTTTTGTTGATTGTGAGTTAGTTTGAGATTGAGATTTTGAGCTAGGGTTTGTTGAATTGGATATTGTTCGGTTGGTTTGTGTTAGGGTTTTTGATCTGTATGCTTTTGTTGTTAGTGGGGATCCTCTGCTTAAGCCTATTTTCCCTTAGATAACTTACTGATTTTTTTAATTTATTTTCTGGTTTAGCTTGTGGTCTCAATGAACAATGGATTATAACTTGGGTAGAACTAAGTTAATAAATGTGCTCTTTGATCTGCCTTTCAGATTCGAAGTTTACTCAACAGGAGCTTCCAGCTTGCAAGCCTATTCTCACTCCCCAATGGGTATGTTTCACTAATTGTTGGTTATAAATATTAACTCAGAAATGACCAAGTTGCTTACTTAACAATGTGCACTCCATGTTCTATAGGTGATTTCAATGTTTGCAATAATTGGCACTATTTTCATCCCCATTGGCATCGCCTCACTGTTCGCTTCTCACAATGTATTCTCATAGATGTCATGAAATTATTGACACAACTTCTAGTTTGTAATTGCCTTGTCACCTTTGACATGAATTGTGTTTGTTATTACCATTTTTCTTATGTCCAAGTCAAGAGTAATGTGCTAAGTGCCTACGAAACGCTCGCATGAAAGTGCCTTACTGAAGTATGAGTTATGTATTTCTTGTAAGTGGAGAAGGATATGGATGCTCCTATTTATGTGTACTATCAGCTTGATAACTTATATCAGAATCATAGGAGGTACATAAGAATTCACTTTATTCACAATTGACTCTGACTTTGCAATTTAAAGGCTTAATTAGTGATTTTGCAGCTAAAAATGCAAGGAGGACAATTTTTCGATGATACTTTTTGATTTTGCAGCTAAAAATGCAAGGAGGACAATTTTTCGATGATACTTTTTGATGCTAAAGGCTTCGATATCTCTTATGAAGGTAAGCGGCAAGGAGGACAATTTTTCGATGATACTTTTTGATGCTAAAGGCTTCGATATCTCTTATGAAGGTAAGCGCAGATACAAGAGGAACATAATATGCAAGTATTTCTTATTGTGGACTATTTGCTCTATTGAAAAGCTTTATTAAAGTGGGATTACATGCATTTATCTGATTAGTAATATTTTATTCAGGTGACCGAAGAGATGAAGAATGGGCAATAACACCTAAAAAATATGTTAAAGACTATCCAGATGTAAAAAAATCAGGTAACATTTTAATGTCTGATTAGTAACATTTTGTTTCCTAGCATTTTGGGGATTCAAATTAAAATTTATTGATATTTTGTATATAGAGAAGAGCATGTGTTTACTTTTCGCACATGGCCCCTAAAATCTCAGAACTGGCCCTGCCTTTAATTCTCACAATCTTGCGCATGCTCATAAATGAGATTTTGGAGCTAAGGCACTCGAAATCACAAACTTCTCATCAGATAAATTGAAAGAAAACGAAACTGAAATTTCTTCCAACTCAATATCTTATTATTTTTCCGAACATATTAGGGTTTTTATAAAGGATAAGGAATGGAGAGAAAGGGTACCCCATGGATGACCTTGCCGAGGTTGGCCGTGACCTTAGGGTTCCTTAAAGCGTTCTCGGCCGTCCGTTTTGTCTAACCCAATAGCCAGAAAACGCCTCGAGATTTGTGCCGTCATCTGCCGCAGCTCTTCGCTCCCGCCACCACGCAGCTCTTCGCTCCTGTTCCTTCGAGACAAAGAAACGATGGGTAGCAAGACTGTAGTCTATTTGGGCCATTTCCAATTTGGGCCCTACTGATGGGCTTTCCTATTTGATGGGCGGGCCTTTTAATTGTAGGGGTTTCTTCAGGCAAACCTCCTTTGAAAACCACATTTATGACAACGTCATCTTTAGAAGGGGTTCCAATTGCAATAAACAATTTTAACCTAATTTCTAGTAAAATTTTTTATTAAATTTCCAAAAAAAAATATTGAAAAACACAAGTGTCAAGCATGTGACATGCTTTCTCAACGTAACCTAGTGTTTGACACACGCATTTTTTTAAGGAATTTTAAGAATTTTAGTTATAATAATTTCATCAAAAATAGGTCAAGATTATTTATTGCAATCATGACCCCCACGAAAAGTGGTTTCAGTATGAATTGAACTTTAAAGATGTTTTTCATAAAATCACCCTATTTTAAAAGTGATTTCCATGGGGAAAACTCAATTTATATTTATGTCTCATCTATCTAATCTAATCCTATTCTAAAAGTGCATCCTACATCAAAAACAATTTTCAAAAAATATCCTCGACAATAATATCAATTGATAACAATAATATGAATAGCAATATTAAAAATAATGTTATATATCTAATATTAATGCTTATCTATACTATATATTAACGTTAGCTTATCTGAGGGAGGGAAGGAGGAAAAATGTTAGGTGGTTCTTCAAGAGATGAACTTTAATTTCCATTAGGAAGTGAAAGGTGAATGCATTACTTTTAAAGCTTAAGAGGTTCACTCAGTAATAATGTAAACACCCTACTCTGCTCGGAATCAATTCTAACTATATATTTCAATCGTTAAATTTGAATTTTCTACTTGTGTTGAATCCTTAATTTTTGACACGTGTCGTATCCCTTCTTCAAGTTGAAAAAAAACCTATGTTATGTTATTCTTTGTTAAAAATCAAGTTTTTTGAGTTTTAAAAGTGATTTATTTGGGTTTTCATGATGTTTTGTGCTTTAAGAAAGAGATAATGGGTTTTATGATTAATTAGCTTATTGCATTAGATCTAATAAAAAAGTATACCCATTGCCCGCAACCCGCTTCATAATCCCTCATATAAAAGCCCTAATTCCTCTTTCTCAAGAGATTAGGTGAAGATTGAAGAGCATGGAAGCTAAGAGAGGAAAGCTTCTACATCCCAAGATAAGTGCTTTCTTGCTCAAGGTTTTCCTTTTAAAGTTTTGATTCATAAGTTTTGGAGATCTCACTCTTCTCTTACTAATGCTATAAGTTTTATTTTGACTTGATTTATTTTAGATTTTCATGGGATTTGAACAAGGAGGCAGCTCTCTAAGAGGTGGATCTCAATCCATAGTCTCTTTCAATGAGAAGGACTCATTGTTATAGATAAATGATACCTTTGTAAGATAAATCTCATGTTTTGATGCGTTTTTCATGGCTTTTTGTGTATCATATGATCTCTATCCTTCTACGATATTTTTGGATAGTGATGAGTAGCTTGGATAAGGGGTTGTCCTCACTTTTTGTTTGGATTGCGAGCCTTCGAGCTCTAATGGTGGATTTGAGAATACTCAATAATTTAATGCGAAAATAAATGGAATAGTTTCTTCTTAGGAGTACATAACTTGGGCTGAAGTTAGTTTTTTATTTAGGTTTGAATCGAGGAAGTCTTTGATTGAAAATATTTTGAGACTCATAGATTTCAGCACAAACGCATGCACTCGACCTGTCCAACGCACGTGCTTAGTGAAATCCCGAGAATAATTTGTTTTATAGAGCATATGCGCTCAAGCCAATTTTTCAAAAATAATTTTCTATTTTAGATTTATCAGACTGTTGTTAGAACTTGCCTGATATAGCATCGGACCTATGCGCTGAATATAAGAAAATAGATCCTTTTGATTTTGGGAAATTAATCTACTTGAGATAATTTTCACTATTCTTTGCGTTCCTTTGATGAATAATGATACTAGTTATGCAATTAAGCTTGTTCCTGCCATTTTCAGATAAAGTAGATAATAGTCACTTGTTTATTATTCCTTGTTTATGATCGTTTTATTTAATCCATGACATATCCATGTTCATGTATGCAAGTAAGGCTTGTTATTTTATGTTATCGCATAGTGTTTATTGCATGTTTCTGCCATGTTATGTTATGCTATGCCTTGACCTAGACTCTACAGACATTATGCATATTATCCTAGGTCATACTTTAGACTTTTGTTTGTTCGGTTAATTATGATGAGATTTGGCCCTAGGGGCATGCATGATTAGGAACTATGATGTGGTATATAAATGATAATGATGATTGCTTGTGTTTAGATGTTGGGTGTGTCCCTCATGATACTAAATCAATAATGGTCTCTGGTTGAATCAAGAAATTTCTTAGTTTGGGATATATTGCTACTATGAGTAAAGGCTAATGATTCTCCACCATAAAAAAATTGATTAAGTACAAAACATGATAAACCAAGAAAGAGATTAAGTATCTGTGTGTATCAAGTCATGATGACTTGCTTTGATATTTGAGATGCAAATTTCATTTGCTTTGGAAATCCAATCAGAGAGGGCATCCATATGATGAATGTTCTCTATGGATTGAGTTATCCGAGCCTAGTGTATAATACATTATGTATAACTAACTAATGAAAATATTCATGTGAGTTAATTAATGGGGGGATTTGGACACCTCACAGATAATGTGCGACCCATGATTATGTTTGAGCGCTAGTGCCAAATGAGTCTGTGCATATAAACCAAATAAAGGTCCTAGTGGGTACACCAAGCACACATTATCCCTTAAGAGCTTTCCCTCAACAAGATTAAGTAAAATATGAGTGTTGTTAGATGCACACGCAACCTATGCATCACACTCTAGGATTAGACGCACCCTCATTGATATCTCTATGTTGTTGTTATTTTGATTATCTACTACCTCTGTTTATGATCTAGATTTCCAAGATGCATGTTTCTTATTCATGAAAGCAAGTCATATCTTATGTTTATGTCAGTCATAAATTCATGATACATGTTACATGTGCATAAACTAATCCTTAATTTTATCACTTGTTAGACGACTTTCTGATCACCCTGATTTGCATATCAGTGGTAAACCCGGACCTTTCACCTGTGCTTTCAAGCACCCTGGAGTCTAGTGATCTTCAATAAATAGAGTTTCTATCGACCAGCTTGTCTATATGTTTATTTAGTTCTATTTCAGCTTGATATTACTAGACTTTGTTATCTATGTTTTCTTTTTTGCTGCTATGTAGAGACATTGATGTACTTAACTATTTTAGTTGTTATCTAGACTTGTGTGGCCATGCGAACTTATTGTTATGTATTATGTGAAGATGACATTGATATCAATCTCGTGATATCTTTTATGTTATTTAGTATTTATGGACTTGTTGTTTCTTTGTTGAATATATTGTTTTCGCTGCGTATTTATAATTTATACTTGTTATTTGCTATATATTAAATTTCCTGTATTTGTGTTTTTAATTATGTTATTCTATTCTGAGTATGGTATATGAGATATATATATGATCCTCATGGTAAGCTTAACTATATACTTTTGGGCCGTGTTTGGCCCAATTGTATATGGTACCTAGCCTAGTCACATGCCGATTGGGTGCTTCTCGGACACAGGGCATGACAAATAGTCCCTCACTACTAACTTTAATGTACACCTAATTATGATAATTAAGAGGTTCACTCAATGCAAAACCCTCTTCATCTTCCCATCTTATAACTTCCAAACCCACTAATGTGGCATAAATTATGCCAAAGTTACAAGTGCACAATAATCAAGTTATAGTATTTAAGATATCGATCCATGGGAAGGAGAGTATTAGAAAGAAAGATCTAAGTGGGTTCTTGAAATGTGTAGGAAACTAAGAATGATAGTGGTAAACAAACATGGTGTGTGTTTTGAATAGAGGTTTCTTATAAAGATAAAAGGCTAAAATAAGAGAGAAGAATGACAGAAAGAGAAGAACATAATAAAAGCAAATCAAATCAAAACAAAAAGTGAATGAAAAGATGGAAGAAACCAATAAAGGAGAATAAAAATGTGGGATTGCATTTACTAGTTAATTTCAATTTGTAATTAAGAATTACTCTCTTTATGTTCACATATTTCTTAGATTTTCTAAGCATAGACTATCAAGTTATTTAAACAAGCATAACATATCAAAATCATATCTAAGCAATATTAATACTCATAAAAAGAAATAAATAACTAGATAATAATCCTAGAATTATATAAGCATAATCTATTAAACCACTAAAGGAAAGCATAAACTATCAAACTCTTTTTCTACCAATTAGTTCTCTAGTCAATTATCCTAACATGGTCATTTTAAGCACAAAGAGAGCAAATCAAAAAAAAAAAAAAAGAAATTAAATTAGTTTTATCTAATCCAAGATTTCCTATAAGAATTAGCTACTCATATTACAAAAACAAAGAAGGAAAATCTATAGTAGAAAGCATTAAAGGCAAGAAAATAATTCTAAATTACAAAGAAAATAAAGAAAGAAAGAAAATAAAGCATAAAATCTGCACTACAAAGCAACAAAAAAAATAAGAAAACAAATCTATACTACAAAACATGGAATAAATCTATACTATAAAGCAATAAATCTACACTACTAAACATGAAGTTAAAAATAAGAATTAAAATCCTAAAACATGCAATTTCAAAATAAGAAAATAAAATTTAAAAAATAAAAATTTATATTGTAAGCGGTTGGTCCCTTGAGTGGCAAATATTCATCTTCATCATCAAAAGAGAAGAAGAAAGAAACTTGAAAAAGAGGATTTTTTTATTTATTGCAAATAAAAAGTTTACAATTTTAAAGGTCTTCTCAATTAAGAGTATTTATACTCTCTAAAATAGAGTTTATAAAATTTTTCACACTTCAAACCCCTCACTCTACCCCTCTGTTTATAGCCTACAGCCTTTAACCTCAACCCTTGGATTAAGTAGGGTTTAGAAAGGATAAAAATCAACCATTGATCGATATCATTACATTCTAATCGATAGGTTCATCGGTGAGCTTATCGCTTAGCTTGTAATAGAAATGTAACAAACTATGTTGACTTTGTTGATTCCGTCTAATTTGGGCTTTTTTCGGCTTCTTGTATGCTTCAATAAAGCTTTGGAAAATAAGGAGAATTGATCCATTTGCACTTTTATTCTTTAAATATCCATTACCTGCAAATTAAAATAAAAATATTACTAACAGATATTTTTATTCAAAATAAAATAAATAATAAGGGTATAAAAGTGTAACAAAATGTGATGATCAAATACCCGTACACCTAAGTTTTTGCTTATCTTCTAGCAAAGAAGGAGAATGAAAAAGAAAGAAAAAGAAATCTAACTCAGTTTCACATGAATCGCAATTGTATTTAACACACACAACAAGCCTTTAAACTCTTAGGTTCCCGTAGAGAGTGAGTTGTAGTCTTAATGAGGGTTTACAGTGATATACCCACATCATTCAATCAACTTCCCGCTTTAAAGAAGTTAATATAGAACTAATTTATTAGACATCTTTAAACAATCTAATTAGAGCTAGTTTATACTTAAGAAATTTTTTATGCATAAGTCCTAAGTTATATTTCTTAGAAAATATATTCATTATAGTTATATAAAACCAATCTAACATAGAAATTTATAGAAAATTCTGAAAAGATTATGTTAACACTTTGTTTCAAACAGTTTTGAAAAACATTCCTTAAAAATTTATTAAAGTTATCATAAAAAGACTAACTTAAGTATGAGACTAACTAATAACTAGCTAGTTTAAAGATTCATTAAGAACATCAATTCTTAATTAAATTTATCAAGTTGACAAATGACAAAATATTTTTTTTATGTGGAGAAGGAAAGAAAAGATGAAATAAAGGGAAAAAGATGAAAAAAATACTAACTAACAAAAGAGAAAAGATTACTAACTGAAAAAGATGACTAACTAGTCCACACCTCCACATTCAAACTTCGTCCTCAAGGCAACACTAAAAGGGAAAAGATAACTAACTAAAAAAGATAACTAACTAGTCCACACCTCCACATTCAAACTTCGCATTGTCCTCATGGCAACACTAAAAATAAAGTATTAATAATAAATGTAGCCATAGAGTACATGCCAAAATAAAAGGGTACTTGTACTGAAAATAAAAGACAAAAAATCACATCCCTTGCTAATCATTATGTGAATCTTCCTGAGTGTTCAAACCATCCTGAGTTCCCTGATCCTCATCATCACTCCCGGTAATATCAAGATCCTCCCCTGACTCGATATCAGTACTGTCAATATCCTCCTCTTCTAGTAGTTTGTCAGGCTGATGTTGATGTGGTGTTGGTGCCTGCTATGATGGAGATGGGTTTGGGATCTAAAATGATGGTGGAGCCAGGGATTTAGGTCCCAACTCATGCTAAGCAATCATGATGTAGCTGAGGCTAGATGTACATTGAACTCGATCCACTACGTATTGAACCCTGAGTAGGTACAACCCTGCTCTTTTCTCACTAAAAATATAGTACCAAATAGTCATCAAAATACATAGTCTATTTATACAAAATGGTAAAGAGGGCCCCTCTATGATCATAGATCATAGAGATCTACACAAACAAGAAAAGAAAAGAGATTTTAATCCTTGCTAACTAGATCTTGTTGCGCCCGGTAACAAGCATGCATGAATGTAGCCAATAGAGTACATACCGAAATAAAAAGGTACTAGTACTAAAAATAAAAGACAAAAAATCACATCCCTTACTACTCATCGTTTGAATCATCCTGAGTGTCTAAACCATCCTGAGTGCCCTGATCCCGTCATCACCCTCGGCAATATTAAGATCATCCCCTGACTTGGTATTAGTACTACGATATCCTCCTCCTCTTCTAGTAGTTTGCCAAGTTGATGCTGATATGGTGTTTGTGGTGGTGGTGCCTGCTATGGTGGAGATGGTGTTGGGGTTTGAAATGATTGTATAGCCTTGAATTTAGGTCTCAACTCATGCCAAGCAATCATGATGTAGCTAAAGCTAGATGTATACTGAACCCAGTTAGCTACAAACTGGTCCCTGAGTAGGTGCAAACCCATCTCTAGAGAAAAGACACAATCACTACAAATTTGGGGTGTATGCATAGTATGCATAGTAGGTGCGGTGCTACGTGGTATAGGTGGTAGAGCTGGAGTCTACTTGCGTGCCGAACATTGTGGAAACAGTAGTATCACAATCCTTATTTCAGTGAAATATTCTCTTCCTCACAATGTCTGCAATCAATAAGGAACGTCCTACCTCATATCTATTTGTATCTCATCTAGGTACCCCTACGGTTGCACATATCTGAGTGATCAGAAATGGGTAGATGAGCTGGACCCTCTACGTGTATCTCTAGGTTAGATAATCTCATGCAGTGGTGGCTGTGGTGCTCATCTAGGTATGGATAACCTCTGCAGCATTGAATCTCTATCCCGTAGGAATCCAATATAGTAGGAGAAAATCTCGAGAGCTAATGACTAAATACGAAGAACCTAGGTAACATGTCAAACTTAAGGAAGAGATTGAGAAGGATAAACTCATCCTTAAGTGTACTTGAGTTCAGAGTTCCTTTAGTGTGGGCCCACATACAAAGACACTCGACCATTCGATTGTAATCATCAGAGGTGATAATGAGGTCAGTAGCAACTCTCTCAAAGTTGGGGCAGTCCGAGTGGGTTTTGGTAACCCTAATATGCGTTGGATGATCCTAGGTGTAATTGTGACTAGCATTTTCCTAACGGTCGAATATGACTTGAACTCATCATCATTTGATTGGGTCTAGTTGGCATAGAATTCCCTAAAAAATGGAGTTTGGTTGATTCAGCTTTTCTAGCGATCATACTAAGCAAAGCGGCATTCTCTACAACATCCATAATCGGTGAAAACTCAAAAAGTCTTTTGGTGGTGAACCATCTCTCCAAATATTTTTTTTACTGATCAGAACTAAGAACAAACAATTGAACATGCTATCTCTTACTAGGGACCATATCTAAATGCAAGAAGTATTATAATAGCTTTTAGAATGCATGAACAACGATAACCGGGGTTTTTAAATGCAATTTGTAGCCAAAGAGGTTTTTCTGCCAGCAACTAATCAATTAGCTACTGTAGCTAATCGATTACTTAATGGGATAATCAATTAGTTACAAGAGCTAATCGATTAGTTGGTCCCCAAAATTCAAATTTGTCAAGTTTTCCACAAATTGTCACAACCAAATTCACCCATAATGTTTTGTGTTACTTACAATATCCATCATTCATCATCCCATACAATTATATAAAAAAAATCAAGAGATATTTCACAAAGGAAAGGATCTAGGGTTTTGGTTTTATACTTGTAATTTGAGAAGAAAAATCAAGAGATTAGCTTGATGATTTCGTCATGAATACATTGAGAGATTGTCAAAGAACAAGAGATCTTGAGAGATTGAGAGATATTAAGAGAGAAGGAGGGAACTAAGGAGGGTTTGATTTTTGGGCTTTTATTCTTGTTAATCGATGAGTTAAGGGGCACATTGATGAGCCCCTTTTATTTTTCTCTTTTTTATCTTTTTTAAATAGGCTCAGCACAAGCCCATTAGCTTATTTTTTGAAATAATTTTTTTAAGTGGGCCTTGTAAGAAACTAAAAAAAAATATATTTTTTTTAAGTGGACCTTGTAAGAAACTAAAAAAAAATATTTATTTACATGGG
>NC_033797.1:81497104-81594478 GCF_001876935.1 Asparagus officinalis | reverse complement strand
AACTAACACCTTCTCTTCTTCAATTGGAGAGAATTCTAAAAATAGTTTTAAGCGTTGACCATTGATTTTAAAAACATCGCTATTTTTAGGATTCTTTATCTCAATTTCTCTATAAGAGAAAAATTATTTAGTAATAAATGGACCAGTCAATCGTGATCTCAATTTTCCTAGAAAAAGATAAAGTTTTGAGTTATAAAGCAGAAGTTTTTCTCCTAGTGTAAGTTTCTTCCATATTATCGTGAAAATATTTGTTCTCATTATAATTTTTTGAGTTTATGTATAAACCATTTATAATCTCTTCTAATTTATTTTCTTAGAGGATTTTTATTTTTCCTGTCGAGTCCAAATGAAAACTAAGTTGCTTGATCATCCACATTACTCGGTGTTCAAGTTCAATCAGAATGTGACACACCTTTCTGGAAACGAGCCTGTACGGAGAAATTTCCAGATTGTCTTGAATATAGTTCGACATGCCTATAACATGCCACTCAAATTAACAAACTAATCTTTTTTTATCCTGATTTATAATTTTCTCTAAAATTTATTTGATCTATCTATTAGCAACTTCAACTTGTCCACTAGTTTGAGGATGATAAGGAATGTATAATTTATGAGTGATTGCATATTTCCTCATAAAAGCTTCAAATGAATGGTTACAAATATGTGTATTGTTGTCTACCATTGTCACTAATTATCGTTCATGGTACTCTAAACTGAGAAAAGATATGATCTTTGAGAAATTTAACAACCACTTTGTTATCATTGACTTTAAATACAACCACTTCAGCCCATTTAGACATGTATTCAACCGCTACTAGAATGTATAAATTTTTAAAAGAATTTGGAAACGGACCCATGCCGAAAAGTTAAATCGTGAGGATTGGTCGTAGGGATATCATGTTTTTCCTAGTAGTTCTTCCTATGAACTGATAATGGTTACATGCCCTACAGAACTCAAAGATATCTTTGAATAAGCTAGGCCAATACAAACCACACTGCATGACTTTTTCAACAGTTTTTTCTTAGACCAAAGTGGCCCACATACGCTTGCTCATGATAAAACAAGAAAATACTCGTAATTTATTCATTTAGAATAAGGCTCCTAAGGATCTGATCAGGATAATATTTGAATAGATAAGGATCACCTCGGTAGAAATATTTCATCTAGGAGAGAAAATGTGATCTATCTAGTTTTAACCAATGAGAAGGGAGATCTTCATAACCAGATAGTTCACAATATCTACAAGCCATGGTATAGACTGAACTTGTAGGAGTTATTCATCTGGAAAATAATAATTTATCATAACATTTGGTGTTGATGCATTAGGAAGCCTTGACAAATTGTATGCTACAACGTTATCTACTCCTTTTCTATTAAGAATTTGTAGATCAAACTCTTGAAGCAAGAAAATCCATCTAATGAGCCACGCTTTAGCATCTTTCTTGGTCAAAAGATATTTATGTACGGCGTGATCAATGTAGACCTTAATTAGAGACCCAATGAGAAAGGACCTAAACTCCTCTAAGGCAAAAATAGCAACTAAGAACTCTTTCTTAGTGAAGGAGTGTAGAAAATGAGTCACAAATGCTCAAAAAATTAAAACCTTCAAGAATTGCTCAACCATATCGAAAAAGATACTGATCATACATCTTTAAAAAGTGGCAGAAGCATTGCATATCCCAAAAGGCATGTGACAGTAGGCAAAGATTCCATATAGGCATGTGAAAGTGATTTTTTTCCTGATCTTCAGAGGCAATGCAAATCTAATTATAACTGAAATATCCATCTAAGAAATAATAGAACTTATGTCCTACTAAATGTTCAAGTATTTGGTCTATGAAAGGAAGAGGGAAGTAATCTTTTTGAGTGGCTAGGTTGAGCTTTCTATAATCGATGTAGACTCGTCATTCGGTTTGGATTCAAGTGAAAATTAACTACTTAGTCTCATTCTGGATCACGATGATCCTGTACTTCCTAGGAGCAACCTGAATTGGATTCACCCAAGAACTATCTGAAATAGTATAGCTGATCTTATTATCAATACATTTTAGAATATCTTTCCTAATCGCTTCTTTTATCACTCAGTTTAACCTCCCTAGGGATCCCTAATAGTGTTCGCCTCATATATCAAATGGATTTTATGTTAAATGATGGTTGGACTAATCCCTTTGATATTAGCCATGGTCCATCCAATGGCTTCCTGATTCTCTTTCAGGATATCTAAAAGGGTTTCCTTTTGACTGGTTGTCAAGTCAGAAGCAACGATGACTGATAAAGTCCCAATCTCCCCTAAGTAGGCATACCCTAAATTTTCAAATAAAACTTTAAGCTCTAACTGATGGGGTTTCTCTATAGACGGGCAAAGTTAGGCTCCATCTTAGTACAGATACATGATCTGTGGCAGATCTATCTCTACTAATAGTTTAATTTTCTCACAAAAAATCTCCTCAAACTCAAGTTATATAAGAAATGATCTAACTCGAGCTCTTCTTCTTGCTGTTTACTAGAAATTCTCTAGATAAAGTCTACCTCTAGAGATTGATCAGATGTATCACTAGGTTATTTTCCTAAATTGAAACGGTTGAAATCAACAGTCATGTTCCTAAAGGATAACTTCATTTGATCGGTTTTATAGTTGATCAAAGTATTCAAGGTTGTTAAGAATGGTCTACCTAAGATAATTGACATTTGACCTTTAAGATTGGAAACTGACTGTGTTTTCCAATACTATAAAATAAATAGGAAAAATAAACTCACCCACATTGATGAGAACATCCTCTATCTCTCAATTAGGTATTTATATATATCTATCAGCTAATTGGAGGGTACATATGATTGATTTCAATTCACCTAACTGTAGATGTTGATAGACTGAATAGGAAAAAAGGTTCACACTAACTCCTAAGTCTAGAAGTGTCCTATCAATAAAGGTATTTTCTATGATACATGAAATAGTAGGACAACCGAGGTCCTTATATTTCCAGGGATGAGCTCTGAAATCATGTCACTGAGATTAGCAGCTAAAAAGACTTTTTTGAAAAATAAATTATTCTTTTCTTAGTACACAAATCTTTCAAAAATTTCACACAAGAGGGGATTTGTTCGATTGTATCTAAAAGAGGAATGTTGACTTTAACCTGTTATGAAAGTTTTTAGGATTTTTTTCACCAAAGAGAGTTTTTTTCTAGGCCTGAGTCTATTTAGAAAGGGAACAATGAGCTTATATCTATCTAGATTGAGCTCAGTTTCAGTTTCAGTTTCTTGGTCATCGAAACGGGGTGGTTTATCAGAAGGAAAGAGAGTTTATTCTAGTTTGGTGTTTTGAATAGGAAAAGAGGAAGAACGAGTTTGATCTAGGAGTAACCTAACTCGATTATCTATCTGTTTTCGTGACCGCAATGTGTGAATTGCATTCACTTGAGCTGGATGGTCTGAACTTGATCTAGTGTTCTTAGCATTTGCAACAGATTGACTTAGAAAATTTTCCTTCTCTCTTTCACTTTTGGCAATGTCTAGCTAGTTGACCAAGTTTAGTTTCTAACATAGCTATGGCTTGGTATTGGAATTTACCATTTGACCGTATGTCTGCATGAAGGAATTTAGAGTATTGGATGACTGAGTCAATATATTGGTGGTATGTGTAGAAGCTTTGATCATGGCTTCTAAACCTTTTTCTGCGGCACTGAATCATCTCTTGTGATCAGAGCTTGGAGGAACAAGATTACTAATTGTGATGGGATGATTAGTTTAGATATGCTAGATCAAATAGTTAAAAATTATTCAAGGTGTTGAATGGAACTATGTTTACTTTTGAAAATTATGGGCTAAAGTCAGAGTAAAATTTTAATTTCTAGAGAAATTTCCCAGATTTTATACAAAGATGAGATTATTTCTCCAACTTGAATTGTAGATTGGAGAAAATGGATCATTTTGAGATGTTGAAAAATACAACATTCGTTTGCTCTAGTGGGTGATTATTTCCTAAAAGAGGACATTTCTCTGAAACATGGACTTGAGATAGCAGTTATGACATTCTGGGGTAGATATTTTATTGATCTGAGTTAGGGCTCATTCTTTGGTATCTAGGGCTTCTAATCTTCTAAGTGGAATTATAGCTATCTTTGCTTCAGCTTCTATGTTTGGCCCTATGAAAAGACCACTAGCTTTCATTGGGGGGAGCTGATGAAAATCTTTCATCATAACGATCCTACTGTAGTGTTTGTCAGACAAATTCTCTAAGTTTTCCTAGATTTTATCAGCGTTTTCCTTCATAAAATCTCATTGACATATAGATTGTAAGGATATCTTTGAAGAATAATCTAATCCTGCATAGATGATTTGGCATAAACATGACTTTTCTAGTTCATGATCAAGTGGCTCTCTTCAAGTCCGCACAATTCTTCATCTTGACTATCATTCTCAATAGTAGCATGTCTGATACTTGTTAAGATTGGATTATGGGCTTGCAAGTCTACTGTAAAGAATGGATTATGACCTTGCAATTCTTCATTTTCTTAATTTCTTTTTTTTTTCTATTGTCTTGCTCGTATCTCAATAAGTCTACATGGGATGTTGATGTACTCAAACCTCACAATTTGGTGAATGAAATAAAATATTTTCATTGACCAAAAACAAAATTAGAGTGATTAAATATATAATTAGCTTTTCAGGGCACGTTATGGAAAAATATTTTGGTATATACATACGTTTATCAAAACTTTTTAACTCTTTACATGATGTGATAGATATTAACCTAATTTAGTTTAGTCATGTGACATATGAGCTGAACATATCCGTCAAAGGATCCTACCATTGCATCAAAATTTTAAATTTGAAATGATGGTTGTGAGTTATAATTATATACTCTAACATGACTCTGCATGCAAGTTAGGGACATTTCATCCGCCATAACTTGGGCTCATAGAACGATAATTTTTTAACCCATTCTAGAAATTCGTGGCGGACAGATTCAATTAAGAATTGCTCTGATACCATATCAAAGGATCTTGACACTACAACAAATTCTCCAAAGTTGTGATGAAACTTGAGTGTTATAATTTATACTCTAATAATTTCATATCATCGTAATTATTTCCTGTAAAACGTATTGTAGTTATCTCAATACCTTGCTACTCCTATGCTCTTGAAGACTACATTGTAGTTTTATTGATTGCGTAATATCCACGACCGATTACATGACACTTTGTATACACGTACTATAGAAAATGGATGCACTGATTTACAAGATCCTAAATTTATATTTCAACCAATCATATATTAGCATTTAGTCTCAGCCCACCCTAATACATTGGCGGCTAGGGTAACTGGCGTGCCTTCAATTAAAGTGGCCGCGTGTGATCTTAGTGGTCCTAAAATCTTAATAAGATTCAGCCTCTATAAATCTTGGGCAACTATAGGATATACAAGTCACATTTAGAAGATCTTGAAGGGGATACTACAAGATTTCCCTCTCAAATTGGGAGAACCACTCGGTTTCCCTTATAAACCCTTCGAAGGCTTTAATTAAATATACGCTTATCTATGATTTGCAGACCTCTTGCCACCAAAAAAGCCCCGTGCATTATATACTAGCTCATCAGCCAATGGCCAATGGGGCCTATTCACTGTCCCCTCACTGTAAGTCGCGTGCTATGTTAGTTGTACTTTTTATTTTTGTTAGGAAAATCAAAGTGCATGCCCACTCCTCGAGCAACATAGAATATTTATTCTCTATAGTGTGGATCCACAGGTACGTGATAGCTGGATCCAAGAACTGTATGTGTGATTGAGTCCGTTGACGAGCAGCTCACGTTGGGCGAGCACTTGTCTGGTGCGAGCAAAACATTGGGCATGACACATCCACTGAGCTGGAAACAGGATAGGGTTCTATTAATTTGTTTTCTCTTGGCGGTATGCAACTGATATAATTTTTTTAGCAGTGTTGATTATGGTTACGAGATAGACACTCAGATAAATTGGCCGATAATATCTTATCTTAAAAGTAAGATATTTATAATCTCACTAAATGTAGGATTCTATCTCTAAGTTGCTATGTATAGACATAGTGATTTTTTTATGAAAACAAAGGGAAAGACACCATAAACCTTCATATAATCATCATCTCCTTCTCCGTTCGAATTCGTGCTTTATGCGTTAGTCACAGGGTGATACACTAGGTCTTCTTGCCAGTTATACGGTGTGGTTGCCCCCGCTCCTTCCGCCATTGGCGAAGAAAGCTATTGTGAGCCTATATAAACGATCCGTTTGGTAAACCCTAAACTTGTTATTTATGCTAATAGATGCATAATAGGGTTTTTTTTTTTGTTTTTCCACAGTGCGTTATTTATGATGCAAAAGTGAAATCTTTTTCAAATCAAAGCAAAAATTTGCCAAATGGTCAAACCGACCACATAGATCACATTTAAACACACGTGCATGTTTATGATGAGCATTATGAGCATGTGCATGTGCATGTGATGAAGAAACTTGATGAGATGCACAAGCACAAGAAGGATTAATATTCTTATATTTGTGTGCATCATAGCAGAATTTAGATGAATGGCCTTTACGACCACAAATTGAACACTTATAAACTTTGCTATATATGTGTGCATAATGAGTAGATGATTTTGATTTAGACTTGACACACATATTCATAATCTTCTTATGATTATCAATGCATATTTTCAAAGTTGAATCTAAAGATGAAATGCGTTTATTCATAAGATTCAAATCTTCATTATTAGGCACGTATGCATTTTTATTAGAACTGGAACATAAATAGTCATTTATAAAAGAAGCAGTATCATTTTTTATGTTCCCTACTTCTAACATGACATTATTTCTTTCATGAGTTAAGCTAGAAATGGATGAGCTCAATTTTTTATTTTCCAAAATTAACATGTCATTGTTTTCTTTAAGCATGGTATTTTCTTTTGTAATGATATCCAATTTTGATACTAGCTCCTCATGATCGGATTCTAAATTATCATGCTTGCTTTTAAGATCAATAAAAATATTATGTAATTTGTTATAGGCATGCAATAATTTTTCACTAGCACAAGCAAGTTCATCACTAGATAAATCATTATTGGGTTCAGAACCGCATACTACACTAGGACTAATGCCTAGTGGCCGTGTGAATGATGAAGCTCCAATATTACTTGAGGAAGAATCCGCCGGAATCCTTTGGATCTCCTCTAAGTTACCATGATGTGCTTCTATGAATATCCACAATTTGTAAGCACTATCAAAATGAGCAAGCTTGTTAGAAATAGAAGAATCAAGTGCATTAAGCATATATTCTAACACAATCTTGTTCATGGTAAACAATCTTTTGTCATTTTTACTCCACTTGGATTTCTCCATAGTGGGTACAATATAAGCATTATCAATAATTTCCCATAAATCAATATTTTTAGATTGCACAAATAGTTTAAATCTAGAAGCCCACCGTGCATAGAGAAAATTAATGAATTTAGGAGCAACATTTGATTCATAGCCTAACAAAGGTGCACAATTCATGTCCGTGATAAATATATACATGTGCAATCAAGACAAATGCAATCAAAACAATATTAGCACAAAAAGATAACTTAGATCTTTAACTCAAGACGATTAGATCTTAAATCAAAGAGCACCAAGCTCTGATACTAATTGTTAGACCCTAGAGGGGGGGGGGGGGGGTATTAGGGTCTTATGCTAATCTAATCCGATTTTATGCCAATTAAAACTTATTAATAAATTATTCTTGTAAGATAGATATACAATATGTTATGAGTAAGAATATAAAATATGAACAAAGTGATATATCCTAGCAATGTGATATATGTGTTTTCGTCGAAAGTTGCCTTAGTCATTGATTTCATTAAACTTCAAACGTTACAAATGAATTCAAATAACAAAAGAATAAAAGATTACAACTTTCTTGAAAATAACACAAGATTCGTTCGTCGTCTCTTGCTTGCGTGGGTGTTTAGCCTGTGACGGGGATGTTGATATCCGTGGACTACCTGGCAATCTGATCTGGTCCAGAGCTTCGTCGATCCGTGAAGAGATCTAGAAACTGAAGCGCTTATCTCGACGAAGCGAGATAATTGCTCTTCTTAGAATTACCACAACGGGATAATACTAAGGATTGGATGCGGGTGATGTAGATCTGATGAAGAACTCTCTTGTGTTGAAGTGCTCGATCACTCTTCAGTCCGACAGGGCTTCGCCAATTCTCCAAAATTTCAGATCTCCAAAAAATGAGGCCTAAGGCTTGTATTTATAGGCTTGAGGGGTTGCGAAGCGGTTAAAACGATCTTAAGGCCCAAATCTGACTTGGAGACACCCTAGGGTGTCTCCACTTGATCCGAAACACCCTAGGGTGTCTCGGTTTGGGCCAAGACACCCTAGGGTGTTTCGGCTTTGGCCGAGACACCCAAGGGTGTCTCGGCTTTGCCCGAGACACCCCGGATAGTGACGTTCATCGTCGTTCCTTAACACCGAGCTGTTCGTGGAGACCTATAGGCAATTTTCGATGCCTACAGATACCCCCTCCAAAGCATTCCAGACTCGTTTCTTTTATAGAAGAGGCTGGAATACTTTGGATGTGATTGGTCCAGCCTTCAATCGGCGTAAAGGACCTATAGTTAGCTTCAACTCTTGGCTCCTTCGATTTTCGGTCTATTCAATGCTTTGACGAATAGCCGAAGTTCTTCCGGCGTTGCGTTTATCGCCTGGCCGTCGTCGGAGTCTCGAGTCTATTATCAGTGAGTTGAGTTTGGCTCGTGTCATTGACTTTGAATTGACTATCTCTGTCATATTATGCTGACTTAGGGTTTCAGATCACCGTATGTTGATTTTTAGTCTCAACGCGTTGACTGGCGTTGACCTAGGGTTACGCGTTGACCGACGTTGACCCTAGGGTTTCGAATGTCGAACGTTGACTTTTTGTCGCAACGCATTGACTGGCATTGACCTAGGGTTACGTGTTGACCAGCGTTAACCCTAGGGTTTCGAACGTCGAACGTTGACCTTTTGTCGCAACGCGTTGACTGGCGTTGACCTAGGGTTACGCGTTGACCGACGTTGACCCTAGGGTTTCGAACGTCGAACGTTGACTTTTTGTCGCAACACGTTGACTGGCGTTGACCTAGGGTTACGCGTTGACCAGTGTTGACCCTAGGGTTTCGAACGTCGAACATTGACTTTTTGTTCGTAACGCGTTGACTGGCGTTTACCTAGGGTTACGCGTTGACCGGCGTTGACCCTAGGGCTTCGAACGTCGAATGTTGACTTTTTAGTCGCAACACGTTGACTAGCATTGACCTAGGGTTACGCGTTGATTGGCGTTGACCTTAGGGTTTCGAACATCGAACGTTGACTTTTTGGTCGCAACGCGTTGACTAGCGTTGACCTAGGGTTACGCGTTGACCGGCATTGACCTAAGGGCTTTGAATCGCTCGGTGTGGATTAGTGTGGATTTCATCGAAATATCCAACAACCGATAAAAATAGGCAAATTCGGGCTTGAAAAGGACGTTTGTGAGCATACGGGGATCAATCGAGGACTGAGACACCCGTGGGTGTCTCAACCTTGGCCGTGACACCCTTGGGTGTCTCGGCAAAAGCCGAGACACCCTAGGGTGTCTCGGTTCAAAAATCGAGACACCCTTGTGTCTCTCTCCTCTCTTTTGCATAATATTCTTTTTCCCCTTTTGAACTTTCCTTTTTGTTATTTCCTCTTTTATTTTCCCCCCTCTTTCCAAATTTTCAATACTCCTTCTTCTTTCTTTTATGCATACACCATTGTTTCCCTCTAAGAAACCCATTAAAACTCCTCTCTTTAAACCCTCTTAAACTCAAGACAATTTTGGATTTTGGTGCTCCCCCTTGGCCGAAATTCTTCTATCCTCAAAGCTAGGATTTTTCTTCTTCATCTTCGAGCTTAAGAGAGACCACTTGATTTGGGTAAGTTTCCTCTCACAAACTCTTTCATTTTTTGATAAAGATTGAAACTTTATGTTTATAATGAGGGTATGCCACGAATTCGCATGCAAAGATTATAGCTTTTTGTTCTCATGAGTTAAAAGCTAAGCTGTTTGATGATGGGTTGTGTATGCACAAGTATTTGGGGGTTTTATGCAAAACTTGCAATATGGCCGAAATTTGGGTGACTTTTGTGCAAAAGTGGACTGAAATTTGAGGGTTTCTTATGCAAACATGGACTAAAATTTGGGGTTAGAATTCCATACCCATTTGGCCAAACTTTGAGAGGTGTTTGTATGCAAAGAATCAATGTTTGTTTGAGGGGTTTATTTGCAAAAAGCAACCCACAAAGTGTAGAGGGTTTTATTTGTGCAAAAGGGCTAAAATTTAGGGCTGAAATTCCAAAAGTTTAGACCACAAACCCATGACCAAAGCTTTGATAAAGGCATGCGAAAACTAAACCGAAATTTGTGGAGGGGTCTTTTTGCAAAGTTGGCTAAATTTCACAAAAGGGTTTATTTGTAAAATTAACCGAAATTGTGGGATATTGGGCGTGCTAGATGATCAAATATGATGACCCTGACCCAATTCGAGCGTGTCCTTGACCCGAATTTAGCCTTGAACACGAGGGGTATTTTGGGTATTTCACCAAAATTTACCGCAAAATGACAATTATTGTTTTGTATGCACGAAATTTGTAGGTTTAATTAGACTTCAACTATAAAATCCTATTTAGTCATAGGACTTTAGTTCAAGTTCTTAATTTCTCTTTTAAATTTCGTGTATTCATATTTTAGATTGTACCTGACTTACTGCTTTTCATTGCAGATTTTCGATGTCTCCACGTCGACCTCGACCTCCTAGGAGTCGCTCCCGTTCGCAGCATAGCGAGGAAGAAGTTCCCACAGCAGCCTCCCCTCCAGCGGCATCCTTTTTTGGGGGTGAGAATCTTTATTTCTGTACCCCTGATTGATCCCTTCGCGGGTCATTAAGGAAGAACCGACATCCTCCTTCGCGGGGATTGAGGTTTCAGGATATTGGTGGTTCTGTTACACCCTCGTTTGGCCCCTTCGCGGGTCATTCGGGAAGGGGCGACACCCTCCTTCGCGGGGGTTGAGGTTTCAGACTTGTTTTGCTTGGCCAATTCAAGTCTCCTGGTATATTGGGACGATCTTGTGTCGTCTTACACCTTATAGGTCGGTGTATGTTACCACGTTATTTACGTGATGATGCATGCCGCTCTTCTAGTGTAGGACACTCAAAATCGTCTCTCCAATTACCCCGTGAATGATCTTATCTCGCTTTTTTATGAGATGGATTTAATTCATGGATGATTTTCTGATTCTATCCTTGCTTTGTTGCAGTCGAGTTCCCCACGGGCAGTCTCCCTCCTCATGCTACTACTGGTTGTAGCGGGGAAGTCTTCTCCTCGGCTTCTATCAGGCAGGCTATTGATCCACTCCCTCAGTTTGACAGAGATCGTTCCGATGAATCCTGTCATTTGATACGGGATGGAGGGCGTCATTGCTTACGCCAGCTGATTACAGATGCTTTTTTTTACTGCGGATTCTGTTTCTACCCAGGCTTTAAAGAAGCCCAGTTTTCTGTTCGGAGATCATATTGAGGACCCTGCTAAGTTGATTCTTACCGAGGAGCATTGGCTGAATCTTGATGAAGGAGCTCTCCTGTATATTCCCTCTATTCCTCGTCAGTGTTCTTTCACTCATTTGGAGGGACAGGCCGTAGAGAGATAGATGCCCTGGCGTCTTACCGATGATGCTGATCGAGTTCATTGTGGATACACATCCCAACATAAGACTCCTGGTTCTATTGGGTATCATTACATCTGCGGTCTTCGACCAGGGATTATGGGTCTTAATACCGCACCCCCAGGCGAGGTATCAGCAGCCGCTCCTACCGTGAAGAACCGTCTGGCTTATCTTGGGAGGAGATTAACTCCACCAGATTTTAGATGCTATGGTTGGACTTTCTCACAACCCAAGGCATGGTGGAAACGCATGACCAGCTACGTTATGGGGCGTTGGGAAGATAATTTGAAGAGCAGTGGATTGTACGCACCTATACGAGCCACCATGTATGGACTCCCGGTCAGCTGTCGCCATTTCTTAGCATTGTTGGAGACATACATGCCTGACAGTAACACGTTCCTGACCAGCGGCGGAGAGTTAGGGTTGGCCTTGCATGAGATGTATCAGGTTTCTGGCCTTCCGATGGGGGATTGTCCATACCAGGAGTACTTTCCCTCGAACCAGCAATTGGAGTGGTTGAAGAAGGATACTCCCGATATGTACGACACTCTTTGGGACCTCACCTGCCATTATCATACCTCCCTGGTCAAGATTTCTCATCAAGCGAAGAGGAAAAGGCAGATCAGCTTGAAGCAGTTTGCTGTCTATTTGTTCCAGAATTTGGAGAGTGATTCCGGCGAGCTCATTCGTGAGTTAGATGTTTTGACCCCTACTGCCATTAATGAGTTGATGGAGAAGGCTGAGACTCATTCTTACACCATTGCCAGTGCTGAGGGAGCTTTTCTTGCAGGAACCAAGTTTCGTTCGTTCCTCCGCCGTGCACAGAAGTCCATTGAGCCCCGGACTTTGCTAGCAGGCTATCTTGCCCTCTGGTTGAAGAAGTACGTCATTCCGTACCAGCTTTCAGACGCCTTACCTCTCCAGGTGCTCTTCCCTGCAGTTCAACTAGCTTATGGGAGGGAGCTTTCCCTGCTCCCAGCAATGGTTGCTGATATCCATTGTGGGCTCAGGTATCTGGTCAGTGGTTTTGCACAGGTGGGTTCTGAACCGTCGGCCGAGCTTATTTGCGTGAAGGTCGAGCTTCCTTATGTGTATCTGATGGCGTGGCTTGTTCTTCACCGTCTTGACTTGATGTCAGCGCCCAGCACTGTTGATGTCCCTGTTCCTTTCGTGCAGCTGTTGGAGAGAAGCAGATGGCTCGGGAAAACATTCAGTGATGTACAACGAGAGCTTCGAGTTCGTAAGAGCTGGGAGTTCTTCAAGTGTTTTCCTCGTTTTTCGGGTCGCTATGGTGATGTGCTGACTGATGTGGAGAAACCTAGAACTAATCGGACTGCTCTCGACATTGGTTGTTTCCGCTGGTTGGTGAACATCCGCGTCGCGTATCTCGTTCTTCGGGTGAAGAATCGTTGCCACATAGAGCCTTACCTTCCCAGCCGTTTTGCTCATCAGTTTGGCTACGATCAACTATATGTTGGGAATCCGAGCCGTGGTTTGAAGATTGAAGGAGGGCTTATTGACGGCGTTCGGGCATGGCTATGGACCATGGTGGGCTGTACGGGAGCCCAGTTTGCTCTTCCTTCATCCAGACGCAAGCCGTTGATCACTTTCCTCAGTTGCAAGTGGTTCCTATCTGCCAATGAGTCCATAGGTGTGAGGAGTCTTTCAGAGTTGTAGTCTGAGCACTTGGTTCAAGTCACTATGATAGCTGCTTGTAAGGCTGAGCTTGCTAGGAAACAGGGGAAGAAGCCTGCCAAACCTTCTCTCTCGAGCAGAGACAGGATAGAAGATGATGAAGAGCTTCTCCCTACTGACGATGAGGACGAGACTTTTGAGGAGGAGTATGTGGATATAGATACTGACCAAGAAGAACTTGATGTAGGTTTGTCATGCTCTTTAACCTTCTTTCTCAATTTCAATTGGTATCAATGAAAGGTCTTACTCACTCGTCCTAACGAAATGACTCTTATCACCCCAGGTAGGACCATCGATGAGCATGAGTCGCTCACTGCTCGTTATGCGAGATCCAGGCCTAGCGGCTAAGCTCCTATACAGGTTGAGACGCGTGGCAAGTTCGTGCATGAATGGCCCGTTGGTTCTATGAGGGCTGGTACTCCGAAAAAGAAGAAGACCGCTCATAAACCACACGTTGGTCGGTACCCTTACGGAGTGGATTTAGGAGACATCACCGACGGAGAGGAAGGTAATACTTTATTATCTTTATTGCTTTAAGATGGTTTACCTTCTGGGATTCGTAACCAGGGAGAGGAAGGTAATACTTTATTATCTTTATTGCTTTAAGATGGTTTACCTTCTGGGATTCGTAACCAGGTTTTATGTTCCAGGATACTATGAAGACGACGAACTCCCACCGGATCCTGTATTCCCTGGTTCTGATAATATGGATAGCTTCATGCAGCAGATGTGTGACTGATAATATGGATAGCTTCATGCAGCAGATGTGTGACGCCATTCGTAACGATTCTATGGATGTCGATACAAACACTGATACCGAGCTATGTTCAGGTATATCTAATTCCGATGATACCCTCCTCGAGTAGCATTTAGAAGAGTTAGGGAATCCAAGATTCATTAATTTTTTTTTTGTGCTTCGCTCTCTTCCAGGTAACTTGAAGAACCCAAGCATGGATATTGGGAGAAAGAATTTTCTGTTCCTTCTGCAGGTACCTCTGAGTTTTTTTCTTCTTTCTCCATTTTCTTATACATATATCCAACACTTAAATTATCCTGCAGATGTTGTAATAGAGAAGCCAGTTGAGGATGGGGCCTTTCATGATGTAGGTTTCGAAGAACAAGGGTTTGTCTCTGCACCAAGTTTCTCGGGACCTAACATTGGATTATTAGTTGACATGCTGGCTGAACAGGCCACCAGAGGAACCGTGGGACCACCCTTTGAGAGTGATTCATCCACAGGTATATATCTGATTTCCTTCCTTTTGCCTGATCTTTTGTCTAACTAACGAAGGATTAATATTACAGTACCAGTCATTGAGACCGATTCAGTAATGATCCCCGGCCTATCTAGTTTACCTCAGAATGACGGACTTGCAGGTATGCATACGATCTAGGACGTCATGCTCCTTTTCATTTGTCTGATTTTTTTTGGACTAACAGATGAGTGTAATCATAGGACCAGCCACCGGGACCGATACTCTTATGACTTCTGGCATTCCCCGTGTACCTGAGGATGATGGACTTGCAGGTGTGCAGATGATCTTATCATCTCGATCCTCCTTATTTTGTCTAAATTTCCATTTTGACTAATAAAGAAGTGTAACTATAGGACCAGCGGTTGTGCCTAACGCCACTACAGTTTCTGAGACCGATTTGCCTACGGATGTTGATATACCCTCCATGACTACTCCTGCCGTTATCTCGGAGCCTATCAGACCCCAATCCGAGGGGATCTCCGCTGGCGTTGGTATGCTCGGAATTTGCCTTTAATTTTTCTTATCACATTTGATAATCCCTTAGCTTTCCGCATTGTTATTTGTAGGATCCTGATCTTCTTTATTCGAGCGTGTTCACGCCCTTTTGGCCGATACCGATCCTGACAGAGACATTTTTCGTACGGACCTCGGCTTTTTTACCGCCTTTTTTAATGGTATGATCGAGAAACTTCTTCATAGAGGATATTGTTTCGATCAGTTCAGGCGTTCCTTTTCTCGCCACATGATGATGATTAGAGAAGAAGGGTATCCAGAGTTGGCTGATTCCTTCATTGCCGATTTTACTGTTCTGGAGTCGGAGATCCGTGAGTTGAAGGAATTGAAGGCTAATGGAGCTTCTTCCTTCGTGTCCTCTCAGATGGAGCATAGGCTGGCACAATGGCGTGACCTGAGATCCTCCGTCGGCAGTGAGCTTCAGTCACATGAGCATTCAGTTGCGCAGCTGATGGCTACTGTGGCGAGGAAGGATACAGATAGAGCCGAGTTACTCCGCTCTTTGGATTCCGGCCGCGAGGAAGTGGCTAGGTTGAAGGAGGCCTTGAAGCACGCCGAGGAGTCCGTTACTATTATTGCAGAAGACCTGGCTGGAGTAGAGCGTTCTCGTGGACAGGCCCTCGAGAAGCTAGGATCTACACAGGAGAGATTGATGAAGCTGAAGAATGAAGCCGTGAAGATCTTGAGCAATTCTGAAGAATCCGTCCGAGCTGGTCTGCAGGCAGAACTTGAGCAGAGTTATGTAGTTAGGCTTTCTAACTTAGAGTCTCATGTTCTTAGCCGTCAGCTGCCTTCGGGCTAACGAGCTTTTTATTATATGCTCTGACTTAATCTATTAATAGAGACTCCGCATTCGCTTCCTTTATGATATTTCTTTATTTACTTTGAACCCAGCGATGAAAAATTCTACAGGATTTTTGGCAAACCCCCAGCCATCAACGGGTTTGATGTACTTTTACCGATTACCGTTTGAATCGGGCTAGCATGTGAATTATTAAAACCCGTCTCATATGTAACGTTGTGCTAAGAAAGTCGCTCTTCTTAGACTTGATGCTATGATTTTGAATACATAGACTTAGCCATTTCTTATAGGGAAAAGGTACCCTGCACCGCGTATTAGGCGATGACTCATCCCTTCTTAGGTTTCAGGATAAAATTCCCCAGGTTTAGACCCTGGTGTCTTTTTCAATCGGCGAAAGGCTAAATCGGCAATGCGTGTTAGACATAGACTTTGGGATTTTTGGCAAACCCCCAACCTTCAACGGGTTTGATGTGCCTTTACCGATCACCGTTTGAATCGGGCTAGCATGTGAATTAGTCTGAATCCGTTCCGCATGTAACGTTGTGCTAAGAGAGTGAATTCTCTGAGACTTTGTGTTCACTCTTGTTACGGGAATAGGCTACCCGGCAACACGTGTTAGGTGTTGACTCATCCCTACTTAGGCTTCGGGATAAAATTCCCCAAGTTTAGACCTTGGTGTCTTTTTCAATCGGTGAAAGACTAAACCGGCAACACGTGTTAGGCATAGACTTATCTCTATTTAGGAGTTGGGATAAAATTCCCCGTGCACAAAGTGCTTGGATTGAAAATTAAGAATTGTGTCTTTTCTAAGAACAAAGACAGACTGGAAAATGGGAGAGAAAGAATTTTATATTCTATCTCCCAGTACTGAAGAGGAAGAATTTTATATTCTATCTACAGTAGGAAAGGAAACTCAAGATGGGATCTCCACCCCCAGGATCCGAAAAGATGAAACTAGGAGTTGGATCTCCACTCCGAGAATCGGAAAGGTTCAAACGACCCTAACTTTTATAGGATTGGTCATTTGAATCAAAAGAATCCCTCATTCATTGAGGAGAAAACCCAATTTCGACCCTAACTTTTATAGGTTTGGCTGAAAAAAGGAAAAGATGGAAGCCTTTCGTTTATCGAAAAAGAATGACTCGGTCTTAGTCTCAACTACTTGTAGGCTTGACTAAGTGAGATTGGGAACAATCCTAACTTTTACAGGTTTGATTGTTCGAATGTGGACCTCTCGTTCATGGAAGGAATCGAGAGAGGAATTTGGCTTTGGCCCTGACTTTTATAGGTTTGACCTGAAAGCAAAGAGAGTGGAATACAGATAGTAAAGAAAATGCCAACTCGTATTATCACTCAAAGGAAGACTTTAATGCTAGGTGATTAGGCCCTAACATGTTGAGTCTGAGAAATGCCAATGACTGGCGAATAGAAATGTTGGTGGATCCACCGTCAATTGATCTGATCAGTGGATGGTTTGGTGAGGAAAGATTAACCTGTCAACGGATTGAATCTCGTCTCACAAAAATAACTCATGAGAGTTCGAGAATCTGACAATAACAAGAAGAAACATTCCGACATTCCGAGTTCGAACGTGGATTTCTTATTCATTACTTCTACAGTGATTGGGTTATCCCTAAGAATATCACGTGTGGTATTCTTCTGGGAACTTTCCGATACATTAGTTATCCTGAAGATACTAAGGATAGTATCTTTTCAGTAATTTGCCGTTTATCGGTATCATAAGCCGGTCACCGTCCTTGGTGACTAGGCGATATGCGCCACTCAAGTAGATTGTCTCTACTACGAATGGTCCTTCCCATTTGGGTTCAAATTTGCCTTTCTTCTTGGAGTTAAGGATCATAGGCCGCCTTTCAGCTAGAACCAAGTCCCCTTCTTTGAAGCTCTGTTATCGAACCTTTTTGTCGAAAGCTCGAGAGATCCTGGCTTGGTAAAATTTGATATGCTGTTGAGCTTCTAGACGCTTCTCATCTAGCCTTTCAAGTTCTTCAAGGCGCTTCTGATGTTACTCTTCGGTCGTCATTTGAGTTGCGAGGGAAATTCGAAGCGATGAGATTTGAATCTCTAATGGAAGAATGGCTTCACATCCGTATACCAGTGAATACAGGGTTGCTCCCGTCGGTGTGTGCACCGTGGTCCGATAGGCCCATAGAGCCGCGCCCAGCTTGTCATCCCAGTCTTGTTTATTAGTTTTCACGAGTTTTGACAAAATCTTTATAATAGTCTTATTGAAGGCTTTGGCCAATCCATTTGCTGTGGGATTGTAAGCTATTGACGAGATGTCCTGAATTTTAAACTTTTCACAAAACCTGATGAAGGCGTTACTGACGAATTGAGGACCGTTGTCATGTATAATTCGTCTCGGGACACCATGCCGGTAGATTATATGGTGCTTGATGAATGCAATGACGTTGCTCGTTTTGACTTCTCTGAGAGGAACCGCTTCAGCCCACTTGGAGAAGTAGTCGGTAATCACCAGGATGAACCGATCACCTTTGACTGACGGGGGATTTATAGGACCGACGATATCCATTCCCCAGGTCTCAAATGGCCATGACGTAACCGAAGGATGTAGATGCTACGGAGGTCGATGCATATAATTCGCATGTGTTTGACATGCGTGACACTTTTGGGCATACGCGATTGCATCACTCATCATGAAAGGCCAAAAATATCCCATTCTTCTGATGCGGTCATAAAGCTTGGGGCCAGGTTGGTGTGCGCCACACTCTCCTTCATGTGCCTCTCTAAGAACTTCTTCGGCTTATTTAGTTGATAAGAAACGTGCTAGCAACCCAACATACCCCCTGCGGTATAGCGTTCGATTCTCCGTATTATAGTAGAATCTTGGCGCTCTTCGTCAGATTGACTCTCTTTCCTTCGTGTCTTCTGGTAGGATTCCATGCAAGACGTAATCAATGATGGGGAAACGCCAATCTCGGGGTTCAAACTCAACTTGAGTTGAGTGTGTTTCCTTAATATCTTCTTCCTCGTCCTCTTCATCATAGATCAGCACTAGGAGTTGGTGAGTCCTCACTGTAACAAACTGTTCTGTTTCAGGAGGTTGCGCCAGGGATACGGCCAATGCCGCTAATGCATCTACGTAGGTATTTTGTAACCGTGGAATATGTTCGATAAAGAATCCTTCGAATGATTCTGCCATCTCTATTGCCATCTTATGGTATGGTATTAAATCCGGGCTTCGGACCTCGTACTCTCCCTGAACTTGTTTAACTATCAGTTGAGAATCACCGAAGGCTTCGAGATATTCAACCCCCAGTTCTTTAGCGAAACTGAGTCCTATGAGTAATGTATTATATTCGGCTACGTAATTTGAGCATGGTTCGGTCAACGAATAAGCTCGAGGCATAACGTGTTTTCCTGGGGAAACTAAGACAACTCCAACTCCGGAAGAAATCTTAGGACTTCCAGGAGCACTCGCTACATTAGTTGCTCGTGAAGCTCTATCGAAGTACAAACGCCATACTTGCTGGTGCGAAGTTGCATTGACTTCGTGGGTCTCATCAGGTAGGTCGTCATATATCTCGGTAGTATCCGTAGTTGGATTAGCTGCCAGGAGATCACAGATGGCCTGTCCTTTTACTGACTTCTGTTGTTTAAAATGTAAGTCGTATTGGGACAAGAGTAAGGCCCATTTTGCTAATCGCCAATTCATGAACGCTGGTTGAGTCATGAACACTCGGACTGGGTTAACCTTAGAGATAACATAAATGGTCTGTCCAACTAGGTAATGCCGCGTCTTCTGAATAGCGAACACCAAGGCGAGGCATTCTCTCTCAATCATAGGATATCGAGATTCAACGCCTACCATGGTCCGGCATAAATAATACACCGCCTGCTCATGACCGTTATCGTCATCTTGTGCAAGTAATGCACTTAATGAGTGGCTCGTCGCCTTGACATAAATCAAGAACGGTTTGCCCGATTTCGGTGCGATGAGTACGGGAGGTTTTGAGAGATATTCTTTAATACTCTCGAATGCCTTTTGACAAGTGTCATCCCATACAAATGATACGCCCTTCTTTGTGAGCTTAGAGAATGGTTGGCATTTTCCTGAGAGGTTCGAGATGAACCGACGGATATAAGCTAACCGCCCTTGCAACCCTCTGAGCTCCTTGAGGTTTCTCGGAGGTTGCAATTCATTAATTGCTTTTACTTTATTAGGATCGATGTGAATACCTTTGGTGGTAACGACGAACCCAAGGAACTTACCACTGGACATTCCGAGGAAGGACTTGGTGGGATTCATTTTCAATTGGTGGGTCCGCATCAGATCGAACATCGTATTCAAGTCTTTGATGTGATCTTTCTTATCGTGACTTTTCACGACTAAATCATCCACGTAACATTCAACAGTTTTCCGGAGATGCTCCTGAAAAATCTTCGACATGGCTTGCTGATATGTGGCACCTGCATTTTTTAAGCCGAAGGGCATGACTGTGTAGCAGAAAACACCGAGGGGTGTTCTAAACGCGGTATGCTTTTCATCATCTGGATGCATCTTTATTTGATTATAACCAGAGAAACCATCCATGAAATACATCCTCTCGAATCGGCACGTATTGTCAATGATGACATCTGTGATAGGAAGGGGGAAATCATCTTTTGGACAGGCAGCGTTGAGGTCTCTAAAGTCGATACACACCCTGACCTTCCCGTTCTTCTTAAGGACCGGGACGATATTGGCAAGCCACTCCGGATGCTGCTCTTCTCTAACGAAGCCCGATTCAATAAGCTTCTTAACTTCAACCTCGATTGCTTCCATCATTTGCGGACGAAACCGTCTTTGTTGTTGTTTGACAGACTTGACATCCGGCTTAATGTTAAGACGATGTACTGCCACGTTAGGATCGAGTCCTGGCATGTCTTCATAATTCCAGGCAAACACATCGATGTACTCCCTGATAAGAGAGATTAATTCTTCTTTCTCTTCTGGCGGGAGGCTGTCACTAATGAATATAGGCTTCGGATTATCTTCGCTACCCAAATTCACCTGGAGTACTTGATCCTCGATAGGAGGCTCTCTTTGCTCAAACCTATCGCCGTACTGCATGTTTAGGTGATGAACCCAAGGATCTTCCCAAGTTGGCATCTGATCGTCTTCCTCTATTGTGGTAGGATCGACCGTAACCATGTTTGACATCAACTTTTTGAACATTTCACCAATACTAGTGTCGGAATCCCAAGCTGAAGAATCAGAAGAGTACCCGGTTCTAGCTTTGTTAGAAATTTGATCAATGACTTGCCAGCAACATTCGTCGTCGGATGAGGAGATATAACCTAGTCCTCTTTTATGGCGATAATAATCATTGGGTTTTCCCTTTGGTACATAGGCCATTCGAGGTGGAACTCGCGGACCTCGACCAAAGCAAAGGCCCTCTCCGAGTGTGAAGTCATACCCATACTTCTCCATTAGATCGCGCGCTTTTGCGTTATATCTAAATAGATGAGGAGCATGTTTATCATCATTGTCTTCCTCTTCCAAGAAGTGGTCGGGTATCGGAGATTTTCTTCCTTTACCGTAGACGACTTCCTTTCCACCCCCTATCCCTGCGGGGATGACAAGTGTTGCTCCGTATGTATCCTGTACCTGTTTTTAGTCAGACAAAATGATTGAAGTGGCATATACAAGTCAGGGTTATCATACAGCTCTTTAGTGACATTATCAAGACACGTCGAGTACTCTAAATCATCATTTATATATAGTTCTTCGGCAAGTTGCCAATTACAACTACTTTCCGATGATTCATCATCGTCAAGATTGATTACAATGGGTACAATGTCATTAAGTACAAAACCACCATCATAATCAAACCCAGCTTCGGTATCTGCCTCATCTCCGCTGTCCGTTCCTTAGGCTGATGGTTCAGTATCGGATTCGGCGCTGTATAGAAGGGAATCAGTGAAATAGTTCTCCAATCCCTTAAACAGTTGCTTATCTGTGACCACCGTCTTGACTTTATTATTTGTGTCTACATACTTGAGGCACTGGTGAAGAGTTGACGGGACTATGAGATTGCCGTGGATCCAAGGTCGACTCAACAGTAAATTATAAGATGTTTCCGCGTCAATCACGTAGCAGGTAACTTCTGACTTTAAGTCTCCAATCTGACACTTTATTCGAATCTTTCCCAAGGGTCTGGACCCACTGGTGTTGAATCCGTAGATCGTAGTGCCCGTGGATGCTAGTTTACTTGCTGGTATTCCGAGATTATGCATCAATCGGAATGGCATGATACTGACAGCGGAATCCGGATCAACTTGGATCCGGTTGACAACGCTGGAGCCAATGTGGCCGGTGAAATACAGAGGCCGATCATGCTTTGAGTTCTTCGTCTGCATGTCTTCTTTGGTGAAAGAGATGCAGGGAAAACGGTGTGCCGCGAGATTATAATGTTGAACTGACGGCTCCGGTTCTTCAGACGACGGCTTGATTCGAGTCAAGAAAGCTTCAGAGTTACTCAAAGCTTCCTGCAATGCTTTCCTTGTGTCCTTTGAAATACGTAATAACTCGTACAAGGTTATCCTAGCTGGTATATTAGCTAACTGCGCCATGATGTCAAAATGAGGCGGAGAGCTTGCACTTCCCGGTTTGTCTCTTCCAATCGGATGATTGAATCGAGACTGCCTCGGGTTTTGGACTTCTTGGCGTAGAGGTTCTTTCCCTTTCTCCTTTTGCTGGACTTTCTCCGTAGCTACAGGTGTTGGGGGAGTTGCGACAATTCCCAGTTCTGCTAACATCTTGGAGGGAACGGTTTTGGTTGCCCCCTGCTTAGCCAGTTGTTCAGAAGCATCCGGATATTTGTAGTGATATTCATTCCCGCTCCGGGTCACAAAGGCCTCTTGTTCATCTTCGGAAAGCGGGAAGGCTGGAATTTCCTCGTCGTCTTCTCCTGGAATAGCAGAAGCTCCATAACAAGACTTACCTTTTCCTTTTAACCTTTTCTTGGAAGAGGCTCCAGTCCATTGTTCATCTTCAATCAAATCTGGATGAACCCAAAGAATCTCACCATTCGGGGCTGTGTGTGGTACAAGTCCCTTCTGGCGCTGTTTGTGAGGATCATCGTTCACGGTCTTCACTGCTGTATTTATTACCAGCTCATGCTGGAACCAGTTCAAGGGGACAGAACCGAAGCTAATCGATACTGCATTTGCGCCCACCTTCTTCTCCTTAGGTTGCTTCATAGTAATGACCCCGACGTCGATTAGAGCTTGGTTCTTATCTTTAAGGGCATAGCACGCCTTGGTAGGATGGTGCACCGCTCTATGAAATGCGTAGTATTTTGGATCGCTAATTCTTTTAGCATCTTCCTGATCTTGGACCGGAGGCAATTTGATCTTGTTATTCTCTATAAGGTATTTGAAGATGTCGGGAACTTCATCCTCTTTGAACGAGTAGACTTTTGGGAACTTCGGCTCCGAGACCTTTTGCTTCTGGGGCTGTTGTTGCCACCTAGATTGTTGAGGCGCCTTTTGTTGCTGCTGTTGCGGTTGCGCTTGCACCTCGAATGTTTGATTCGCGTCCACAGCATTCGCATGTGCTTTTCGCTTACCCTTAGGGACAAAGTTCTGTTGCGGAGCGTTATTTGCTATTTGGCCCCTTTCCGCCTTCTTCCTTTTAAGGAATTGCTCGGCTCGTTCTCCTCGCACCTTCAAGTCCTTCCAGGTTTTTGGCGGTGCCATTCCCATAGCTTCGAGGATGTCCAATGAAAGATTATTGTGACAAGTTTCGAGAATAAAGTCTTCGCTGACCGGATCCCTGCAATTCATTGCTTTGTTTCGGAATCTCTTCACGAAGTTTTCGACCGTCTCACCATTTTTCTGTTTCTCGTCAAATAGTGTGCCGATTGAAATCTCTGTGTTGTCGTCGAAGAAGTTTGTTAGAAACATATCCTCCATGTCTTCCCAACTGCTGATACTCCCCGGCTTAAGGCGACGATACCAATCGAAGGCCGCTCCGCGAAGAGTGCCAACGAATGACCGCACCATTAAGGGTTCATTCCCGGAGATTATTCCTAAGTGAGACTTAAAATATATTAAGTGTTGGGTAGGGGAACCCTTTCCATCAAACGGCGTAAAGTTGATTAAATTGAACTTTGCCGGATATGGAATTGATTCCCACTCCCTTGGGTATGGACATGGTATGCCGGACCTCTTCACTTCTTGATCATTCATCAACGCGTTGATTTTGCTCTCCAAGTCCTTCATTTTCTTGTCTTCACTCGTATCTGTCTTCGAGTGGTTTTGGGGAGAGGTGACGTGGTCCTCTTTCGCATTATCCTCTAAGGGACCTCCTCCGTTATTGTTGTTGACAGGAGGGATATTTATGTTGACATTATCCTCTTTCCGTTCATTCTCCTCTTGATTCGGATTATTGCGACGACTGGGTTCTCCTTGGTGAGTTGTCAGCGCCGCTATTTGCTGGTCATGCATCTCTCTCATCCGCTGCATGGCCATCTCCATCTCGAACTTGAAACTTTCCTTCTGCTTAGTCAGGGCAGCTTCAAGCGTCTTGGTTACTTGTTCTGCACTTATCATGAGTGCCTCGCGGGGTTGTCCCTCGCTGGATACCGTGTTATCCGATGCAATCACAGAGCAGGCATCTGATTCTTCATCTTATGACAGTAATCTCGTCCGAACCCTACCATAAGTTCCTCGTGTAATGGTTCCAGACTACAGACGAGTTAGATACCGGGGTACTGACGGAATTGACTCGGGATTATCCCGTGTCGATGCCCTTTTGCTGGTCATATTAGTGGTGACCCTCGGAAATTCCCCATCTTCGACTATCCTTCTTCTTCGTCGGAAACGCCTAGGCTTGGTCTCGGACGTTCCGGGGGAAATTCTCTCTTCGACTATCCTTCTTCTTCGTCGGAAACGCCTAGGCTTGGTCTCGGACGTTCCGGGGGAAATTCTCTCGAACACCGAAACTCTCCTTGGGGCTTTAGAACAGCAGTATTTTGACAATACCGCCTTGTTATGTTGGCACACGGACAGTGAGACTCCGTGTCTTGAGCGTCTCTCTTTCGAGACTTACCCGCACCCCTGGTTCTATAGTACAACTCGTCAGTTTGATAACTGGAGCAACTCATAGAGTGCTGGCATGACTTCCCAGGTATAACACTATCATCTTCAGATGAATGTGCTCCCCTCTGGGGATACGACGCTTTATTAGCGCTTTCAAAAGTCGTACGTTCAAGTTTACGCCTCTACGAGCGCGAAAACCTAACGGGCTCCTGAACTTCGACCCGTAATCCAATGCGATCAGTAACAGGGGCTTTCCCTCTGTTATCTTTCTTGGGGAGATTGGTACGACCCCCAGTCTGGACTATTGTTTGGGGACCTTTCAACGGTCCCAATCGCTCCATGACAGGTGCCTTACCTCGATTTTCTGGTAAAGGACCGAGGCAACCTTTCAAAGGAACTTTGGCTCTTGGAGGACCCACGTTCTTACCTGGCTCTAACAGAGGTGCGGGAGCAGGGGAAACGGTATCTTGATCTGAAGAAGGTTGGACGGCAACTCCGTCCGCTTTTGTCTTAGGCGCCGGTTTTGCCTTTGACACCCACACCTGCTTGTGTCTAGGCGGCTTCTTGACCGTCTTTTCTTTCTACATCTCTTCCGCTTTCTGTAGAAGGACTCGGGCATACGCAAGCAATGCGTGGAGTTTCTTGATTCGCTCTTCGAGGGTTGAGCGAGTCCTCTTGACACGAACTCATTCGTTCGTTTCTATCTTGGAGGAGGAGTTGGTTGTGCGCCGTTGTTGCTCTTGGCGCTGTCTGGACTTTAGATCCTCATTGTAACGGATCCCGTCCATAGATTCTGCGGCCTTGGCCATTTGTCGCACAAGACGTTGTCGCCGTCTTTGGCGCGCCCTCTTTGAATTGGAACACCTTCAGCGGTTGACTTTGCGGCGGAAGGGAGATCTGGATCTGTAGCTTCGACCACGTTAGACGCCATAAGAGCATCGTGGGGAGTAAGTGCAACGACGGCGAGGGGATCTTGGATCTTCGATCCGGAGGGCTCGTGAGCACTCTTGGAAGATGAAGTCTTCCTGCGCCTGTTTGGAGAGGCGGATCTGGAGGAGGAAGAAGAGAGGTACTCTTCAAACTTCTGTTGATCGAACTCGTATTCGATCTCTTCGTTCACCCGGATCTTGAAGGCCGGTTGCGTCACGACGGCCTCGGCAGCGAGGCCGTTGGCTCCCACTATGGTCGCCAGCTTGTTTGCGTCGAAAATTGTTGTATTCATTGCTGTATTCATTACAACTTAAAAGATTACAACTTTCTTGAAAATAACACAAGATCCGTTCGTCGTCTCTTGCTTGCGTGGGTCTTTAGCCTGTGACGGGGATGTTGATATCCGTGAACTACCTGGCAATCTGATCTGGTCCAGAACTTCGTCGATCCGTGAAGAGATCTAGAAACTGAAGCGCTTATCTTGACGAACCGAGATAATTGCTCTTCTTAGAATTACCACAACGGGATAATACTAAGGATTGGATGCGGGTGATGTAGATCTGACGAAGAACTCTCTTGTGTTGAAGTGCTCGATCACTCTTCAGTCCGGCAGGGCTTCGCCAATTCTCCAAAATTCCAGATCTCCAAAAAATGAGGCCTAAGGCTTGTATATATAGGCTTGAGGGGTTGCGGAGTGGTTAAAACGATCTTAAGGACCAAATCTGACTTGGAGACACCCTAGGGTGTCTCCACTTGATCCGAGACACCCTAGGGTGTCTCCACTTGATCCGAGACACCCTAGGGTGTCTCGGTTTGGACCGAGACACCCTTAGTCGAGACACCGTAGGGTGTCTCGTTGGTCCGAGACACTCCATTGAGGTGTATTCATCCGCTTTCGCTGTAAATTCTTCGTCCGAACTCGGATTTGAGTAATTCAAAATGCGTCGGAAAGCTGACGAGGAGTTATATCAGCTCCGATGGTTAGATCATCTGTTGAATCAATGAGACACGAAGGGTATTGTTCTTTTTGTAAACATCGCGGGGCTCCTGATTAACCCGTACCTTCGTTAGTTCACGTAGTTCGTCGATTCACTTCAATCGTTCATCGACATCAATCGAACTCTTGTGAACCAGATGTTGACCCTATAGTTTTGATGATGATTTGACAAATAATTTATTACTAATAAGTTTTTCCAGTGTTTTGTGTTTATGTTCTCTTTTCAGGTATTTCAACACAGCGTTAAAGATTCAAGTTCATCTGCGTGGATTTACCTAGGTATTTGTTTAGTTTACTTACATATATGGTATGATGATATCTAAGCTCAATATATATACACTTAACACGATTTTTGACGTTTTATATCATATAGATGATTTTTCTTAAAACATTGTTCACATATCAGATTTCGGTCGACCGATACGGTCGACCGACGGTAGTCTGTTTTCTGAGAATTTCTTTGAGTATTTTCCGGTCGACCGGAATTTCCGTCGGTCGACCGAAATTTCCATTCGGTCGACCGAAATTTGCGTCGGTCGACCGCCAGCTTCAAAACATGTTTTCTCACGTTTTTTGAACTAATCGGTTGACCGTACCGGTCGACCGACGAACTGACAAACTGAGCCTAACGGCTAGTTTTTCAAATGAGCTTTTTGGTCTTTTTCTTATTTTTAGCTGTTGTAATGGGGTGCTATATATACCCCATTGCTGCTCTTCTTCTCCAACAACTAAGAAATCCAAGTTTGTGGTTTAACAAAATATAAATCGTGTTTAAGAGCTGTTTAAGAGTTGGTTTCGCTAATCAGTTTTCAAGAGAAGTTTTTTCTACAACAAGAAGAGGCTTTCAAATCTTATTGAGATCATCATCTCCTCAGCTCTTCTTGTTCATTGAGAAGTTTTCTATACCCATTCTTATATAGCTTGTTTTTTCACTTTCAATTGATTAAGCTATATTCATTGAGTTATATTTATTGAGTTTCATTCACTATTATCACACACACTTATTGAGCTTTATATTCTCATATTATATTGTGGGTTGTGGTGTGGGTTTAGTGAGTGTGAGCTTCATTGAGTTCTCATTTGTTATTTGAGAACAAATTCTTGTATTTAACTTTTATTTGTGAGAATCACTTGTAATACACTTGTACACCGAGAGAAGTGTGAGGAGAGAGAGACGGGGTCAAATCCAATAGGAGTGGCGTCGATTGACGAACCTAGGGAGAGGTTGTAATCGAGCACTTGAGGAGGAGGACACGGGCTAGATTCCTACACTTAGTGTGTAAAGTGTGATTGTTGAGTGATTGTGTAGTGTGAGAGTTTTCGGTGAACTTGTAAACCGAGTGTGTAGAAGTTCCGGCTTCCAAACCGGATTGTGATAGTGGATATCTCCTTGAGGTGAGGAGCGGGGACGTAGGTCGTGGGGACCGAACCTCGTAAACATATCGTGTGTTTGTGTTTTGCTTGTCTCACATTTTATTTGTGCATATTCTTATTATTCTTATTGTTCTTATTATTCTTATTGTTCATATCTATCTCTTGCAAGAACATATTGATCAACATAATTTTAATTGCTATTAATTGGGATTAGATTAGCATAAGACCCTAATCACCCCCCCTCTAGGGTCTAACAAGAACTCCCTTCTTTTTCTCTTTGGTTAAATCTTCTCATGGTTATAGCCAAAGTTGAAATTTCACTTCGATAAACGAAGAACCCATTTTCAGTTGTGTTTTGCTTGTCTCATATTTTATTTGTGCATATTCTTATTGTTCTTATTGTTCATATCTATCTCTTGCAAGAACATATTGATCAACATAATTTTAATTGCTATTAATTGGGATTAGATTAGCATAAGACCCTAATCACCCCCCCCCCTCTAGGGTCTAACAATTGGTATCAGAGCTTGGTGCTCTTTGATTTAAGGACTAACCGCCTTGAGTTAAAGATCCAAGTTATCTTACTAGTGCTAATCTAATTTTGATTATTGTGCCTCTTGCATTTCATCTCTATGGATATGAATGATTCATCTTGCTTAGGATATGCTATTAATATTGCTCCTCGTTTGGATATTTTTCCCTATGCTCAATGGCGTATTAGATTTAAACTTTTCGTTCAATCTAATCAATTTGATCTATGGAAAATTATTGAGGATGCTTATGTTGTTCCTATTTTGGAAAAATCAAAATGGTGTGACAATGACAAAAGATTGTTTAACATGAATAAGCTTTTGTTAGGATTTTTGATTAGCGCTTTTCACTCATCATTTTCTAACAAACTTGCTAATTTTGATAGTGCTTATGCTTTATGGAAACTTATTGAAGCACATGAAGGAAAATTGGAGGCTATTCAAGAAGCGTTGGAAAATCCCGCTTTGAGCTCTAAGGAAGCCTCATCCCCATGTACAATACCACTAGGTAATAACCCTAGTGAGGTATGCGATAACGATGATATTATTACTTTTGATGAACTTGCTCTTGAGTTTGAAAAATTACACAATAGCTATATTGATGTAAAAAGTAAGTATGTTAATATAAAATCTATTCATGAAACACTAGCTACTAAGTTTAATTTTATTGCAAATGAAAATATAATTCTTAAAGAATGCAATGAAAATTTGAAAATTGAAAATGCTAGTTTGCTTCATGAAAAACGTGATGCTATGTTAGAAGTAGATAAGTTAAAATCTATGATGAGTAATCTTGTTTATCCTACTTCTAATAGCAATGCTTGTATGCACAATGATGAGTTGAATCAAATGAGAAAAAGAATATCTACCTTAGATTCAACACTAAACACTTGTATTGCTAAATACTTGTATTGCTAATAATAAAAAGCTTATGGACTTATGTGCAAAGGTTAATGTTAATTCTTCCAAGAAACCTATTCACTATGCACATATGTATGACAAAATTCACAAATGTTCTATTTGCGGTCTTAAAGGCCATTTAGCTCAATTTTGTCATAATGCACCAAAAACTGACAAGCCTACACATGATTGTGCATCCCATCAAGCTTCATCATCACATACTCATGTACACACACATAGTGTAAATCATAAACATGCTTATGTGTACAAATGTGATTATTGTGGTCGTGTTGGTCATTTGGCCATGTTTTGTTTCGATTTGAAAAGAAATTCTCGTTTGCAAAATAATTACAAAGGAAAATCTATTTTTGCAAATGAACCACGTGCATTCTATTTCGGTCAACGTAAACCATTTAAACCTCTACATTGCACAAATTGCAATCGTATGGGTCACGTTTACAACTTTTGCTTTGATCGTATTAGTGCACAAAACAAGCCCAAACGGGTTCATAACCCTAGGGCCTTGGATTTAAATGATAGGGGTCATGTCCCAAGTTCTAGTGGTACCAAAATGATTTGGGTACCAAAAGGACTTATATAGTATTTTCAATGATTTGTTTTTGTTCTGTTTTGTCTTTGAAAAATTTCTTTTTGGCTTTGAATGACAAATTATATTCCTTGTGTCAGAATAAATTATTTATATGTTTTTAATAGACAAAATCACTTATATACATATTATAAAACTTTTAGTAGTTTGTAAAATAAATTTCCAAAAGAGTTTATAGTAAAAATATCTCAAAAATCAGGTTTATGCTTATTACTCTCTTTCGGTCGACCGACCCGGTCGACCGACGGTTATCTGGAAGCGTTCCGGTCGACCGCGTCGGTCGACCGAAATTAAATTCTTACAGCAATAGTTTTTGACTTATTGGGTTTCTGTTTTTATTGGGTTTCTGTTGTTAAACCCGAACTGATCATCTCCGCTAATCACGTTGTGAATCAATCACAACCGCTCCCTCTTCATCTCCTTGACCCGACCCTTCCCTTCACCTCATTTCGTCATTTTCTTCCCAAATCGAAAAATCTCCTCACGGTCGCCTGGTTTCATCGACCGAAATTTTCCTCCTTCATCATTCTCCGACAGTTTTGCTAGGTAATGATCTCCTTCTCATCTGTTTAACCTTATTTCATTGTTCTAGTATAAATTCTTCCTAATCTAGGGTTTTTGTTCTAGGGTTTCTTGTTAATTTGCTCTATATTGTTTTATGTTACAGGACATTGCAAATTTTCTCTAATCTTTTCAAAACCCTAACTCATCATGCCTCCCAAACCCTCCAAAAAGAGGTCTAAACCCGAATCTAGTTCCTCCTCTGTAAAAGCCTCACATTATGGCTGTTTAAACCTCTTATTAGGAAATATAGGGAACTGTGTAAACTAAAGATTCTCCCAACTAGGTATATCAAGTATCCTGAACTGGCCATCTATAAAACTCAGTCTTTTCTTCATAATGTTGGGTTGGATAAATTGTTTGATGAAAGTCTTAAAGTTCCTTATTATCCCATCTTAGTTTATCTGTTTTATACTAACATGTCCACATCATCCTCTGCTGATGGTAGCTTGACCATTTCTTCCTCTGTTAAAAATGTGGCAATAGCTTTTACTGCCAACGAACTTGCGGGGATTCTTCAAATCCCAACAAGTGACGTTGAACTTAGGTCTATTGAGCTTAGTGATCCTACAGTCAATCATCAAATGTTTTCACCTGGATGCTCATATCCTATGAACAACAATTCCCTTAATCCTATTGCCAAACTAATTGCCAGAATTGTTGCTCATAATTTGATTCCCAAGACTGGAAGTTTTGATCACTTCGCCTCTGACAAGATTAATGCTGTTTATGCCATCTTTGCTGAAATCAAAGTTGATTGGGCTACCATCTTTATAAATAACATGGCATCTAAACACACCAAGTTTCTACCATTTGGTTCCTTTTTCACTCTCATTTTTCAACATTTCAATGTTGACCTTACAAATGAACCTAAGGTTGAATCCACAAGAGATTTCTTTGATAAAGTTTCCCTTTCCAGAATGCATATATCTCTTGACTCCACACCATCTTCTCACTCCCGTTCTAGAGCCTCGACCTCTTCCACTTCTTCCACTTCTGAGATTTGTGACCGTCTTGATCGCCTTGAGACTCGTGTCACATCTATTCAGAAGGACGTTAGGACTATTCTTTCATACCAGCGTCAGTCTCTCGGGATCCCTTCTAATTCTGAGTCTGATTCTGGTGAGGATTCTGCTGATGACTCAGATGGTGATGGTGATGGTGGTGGTGATGGTGACGGTGATGGTGATGATGGTGGAGATGGTGATGGTGATGATGTTGGAGGAGGTGATGACTGATTGAGTCTCTTCCTGTGATGTTTTTATGCTTTCTTCTGGGTTGTAAAAACTTGATAACTCTGTTTTTATTTGAGTGTATAACTCTATGATGCTTTGGTGCTTTGTGGAACAACTATGTATGGTTTTGTGTGACGTTTTATGTATGACTTACTATTTGATTAAGAAATAGTCATGTTTTGCTTACAGAAATTGAGTTACTTGTATCATTGATACACATGTTTGTTGAATAGTTGTCAGTTTAGCTCCTGTATATATACTCTATTGATGTCATCTAGTCTATTTGACAGGGGGAGTTTTTGACATAAATTTCTTTACTTCTCTTATCTATGCTTATAAGCAGGGGGAGCATTGCTCCTATCTTTCATTTTTCCCTCTTTTTGATGTTGTCAAAGGGGGAGAAAATACCACTTATAGCTTACAAATATATGGTCATATATGATTTTTACATATGGTCATGTATAACTTATTCTTGTTTTGGCTTATATGTGGATTATCAGTGTATACTTCATACTCATGTATAAATTGTTTGCCATCATCAAAAAGGGGGAGATTGTTGACCCTATAGTTTTGATGATGATTTGACAAACAATTTATTACTAATAAGTTTTTCCAGTGTTTTGTGTTTATGTTCTCTTTTCAGGTATTTCAACACAGCGTTAAAGATTCAAGTTCATCTGCGTGGATTTACCTAGGTATTTGTTTAGTTTACTTACATATATGGTATGATGATATCTAAGCTCAATATATATACACTTAACACGATTTTTGACGTTTTATATCATATAGATGATTTTTCTTAAAACATTGTTAAAATATCTTTATCTCTTGTTTACAGCTCTCTCACGCTTTGCTATATACATATAATTTATGCACAATACATATATGAATATTTACAAGTCCTATTTCAAATTTCACTTTCATAAAAATACAGGTTTTCTAAGCATTCTTCAAAAACAGGTAGTTTTCACAAACAAAATTTGTTTTTCCAAAAATTCCTTTTCAAACATGTTCATTTCATCATTTATAAACTTTCCCCAAAATTTCACTATTTTTGGATATGAATTGATATTTTTAACGAATTTCCAAAAACTTCCCAAAACCTGTTTTCTGCCCATGTCAGATTACGGTCGACCGATACGGTCGACCGACGGCTGTCTGGTTTCTGAGAAACTTTTTAGTGTTTTTCCGGTCGACCGGAATTTAAGTCGGTCGACCGAAATTTCCATTCGGTCGACCGAAATTTGCGTCGGTCGACCGCCAGCTTCAAAACATGTTTTCTCACGTTTTTTGAACTAATCGGTCGACCGTACCGGTCGACCGACGAGTTGACAAACTGAGCCTAACGGCTAGTTTTTCAAATGGGCTTTTTGGTCTTTTTCTTATTTTTAGCTGTTGTAATGGGGTGCTATATATACCCCATTGCTGCTCTTCTTCTCAATCAATCAAAATATAAATCGCGTTTAAGAGCTGTTTAAGAGTTGGTTTCGCTAATCAGTTTTCAAGAGAAGTTTTTTCTACAACAAGAAGAGGCTTTCAAATCTTATTAAGATCATCATCTCCTCAGCTCTTCTTGTTCATTGAGAAGTTTTCTATACCCATTCTTATATAGCTTGTTTTTGCACTTTCAATTGATTAAGCTATATTCATTGAGTTATATTTATTGAGTTTCATTTACTATTATCACACACACTTATTGAGCTTTATATTCTCATATTATATTGTGGGTTGTGGTGTGGGTTTAGTGAGTGTGAGCTTCATTGAGTTCTCATTTGTTAATTGAGAACAAATTCTTGTATTTAACTTTTATTTGTGAGAATCACTTGTAATACACTTGTACACCGAGAGAAGTGTGAGGAGAGAGAGACGGGGTCAAATCCAATAGGAGTGGCGTCGATTGACGAACCTAGGGACAGGTTGTAATCGAGCACTTGAGGAGGAGGACACGGGCTAGATTCCTACACTTAGTGTGTAAAGTGTGATTGTTGAGTGATTGTGTAGTGTGAGAGTTTTCGGTGAACTTGTAAACCGAGTGTGTAGAAGTTCCGGCTTCCAAACCGGATTGTGATAGTGGATATCTCCTCGAGGTGAGGAGCGGGGACGTAGGTCGTGGGGACCGAACCTCGTAAACATATCGTGTGTTTGTGTTTTGCTTGTCTCACATTTTATTTGTGCATATTCTTATTATTCTTATTGTTCTTATTATTCTTATTGTTCTTATTGTTCATATCTATCTCTTGCAAGAACATATTGATCAACATAATTTTAATTTCTATTAATTGGGATTAGATTAGCATAAGACCCTAATCACCCCCCCTCTAGGGTCTAACACCAGATAGTGACGTTCATCGTCGTTCCTTAACACCGAGCTGTTTGTGGAGACCTATAGGCTATTTTCGATGCCTACAATATGGTGAAAATATATGCAAGGATATATAAACTAACTCAATGGTAAACAATCTAAACTAAAAATACAATTGTGATAGGACAATATAAATAATGCATACACACAATATGATCACGGAGTTCAGACATTCCATCCTACGTCTCCGCTCCCTACTTCCGGGGAGAAATCCACTATCACAACCGGGTTTTCTACGCTTACCCGAATAACGTTTACACCTCACACTCGGTTTCTTAGCTAACCGAAAACTTTATAATCAACACTCTTGTAATCCCACTCTACACCCTCTCAAGTATTGGTCACAGACGTGTCTCCCTCAAGTGTTAGGAATTACAACCTCTCTCTAGGTATGTTACCTATCCCACTCCTCTTGGGACGATCCCCGACTCACACCACACACTTCTCTCGGTGTACAAGTGTATTACAAAGTGAATCACACAATAGGCTCACAATACAATTGATTTGTTCTCTAATATGGATGAGAACACAATATAAGCTCACACTCAATTGTTACAAATCTCACCAACCCAAATATACTATATATAAAAATACAATAAGCTTAAGTGGGTGTGTGTAAACAATGAGTGAAATAAAATCAACTAAACCCAAATGTAAATACTAGCTTAATAGAAATGATAATCAATAAATAATTATAAATAAAAGCTAGAATTGAGTTTAGGAAAATTTCTCTAGATGATAAGAGAGAGAGATGGATTGAAGCTCAAATATCAATGAATTGATCTCCACTTCCTATTGTGGAATTCTTTACAAACCAAACCCTTAAACAAACTTAAAACCAAACTTAAACTCTTTTAAAACTTATTTAAAATATTTCTTGGATTCTTATGAAGGATGAGAGCAAGGGGGTATATATAGCCACCCAAAACCTCAGCCAAAAACCCAAAGAAAAAGACAAAAAAGACCACAGAATCAGAAATCAGATTCTGTACAAATTATAGCTGTTGGGCGATCGGCGGTCGACCGTGGGAATTGCGCGGTCGACCGCGAGCACCTTAGAGCCAAAATCTGGGCTCTAGAAAACATTCGGTCGACCACAAAACACTCTTGACTTCATCCTGTCGACCGTCACGGGGGGGGGGGAGCCATAAAAAAAATATTCTGAGTCTCTTGACTCAAGGCGGTCAACTGTGGCGGTCGACCGCAAACTGACACATGAATTTCATGTTTTGAAAGTTGTTTTCTGATTTTAAAACCCTGTTTAAAAATAACAAATAAATTTCAAAAAGTGTAAAACTTTGAGAAATAATTGTAGATATAATAATAAATATGCTACAATAACTAGTTTTTAAAAAGAACCTCCCAAATGAAAAATATCATTATTTTGCAAAATAGTCTAAAACATGATAATATAAACATATGAGTTTTGACATTTTAGCTTAACCATATTTAAAAACATTACAAAATGATTATATAGACTTAATAAAAGATGTATATGATTATTATATAGACTTAACAAAATGATTATATACCAAAAACTAAGAATATAATATTTTCACAGATACAATAGAATATGAAACATATGAGTATGTATATGAATATATATTTGTTTCATATCTATGAAATTAAACCAAAACATATATGTATATATATAAATATATATATACAAAAACAAAACGTGTATGTGTGTAAAATATTGAGCTTGAAGTATTAAGCACACATAATATAAAACCTATACTAAATATACCCAAGCTATGATCTTGATCTTCAATAAGCTCTTCTTGGTAAACTTGCGGATGAAGCTTGAACTTGGATCTTCAACTTGAATTACATTGCTTCACTCCACTATTCCACTAACTTCCATTGGATATGATCATGAATGCTTGATTCCATCAATCCTCCAACTCGTTGTTTGCCTAGAATAAATACAAAAATACAAACACTAGACAAACAACATTAGATGTAAATTGTTTGTTAAATCATTATCAAAACAAGAAGGCCAACAGTCTCAACACTCGACCATTCAAATAGGGGATTAAGTATGTATTTTTAGTGTATCAGGGTTCTTCAATCTTCTTTGATGGTTGGTTCTTGCATAGAGAATCCAGTCCTACATATGAACAACATTTGAAAGGGTCAGAGTTGAAGTCTCTAGTGGTTCTTCCGATGATCAAGTCAGTATTAAACTTGAGTGGAGAAGAAGAATAATTGTAGTTTGTTTATTAGCAAGATATTGCTTACCCTTGTGTAGTAGACTGTGCTTCTATTTATAGCAGGTCTAGAGGGGCAATTGTACTTTGGCTAAGTCTAAGCAAGCAGATTAGTTGGCAGATACTTTACATGTGTTGATTACAGATGGGATGAGTCATCCATGCGTTTAATGTGATAGTGACGAGGGAAGCATGACACTAGTGAAGTTCGATGAGTCATAAAGAATTTCTGGGTTGGAGCAATAATGATTCTGACCATACATTCAATGCGATGGCGAACTCCAATGCATTCAATGCGATAATGATTTCGACCATGCATTAAATAGAGGCATTATGTGATGCGCAAGGGTAATCAATCTCTTGCTAATAAACATACTATAATCATTCTTCTTCTCTACTCAAGCTTATTACTAACTTGATCGTCGGAAGAACTACCGCAGACCCTAACTCCGACCCTCTCACATGTTATTCACATGCAGGACTAGATCCTTTATCAAGAACCAACCATCAAAGAAGATTAAGGAACCCTAATACTCTAAAAATTCATACTTAATCCCCTATTTGATAACTGATATCAACATAAGTTTTTATTTTTCTCTCTTATTTTCTTATTGTAGAAAGTCATGTTTTAGGATTTTATTATCTTTTTATATTAGTATATTAGATTTAATTTTATGCCTTGTAGTGTAGATTTACTTTCATACTCTTTTATTTTTATTGCTTATTTTTATGCTTTGCAGAATTTATTTTCTTACATTTTTCTTTTATGGTATAGATTTACTTTTATATTTTTGTTAGTTGGATTTCCTTTATGCTCATAGTTTAGATCTTTATTTTCTTATTCTTATTCTTATTTTTGCAGTTAGTTTTTATTTTTTTTTATCTCCTTTTATACTCTCTAGTCTAGATTTATTTCTTAATTTTTTTTCTAAAATATGCAACTAAATCTTGTTAGAATTCTAGAATCATATGAAAATAGTTTGATTTTTTAATAATTTTTGGATTACTTTTTGTGCCTAAAATGATCACGTTTAGGATAATAAACTCGCTCATCTTAAGAGGTTTGATTGGTTATCGTTGTGAATTCTAGAATTACTATCTATTTTGATGAATGGTAATTTTACTTGGATGATAATTTGATAAGTTATATTTTTCTTAAGTGGTTTGATAACCTATTCTTAATAAATCTAAAGTAAAATGTGATAAAAAGAGGATAGTTCGTAAATCCTAAATGAAATTAATTAGTGGATTCAATTCTAGATTCCTATCTTCTCTCTTGATTTCCTCTGTACTTTACTTGTTTTGATTTTTCCTCTTTTCCATTAAATTTTCTAGTTTTGATTTTATTCTTTTCTGTTTTCTTTATTCTCCTCCTTGTTATTATTTATTTTCTTTTATTTGTCCACTACCTTTCTCCCCTCTTTTTCAAATTTTTTATAAGTAAATAATCACGCACTCGTCTTTATATCTCTTTTCTTTCACTCCTATTTGCCCACATGCAACTCTAGGTTCTAATTTAGAATATTTTCTATACACATTCCTCATGGGATCGACATTGTATCTATATTATAACTTGATTGTGCACTTGTAATCTCAACACTATTTTCACAACACATCAAATTTTTTTAGCGCCGTTATCGAAGAAGTTGCTTGTAATTTGGATTTTGTTATTTTGGTTCTTTGATTTGTATGTTTTCTTGTGAAGTAACAAAATTTAAGATTGAAGATTGAAGATTTGCTTAAGAAGATAAGTAATCTTTTTAGTTTTTTTTTAATTCCATGCTCTAGTTTAGTTTCTCACGATTAGAGATAATTAGGAACTAATTAAAAATAAAATTTTTTCTCTTACGAACCATAATAAAATCCACCTTCCACTTAAATAACTACTAACAAGATAATAAATTCAAACAAGAGCTCTCTCTCTCTCTCTCTCACATTTTTTGATGCCCTAATTAAAAATCAAAAGATTTTTCTTTTTTGGCACCCTTTTGTGGTTGTTTTTGATGTTTAGGGTTGCATTGCAAAAAGTTAGTAGGAATTCATTAAAGTGATTTGACCATTTTAATTTGAGCACTCGCTTGAAAATACTCTTAAGGGTAATACCCCCTAATCAAGATAAAGTGAGAGATTTCATCACCATTTTCGTAGCCCACGAATCACTAATATTAGAAAAATCTAAGCTTTTTAAAACTCATTAGACGTTGATCCCTAAGGATTCGAGCTCATTAAGGAACAAGAAATCCTTAAGTAAACCAATTTCAGTTTACTTGAATTTGTTGGTATCTAAGGTAAGGTTTACAGGTTGTGTAAAGTGCTCCATAAGGGACGAGATACTTAATTGGCCTTTAGTCTCCCTCTAGTACTATCCTTACCTGGCTAACGGACCAAGTAAACTTCAATCTTTTCACTTAAGGAGTTTTTAGTTAGGAGCTGATCTAGTTGATCTAGGCTTAGCCTTAGGATTAAGGGTGATTTTTTTAAAGTGGTTGCTCTTAATTTGTTTTAGTTAGGTTTTTTTATTCTTCTTTTCTTTTTACATTAATCTTTAATGTCTTTTAGTATTTCCTTTAAAAAAAGTTAACTAACTTTTTTATAGAATTTTTTCTAGTTAAAAAAAAGAGAAACTAATTCCAAAAGAATTTATTTTGGTGTATGCAAGTTTGGATTAAGAATAATACAAATCGATTAATCCATGTTGAACTAATTTTTGAGACTAAAGAAATGACAAATTATTAATCTATACATTCTTCAAGACATGTGTTATCTGTTAGACCCTAGAGGGGGGGTGATTAGGGTCTTATGCTAATCTAATACCAAATAATAGCAATTAAAATTATGTTGATCAATATGTTCTTGCAAGAGATAGATATGAACAATAAGAACAATAAGAAAATGCACAAATAAAATATGAAACAAGCAAAACACAAACACACGATATGTTTACGAGGTTCGGTCCCCACGACCTACGTCCCCGCTCCTCACCTCGAGGAGATATCCACTATCACAATCCGGTTTGGAAGCCGGAACTTCTACACACTCGGTTTACAAGTTCACCGAAAACTCTCACACTACACAATCACTCAACAATCACACTTTACACACTAAGTGTAGGAATCTAGCCCGTGTCCTCCTCCTCAAGTGCTCAATTATAACCTCTCCCTAGGTTCGTCAATCGACGCCACTCCTATTGGATTTGACCCCGTCTCTCTCTCCTCATACTTCTCTCGGTGTACAAGTGTATTACAAGTGATTCTCACAAATAAAAGTTAAATACAATGATTTGTTCTCAATTAACAAGTGAGAACACAATGAAGCTCACACTCAGTAAATCACACCTCACAACCCACAATATATAATATGGAAATATCAAGCTCAATAAGTGTGTGTGATAATAGTGAATCAAACTCAATAAATAACTTAATGAATATAGCTAATCAATTGAAAGTGAGATAATAAGCTATATGGAAAGAGTTTAGAAAAACTTCTCAATAAACAAGAGGAGCTGAAGAATATGATCCCAATGGAATATGAGAGCCTCTTCTTGTTGTAGAAAACTTTCTCTTGAAAACAGATTAACGAAACACTTCTTAAACAGCTCTTAAGTCGTTAGGCTCAGTTTGTCAACTCGTCGGTCAACCGGTACGATCGACCGATTAGTTCAAAAACCTGAGAAAACAATGATTTAAAGCTGGCGGTCGACCGACGTAAATTTCGGTCGGCCGAATGGAAATTTCGGTCGACCGACGAAAATTCCGGTCGACCGGAAAACACTTGAAAAATTTCTCAGAAAACAGACAACCGTCGGTCGACCGTATCGGTCGACCGAAAACTGATATGGGTAAAAAGACAGGTTTTGGGCAGTTTTGAAAAATCGTTAAAAATATCAATTCATATCCAAAAATAGTGAAACTTTGGGGAAAGTTTATAAATGATGAAATGAACTTGTTTGAAAAGGAATTTTTGGAAAAACAAATTTTGTTTGTGAAAACTACCTGTTTTTGAAAAATGCTTAGAAAACCTGTATTTTTATGAAAGTGAAAGTTGATATAGGACTTGTAAATATTCATATATATATTGTGCATGTATTATATGTATATAATAAAGTATGAGAGAGCTGTAAACAAGAGATAAAGATATTTTAACAATGTTTAATGAAAAATCATCTATATGATAGAAAACGTCAAAAATCGTGTTAAGTATATATATATTGAGCTTAGATATCATCATACCATATATGTAAGTAAACTAAACAAATACCTAGGTAAATCCACGCAGATGAACTTGAATCTTTAACGCTTTATTGACGCGTGTTGAAATACCTGAAAAGAGAGCATAAACACAAAACACTAGAAAAACTTATTAGTAATAAATTGTTTGTCAAATCATCATCAAAACTATAGGGTCAACATTATCCCACTAGGAATGTAATTCAATCTTGCATTAGGCCACGTGTTGTTAATGGAGTTAATTTTGAGTTTAGACCGCACTTCATAAACATGATTCCAAAATTTTTAGGAAATAAAATTGAAGGCTCTTATATTTTTATCTCCGAGTTTGAGGAAGTTTGTCACATGATTAAAATTAAAGAATTATCTAAGAATGCAATTAAGATTATATTTATTCAATTTCCTCTTAAGGACAAAGCCAAGAAATGACTGTATAACTTACCCACAAATTATATTTCTAACTGGGATAAATTTGTTATCTTTTTTTTTAAAAAATTTCCTAAATCTATAAAACGGTTAAGCTTAGTAACAGTATTCAGAATTTTAAGATAAATTTCCTAAATCTATAAATTTTTCTCTATAATGGATGATAACACAATGTAAGCACACACTTAATGTCACACAAACCCCACAATCCAAATTATACAATGTATGAAAATACAATAAGCTCAATGATTGTGTGTGTAAACAATGAGTAAATAAAATCAACTAAACTAAATATAAACACTAGCTTAATGAATTAATATCAAACAATATAAATATAAAGCTAGATTGAGTTTAGGGAAACTTCTCTGTAGATAACAAGTGAGAGGGAGAAGAGTGAATGCTCAAACACCAATAGATGATCTCCACTTGCTCTTGTGAAATTGTCTTCACAAACAAAACACTTAAACAAGGCTTAAACACCTTTAAACAAACTAAACAAACTTTTAAAACCCTTGTAAAACTTTTCTCTTCAGTCAATAGAACTGAGGATATGTGGGGGAATTTATAGGAACCCCAAAGCCAAGAGAAAACAAGGCAAAAAGACCAAAAAACCAAAACTATAAAAGGCTAAAAAAAACTAACCGATACAGCATCAGTTGACTGACGGCTTCCATCAGTCGACTGATGAGCTGACCGTTAGAGGTATTTTCCAGTGATGAGGAAATTTCCAGTTGACTGATTAGTTGACTGACGGCTTCCATCTGTTTGTCTGGTCGACCAATGAGTCGACCGATGATCCCAGTCGACTCATAAGTCGACTGATGAGGAAATTTCCAGTTTTTCCTCAGTTTGGATCTATTTGGGTTGTTTCGTTTTAACCAAAACTGTTTGGACATGTTTACTGTCATTGCATGCTTCTATGTGAACGAGGAGTCACCTGGAATATCTGATATTATAAATTTATGTTTATTTTATATCTCTACATGTGAGATGACTTGCGGATATGAGTTTAGATTTGCACACCAAGACACGTGTGACATCAGTGTATATGCGCCTTTTCATATATTTCGTTTAGTCCATGTGTTGGACAATTATTATGTAGTCCATGTGTTGGACATTTATCATATTCAGTCCATGTGTTGGACATTCATTTTTAGTCCATGTGTTGGACAATTTACATATGCAGTCCATGTGTTGGACATTCACTACATCTAGTTTTTGTCCATGTGTTGGGCACTTGTTAAACCTTGAGTATGACTTACACTTACATAGGCTGGACATGACACTTATGTGGGTTGTGACATGACACAATATTTAAGTTCTAAGATGGATTTGTCTTCTTTTTATTATTGTTCCTGTATTAGATTCTGGGTTTGGTATTTAGGGATTTACAATTTGAGATATAATTCCTGTATTAGATTCTGGGTTTGGTATTTAGGGATTTACAATTTGAGATATAAGGTATATACATGAGGTTTTCCTTGTTTGGATTATTTCGCTCGACGTACCTATGCTCGTGTTGTAATTTCCTAAATACTAAAATCCTATTATAGTTAGGGATTTATAATTTGAGCTACAAGGTATATACATGAGGGTTTCCTTGTTTGGATTATTTCGCTCGACATACCTATGCTCGTGTTGTAATTTCCTCTTATTGTTAGGATAAATGATTTTATGTATATATGTATCAACTGTATTTTTTGTATACAATGAGCCATCTCCCTTGGGGTTGGTTGTGATGTTGCTCGCTAGCGCTTTGACGCCCGTTGTCCTTCCCCTTTCAGGTAACGAGCCAGATGCCCGGAGAGTCGCAAGTTGATGGCGATGCACTTTAGTGATTCAGCTGTCTACTTTAGTTATATTTTTCTTTTGAGCTCCACTGTAGACTTTTGATTAGACATTTAAGGGTTTTATCCTAGAAGTTGAAAAGGCTGTGCGCCTTATTTCCTCTTATTCAAACATTTTGTATTTAAGACTTGTTGAGAACACCGGTTTATTTACTTCAGACATTGACTTTGTATTTCTGCATGTTGGATGATGAAATATTAATTTGATCACTATTTACTTCAGACATTGACTTTGTATTTCTGCATGTTGGATGATGAAATATTAATTTGATCACTATCATTTTATCAGTTATCTCTTGTATGTTGGATGATGAAATATTAATTTGATCACTATCATTTTATCAGTTATCTCTTGTATTATCTTTTACTTGTTTTTGTACCTACACCTGTTATTGACTCTACTAAAAAGATAGTAATTGTGATGGTGAAACATGTTATTGCACGGTATGGTGCATGGTAGGTTTGACATTCTTGGTTTCACTTTGGACTACAGCCTTGTGTGAACCCAGAGCATCACAGTTGGTATCAGAGCTCTAGTTTTAGTATCCTTAGGATCATCCTATGTCGAGTCGTGGAGCTAGGATATAGTTTCTTAGGATTCATGTATAGAGTCTGCTAAGAATTTCCTAGTATGAGTGAGGACGATATATGCGTATATCTCAAAATTTGAGAATATTTTTTATATGACAACTATTTTTGTGTAAATTTAAAGTATTTGTGTGAATACTAAATGTTGTGAAAATCATATTATGATATGTTATGTATGTGTATATGTCTATTTTTACTCATAAACTCTTATTTCTTATGATCAGAGAAATGGCAGGACGTGATAGACCTCATACTCGGAGAGCTAGACATGCTGAGTCACAGTAGGCTCCACCTGATCCATAACAAGCTCAACCCGAGTCACAACAGGCACCACCTGAGCCGTAGCAGACTCCCCAGTATCTTATAGATCTTATGGTTCCCATAGTCACTAGGATGATAGCAATTGAGGAGCTTGTGGAGAATCATATCACGCCACCACCACCACCACCAGGAGATGAGCCGCAGGGGATACCAGTCATTCCTATTAGCGAGAGACCCCAAGAGACCACACCTGTAGCTATTCTACCAATAGTCCCAGATAGAGCCACAAAGCAGGATGCTTGGCTCCGTATGGTAGAGAGGTACCAGAAGATGAGGGCACCGGAATTCCAGGGGTCATTAGACCCTGTAGGCATATAAAATTGCTTATAGGTCCCTTAATACAGCTCGGCACAAACCGACGAACCAACAAGGCGACGAGATCGACGAATCGCACGCAAGCAATGGAATACGTCCATTCGCGTGCGGGATCAAGCCAAGTGTTCGAAGAGTCAACGAGTCATCCAACCAAGGGCATACTCGGACGAATTACGATCGAATCAAGATCAGTTTCGGACTCGAACTCAGAAGTGGATTTGCTACCAAATCAGGAATCAAGTCAACAAATCGAATCCGAACCAATCAACCGCACAACCAAATCAAGTCCAGATCACAACGAAGCACAGAACTGGACAACGAACACAACGGCGCCACACCCGGACAAATCGGCCAAAGCCAAAACCACCCGAGTGGCTCGGCTAAAGCCGAACCACCAAGGGGTGGCTCGGCCATGGCCGAGCCACCCCATGGGGTGGCTCGGCCATGGCCGAGCCACCCCTTGGTGGTTCGGCTTTAGCCGAGCCACTCGGGTGGTTTTGGCTTTGGCCGATTTGTCCGGGTGTGGCGCCGTTGTGTTCGTTGTCCAGTTCTGTGCTTCGTTGTTGATCTGGACTTGATTTGGTTGTGCGGTTGATTGGTTCGGATTCGATTTGTTGACTTGATTCCTGATTTGGTAGCAAATCCACTTCTGAGTTCGAGTCCGAAACTGATCTTGATTCGATCGAGATCTACGTTGCTACACTCCGGATCTAAGCTTGGTCTTAGATCCCGAGACTTGAGCGATTGTTTCCTTGGTGAATCAATCCCTCCCGGCTATTATTTCCTTCGTGGAATAATACCCGTCGTACTGCGTAGATCCGACCGGATCTAGATCGCGCGGTGGTCCACGGCAAACAACCCCGGCGCAGGCAAAGAACCCACAAAGCGAGCGACCGCAAAACAGGAGCTCGTGATTCGTTCGACAAACAAGGAAACAAAGTTGTAATTTTTCATTTCTTTTTATTTGATTTTCGTTGTAACCGGATCTTATAAAAAGACCGGATCTTTGTAATCGATAGACTATTACAAGAGTGTACAATGGAATCATTAATGAAGAAAGCAACGGTTTTTCCCGCGAACAATCTGGCGACCACAGTGGGAGCCACCGATCTCGCTGCCGAGATCGGAGCGTCGCAGCCGCGGATCTTGATCCCAGTCGTGGAGGAGGTCGAATACGAGTTCGATCAGACCAAGTTCGAGGAGTACCTTTCATCCTCGTCTAGATCGACCTCCCCCCGCAAGTCCAAGAAGTCCAAGTTCTCTTCCAACAGAAAGGTGCGTTGGTACGAAGAAGTTGAAGCTACCAACGACGACCTCATCTCGATTGACGCCAAAGTTGCGTCAGATGAGGCTCCACCAATCTCCAACCGGATCAAGCTGGTTCCAACCAATTCCTCCGTCACCAAAGGAGCGGTGACTCTCTCAAAGAGAGCCCGCCAAAGGCAACGCCAACGCTTGGCCAAACAATTCGCCAAAGCGATGGAGTCCACCGACGGAGTCCGCTACAACGCGGGTCTGAAGAACAAGAGAGGCAAACAGCCTCAACAACAGATGAACGGCACCTCTTCCAAGCCGCCAACAATGGAATGGATCCGTGTCAAACGGAATCGTTCGACGCTGGAAGAACGCATCCGCAAACGCCGCGCACTATCAGCGCAGGCACGGGCTCAAGCCGAAGAAGCCCGTAGAAAGTTGCAAAGAGAGGTAGCCAAGAAGCCGCCACCAACTCGCAAAGTTTGGAGGCCAAAGTCTGAAGCGGCAATTCAGGCTAAGGAGCAACCTTTGCAGCCTCCAACCAAAGTTCAACCTCCGGCGAACCAAGCTAAGCCGCCGAGAATTCCCATAGCTACTCCGGGAGATCATGCAGAATCCTCCCGAAGGAGAAAGTCAGTCTTGGAGCGCCTCGGTCCACTTCCCGAGGAGCGAAGCAAAGCTCCAATCCAAGAACGTTTGGACCCACTACGAAAGCCCCAAACAACGCAACATGCTGGGGGTCGCCCCAAGCGCACTACTTTGCGCATTGAAGTTCGGGAGCCCGTTGAGGATTTACGCCCACAAAGGTGCGTTTCGAGACGCGTGACTCTCGAAAGCCCGAAGAAGGTAATTCACTCTCAGAAGGAAACGTTATCGTCTGATGATGATTACGTTATACCTGAGAAGTCGTGCCAACACACGATAGGTTGCTCTGACTTTCAAACTGACGAGCTGTACTATCTTGCTGGGGGTACGAACAAAGCCAGAAAGAGAAGTTCTCAAAGGCTAGAAGCTCAGTGCCCTTGTTCAAAGCTCATTCGGGCGGTACTGTCTCAATGCAACTGCATCAAGGTAGTCCCCGAGAGAATTTCAGTGTTCGAAAGGCTCGGCATCGAAACGCCAAAACCAAGGTATAGGCGTTTCCGGCAAAGAAGAACGATGGTTAAGGACGGAGAATTTCCGAGGGTCACCGCCAACATGACCAGCAAAGAGACATCGACACAGGTTAATCTCAAGTCGTTTCTGGAAGCATCTTAGCGTGTAACCCGCCTGCAGTCCGGAGCCATCGCACGAGGAACTTATGGTAGGGTTCGGACAAGATTACCTTCGGAAGATGAAGAATCGGATTCCTGCTCTGCTGTCGCATCGGACAATACAGTGTCCAGCGAAGGACAACCCCGCGAGTCATTCATGATAAGCGCGGAAGAAATGGCCAAGATGCTTGAAGACGCTTTGGCTAAACAGAAAGAAAGCTTCAGGTTCGAGATGCAGATGGCCATGCAGACTATGAGAGAGATGCATGAGCAACAAATCCAGGCGTTCAGGAACCAACAAGGTGAACCAAGTCACCGTAATCAGGTTGTTCAGGAAAAGGAGATTGCTCGATGAGAAGCAGAAGGACGGGGAGTTAGTCGACACCTTCGTCAAGAGGTTCCGGAACAAAGCGATGAATTGTCGGGACCCGATCACCGAGGAATTCATTCTCCAGACCTGCCATAATAATCTGTCCTTAGACGTATTGGAAGCAATGGGGACAGCACCGTCTGACACTTGGAAGGATCTGAAGGTTCGCGGGGATAAGGCTGAGCGATTCCTTAGAAGGAAAAAGGCCGAGAGGAACCAACCGACGGATAATCCGCTGAACTCAAACTTCGCCTCTCGTAATAAGAGCAAGGCACCTGCAGCTGCTGGTGGTGCTAATCAAGCGTCACAGCAATCTCGAAGGCAGCAAAAGACTTCGGGTCCGAGACTCCAAAAAGAGTACTCTTTCAAGGACGAAGACGTTCCAGCCATCTTCGAATCCCTCCTTGAAGGTAACAAGATCAAGCTACCACCTATCACAAATCAGGAGGAAGCTGACAACACTACGGACCCAAAGTACTGTGCATACCACAGGAGGGTCGTTCATCCCACCAAGGATTGCTTTACTCTCAAGAATAGCATTCAGACCTTGGTTGAAGCCGGCGTCATAACGCTAAGGTAAGCCAATTGAGAACGGCAACACTCCAAAGAGTATACGAGTATAAACTGTTTCTCAATCCTCCGACCGGTATAAGAGGTTAAACTACTCCCTGATACTCCAATAGGTATATGAGTCTAAACTGTTTCCCCACTTTTGACGGGAAGTTCCTGGAGAATATTAAGCTAATATTCTTAAGGATAACCCGGTTAGGTAACTGATAATAATGTCCGAACCAGTTCCGCAGAGGAAACTGGGGGTGGACGATTTATGTAACGGGAAGTTCCCAAAACCACAGCAATGTAATGAATAAGAACTCCCATTCAAATTCTCACCGTGTCTGTGCACTCAACACTCTCTCTGTTAGAGTCTGGACGTAAAGTTCCCAATTGGTCAAACCTTCTTACAGTTAGGACCACAGTCAAAATCCCCTCTCGATTCCTCCAATGAACGAGAGGTCCACTTTCAAATCGAGTGATCAAACCTTCCTACAGTTAGGGTCACCTCAAACTCCTGTTTGGCCAAACCTTCCTACAGTTAGGGTCAAAACCATAATTCACTCTCGATAAACGAGAAATTCATCTTTAGTTCGGTAATCAAACCTTCCGACAGTTAGGGTTATCCGAATCTTTTCGATTCTCGGAGTGGAGATCCCACTCTCAGTTTCACCTTTCCGGATTCTGGGGGTGGAGATCCCACCTCGAGTCTCCTTTCCAGTTGAAGATAGAATATAAAATTCTTCTTCTTCATTGTCGGGAGATAGAATATAAAATTCTTCCTCTCCCATTTCGGGTTCGTCTTTGCCCCAAGAGAAGACACCACCTTTTTCAAATCCCAAAATCTGTGCCTCACAGGTACAGGGAATTTTATCCCGAATCCTAAGTAGGGATAAGTCAACGCCTAACACGCGTTGCCGGTTTAGTCTTGTTCCGTAGAAAAAAGACACCAGAGCTCGATTCTGGGGTATTCTATCCTGAAACCTAAGCAAGGATAAGTCTGTGCCTAACCCGCGCTGCCGGTTAGTTCTTAACCGTTGAAAAGAACATCCGTCCACATATTCAACATTGTGGCAGGTTGTTATTAATAACACCAAAATCCATGCCTTACACGCATGGGGAATTTCATCCTGAATCCTAAGAAAGGATATGCCGACGCCTAACACGCGTCGCCGGTTTAGTCTTTTACCGATTGAAAAAGACACCAGAATACCAGTCTGGGGTATTTTTATCCCGAAGCCTAAGTAGGGATAAGTCAACGTCTAATACACGTTGCTGGGTAGCCTATTCCCATAACAATGGTAAAGCCTATGTATTCAACATCATAGCACAAAGTCTAAGAGAATTCACTCTCTTAGCACAACGTTACATGCGGAACGGATTTAGACAATCCGCATGCTAGCCCGACTCAAACGGTAGTCGGTAAAGGCTAATCAAATCCGTTAAAGGCTTGGGGTTAGCCAAAAATCCTAAAGTCAACGCCTAACACGCGTCGCCGGGTAGTCTATTCCCGTGAGAAAGACGAAGTCTACGTATTCAATATCGTAGCACTAAAAGGGTTAACTCTTTTAGCTTAACGTCACATGCGGAACGGACTTGAACAATCCGCATGCTAGCCCGACTCAAACGGTAGTCGGTAAAGGCTCATCAAACCCGTTAATGGCTGAGGGTTTGCCAAAAATCCTATAAATACGAGAGTCACTGACGCATCAGCTTCATTAGTTGGTCTCGCGACCCGAGCATCCAACGGCGTTCAAAACCCTAGGGTTAACGCCGGTCAACGCGTAACCCTAGGTCAACGCCAGTCAACGCGTTACGAGCAAAAATTCAACGTACGACGTTCAAAACCCTAAGGTCAACGCCGGACAACGCGTGACCCTAGGTCAACGCCAGTCAACGCGTTGCGAGCAAAAATTCAACGTACGACGTTCAAAACCCTAAGGTCAACGCCGGACAACGCGTAACCCTAGGTCAACGCCAGTCAACGCGTTGCAATCAAACAGTCAACGTACGACGTCCAAAACCCTAAGGTCAACGCCGGACAACGCGTGACCCTAGGTCAACGCCTATCAATGCATTGCAATGAAAGAACTAATACTCTGAAAAGTATACGAGTATAAACTGCTTCTTACTCCGAAAAGTATACGAGTATAAACTGCTTCTTAAACACTCCGAAAAGTATACGAGTATAAACTGCTTCTTAATACTCCAATAAGGTATATGAGTATAAACTATTCCCTATTGTTGGTTGAGAAGTTCCTGGAGAATATTTTCATTCTTAAGGATAACTCAACAACACAACGCCGGACAACGCGTTGCACATAAAAACTCGACGCCAACAATCGATGGTCAGCTAAATCAGGAACCGACTTCAAAGTTCAAAATTCCGACAACGGTCAGACAATAAATGCAGCACCGAAACTCTTTCAGACATTCGACAAAGCACCGAATAGCCTGGAGAATTGAAGGAATCAAGAACGGAAGTCATTCCAAGATCCCTTTACACCGACTGAAGGTTGGGACAATCATATCCAAAGTATTCCAGACTCTTCTATAAAAGAACGAGACTGAAATACTTTGGAGGGGGTATCTGTAGGCATATAAAATTGCTTATAGGTCCCTTAGCTCAGCTCGGCACAAACCGACAAACCAACGAGGCAACGAGATTGACTAATCGCACGCAAGCAACGGAATACGTCCATTCGCGTGCGGGATCAAGCCAAGTGTTCGAAGAGTCAACGAGTCATCCAACCAAGGGCATACTCGGACGAATCACGATCGAATCAAGATCGGTTTCAGACTCAAATTCAGAAGTGGATTTACTGCCTAATCGGGAATCCGACTTACTGCCAAATCAGGAATCAAATCAGAGTCTGGATCAACCGAATCACGGACAGAACCAAAGGCGGAAAACACCAAAACCACCACCTAGAGGGGCTCGGCCGAAGCCGAGCCAACTTCAGGTGGCTCGGCCCAAGCCGAGCCACCCCAACAGTGCATGAGGTTAAACTGCTTCTTAATACTCCAATAAGGTATACGAGTATAAACTATTCCCTATTGTTGGTTGAGAAGTTCCTGGAGAATATTTTCATTCTTAAGGATAACTCAACAACACTACGCCGGACAACGCGTCGCAAATAAAGACTCAACGCCGACAGTCGAGGGTCAGTTCTGTGTTCAACCAACAAGCACGAGCTAAAAATCAGAAAACCAGGAATTGACTTCAAGTTCAAATTTCCGACAACGGTCAGACAATAAATGCAGCACCGGAACTCTTGCAGACATTCGACAAAGCACCGAATAGCCTGGAAGATTGAAGGAATCAAGAACGGAAGTCATTCCAAGGTCCCATTACACCGACTGAAGGTGGGGACAATCATATCCAAAGTATTCCAGACTCTTCTATAAAAGAACGAGACTGAAATACTTTGGAGGGGGTATTTGTAGGCATATAAAATTGCTTATATGTCCCTTAGCTCAGCTCGGCACGAACCGACAAACCAACGAGGCGACGAGATCGACGAATCGCACGCAAGCAACGGAATACATCCATTCGCGTGCGGGATCAAGCCAAGTGTTCGAAGAGTCAACGAGTCATCCAACCGAGAGCGGACTCGGACGAATCACGATCGAATCAAGATCAGTTTCGGACTCAGACTCAGAAGTGGATTTACTGCCTAATCAGGATCCGGACTTACTGCCAAATCTGGAATCAAGTCAACGAGTCGTTTCCAGGGCAATCAACCACACAACAGAAACACAACCGAATCAAGTCCAGATCAACAACGAAGCACAGAACCGGACAACGGAAAAATGACGGAACGAACAACACCCGGAGGGGCTCGGCCGAAACCGAGCCACCTCAAGGTGGCTCGGCCTAAGCCGAGCCACCCTGAGGAGAGGACCGGATCTCAGATCTACGCAGACGTACTCCGGATCTAAGCTTGGTCTTAGATCCCGAGACTTGGACGATTGTTTCCTTGGTGAATCAATCCTCCCCGGCTATTATTTCCTTGGTGAAATAATACCCGTCGTACTGCTCAGATCTGATTTCGGGGTCATTCATCATTTGAGAGGACTTTGGTTGGAAATTTTGGAGGCGAAGCTCTGCCGGATTCAAGACTCGAAACTTAAAAAAGATTGGAGCTTTGGGACTTCGGGGACTCACTCTTCCAGATCTGGTGCTCAGCGATCGTCAACGCCAAAAAAGGCAGGTTTTCGAGAGGACCGGATCTCAGATCTACGCAGACGTACTCCGGATCTAAGCTTGGTCTTAGATCCCGAGACTTGGACGATTGTTTCCTTGGTGAATCAATCCTCCCCGGCTATTATTTCCTTGGTGAAATAATACCCGTCGTACTGCTCAGATCTGATCGGATCTAGATCCCGCGGTGGTCCACGGATAAACCTCGGCGCAGGCAAAGAACCCACCAAAGCGAGCGACCGCAAAACAGGAGCTCGTGATTTGTTCGACAAACAAGAGAAAAAGTTGTAATCTTTCTTTTATTTTATTTTGATTTTTATTGTAACCGGATCTTATAAAAAGACCGGATCTTTGTAACCGATAAACTGTTAACAAAGTAATCAATGGAATCAATAAAGAAAGAAACGATTTTTCCAGCGAACAGACCCTCTTGTAGCCTATAAGTGGAAGGAGGTTGTGAGTAATGTACTTGACATACTTAATGTGGATTCGGTCCAGAAGCAGAGATTAGCATCCTACAGTTTGAAGGGAGACGTCAGGAGATGGTATCGACTCCAGTTCACTCTAGAACACTGGATGACCCTCACATGGGAGGACTTCGTATATTTCTTTGATGGATAGTATATTTCTTTTGCAGCACGGACTGGGAAGGAACTTGAGTTGTCCCGGTTAACTCAGGGGGACATGTCAGTGGCAGATTTTGAGAACAGGTTCATGGAGTTACTGCATTTCACGGGTATGTAGCAGACAGGAGAGCGCCAAGCTCAGATGTTCCTAGCAGGGCTTTGCCCTAATCTTCGTCGATACCTCGTCTCGAGGAAGTTCTATTCAGCTCGAGAGGTAGCTGAGGCCACCAATTCACAGGAGATTAAGACTGCCATGTTCCAGAAGGATAAGGAAGGGAAGGCCAAGGCAGGACAGATCGGGGAGAAGAGTAAGAACAAAAGACCTTTTTTTTGGATTCCAGTAGCAGCAGCAAGGTTCTCATAAGAAGGGACCCCAGCATGATTAGAGAGCGCCTCAGTAGCGCAAATTTTAGGGAGTTTGCTATAGCTGTCGCAAGGTCAGACATAAGGCATCAGAGTACCACAGCGCACCAGCAAGAGCTCAGTAGGGCAATGGCTCGAACCAGCAGCAACAGGGAGTTCAGGGCAGAGGTCAGGGTCAGCAGATGAGGCTAGAGGCACTGCCAGCAGCCTTAAAGATTGAGGGTCAGTAGAGGTTCCTCAGGGGCAGATAGTTCTGTATTCTCCAGCACTAGCAGCAGAGCAGTCCTCAGTCACAGACAGAGTTTATGCGGTAGTACCGCGTGATCATGGAGCTAGCGGAGCAGTGATGGAGGGTACGTTCCTTGTGAATTCTTTTCCCGCCCGTATTCTCTTCGATTCGGGAGCTTTGCATTCCTTCATTTCGTATGCTTTTATGACTAGACTCCAGCTCGAAGCTCAGCCTTTAGACACCCCTTTATCAGTTTCCACCCCTTTAGGTGAGATATCGCTTCTGGAAAGCGTTTGTAGGAGGTGTACTATCAGTTTAGATGAGTCGGAGTTTGTTGTCGATTTGATAGTGTTACATATGTCCGAGTTTGATATTATCCTTGGTGTGGATTGGTAATCTTCCTACTATGTTAGTATTGCATGCTTTATGAAGACAGTTAATTTGCGAGCGTCCGATAGGTCCGAGATGATTGTGTCAACCTCTCAGGGCAACTGTTTTGCAGAGTCATTTCTGGCGTACATCGAGGAGGTGTTGCGACGGGATCAGAGTTTTAATTTATTAGAGACTAGAGTTGTCTCAGAGTATCAGGATGTCTTTCAGGACATACCTGGGTTACCTCCTGTGAGAGAGGTTAAGTTTTGTATTAAGTTGCAGCCAGGCACAACCTCGATATCCTGCGCACCCTATCGCATGGCACCAGCTGAGATGAGAGATCTTCAGACCCAGTTGGACGAGTTGTTAGCTCAGGGTTTTATTCGTCGGAGTCAATCTCTGTGGAGAGCGCCAGTTCTCTTCGTGAACAAGAAGGACGGCAGTATGTGTTTGTGTATCGATTATAGGGAGTTGAACAAGGTCACTATCTAGAATATATACCAATTACCTAGGATTGATGACTTGTTCGACCAGTTGCAGGGAGCGCAATATTTCTCGAAGATTGATTTTCGTTCTGATTATCATCAGTTGTGGGTTCGGGAGATGGATATTTCCAAGACCGCTTTTCTGACTCGATATGGATCTTTCGAGTTCATGGTCATGCCATTTGGGTTGATCAATGCACTCGCGGTATTCATGAACTTGATGAACCGGGTTTTTCGTCCCTTCTTAGATCAGTTTGTGATTGTTTTTATCGATGATATTCTCATTTATTCGAGATCGGAGGCACAACATGAGCAGCACCTACAGTTAGCATTGAGGACTCTGTAGGAACATCAGTTATGTGCCAAGTTCAGCAAGTGTGAATTTTGGTTTTCTGAAGTCAGATTTCTCGGTCACGTCATCAGTAGAGAGGGCATAGGAGTAGATCCGGCTAAGGTTATAGCAGTTCTTGATTGGGAACCACCGAAGATGGTGACAGAGATTCGTAGCTTTTTGGGATTAGCCAGTTATTATAGGAAGTTCATCCAGGACTTCTCGAAGATTTCGACGCCACTTACACGCCTTACGAAGAAGGGTGTACAGTTCATTTGGAGCATGGAGTGCCAGAAGGCCTTTGATACCTTGAAGACTAAGTTGACTATAGCGCTAGTTTTGACTATTCCGAACAGCGACAAGACATTTGTGGTCTATACAAATGCATCATTGGCAGATTTAGGAGGCGTCTTGAGGCAGACTCAGAGGGTAGTAGCATATATCTCATGGCAGTTGAGGGTGTTGTTTTCGTCAAAAAATGGTTTTGTTGAGGATTTCATTATATCTTCAATCGATTACGACAATTTCAAAAGAATAATCTTTTTATAAGACCTTTTCTACACAACAAAGCAAAAATTACAACTTTTGAGAAAATAACACAAAAATCGTCTTTCGATTCTTGTTTTGTGGGACTTTGCCTGTGCCGGGAACGCTTTGGTTCATGGACCGCCGAATCACAGATCGTGAAGGGGGTTTAATGATTCTTCCTTCGTTTATCGAAGTGAGAATTTAAAACGATATCTTATCAAAGTAAGATAGTCGTTCTTCTTGAAATCAAGTCAAAGCTCGAATCTCAAGGGAATCCAAGAATAACATCGTCTGCTCTCTCTCTGCTCTGAATTGCTCGAAAAATATGCTCGATCCTCATCAGAAATGACCCTAGGGGGGTATTTATAGCCTCAGGGGTCTGTAACTGCAAAAAACCCAACAAACGACAAAGTTAGACTAGCGAGACAGTGTTTACTGTCTCGGCGGGCGAGACAGTGTTTGCTGTCTCGGCCCGAGAGACAGTAAATACTGTCTCAGAAACAGAAACCGTCTGACAGTTTTCATTTTAACTGCCTTCCCACGTTTCAAACTCCGTTATTTTGGTAGTTATTCACGTGATTTTCACCCACGATGTTTCCCACGTCCCTTGGTAGTTAATGGACACGTGTAAGGCAGTTATCAAGGTGGTTTTTCACCATTTCAACACTGTCTCGCTGGCGAGACAGTATACACTATCTCAGAGGTGAGACAGCGAAGCCTGTCTCACTTGTGAGACAGCGAAGCCTGTCTCGCTGGAGAGACAGCAAAGCCTGTCTCGCTGGCGAGACAGCAAGACCTGTCTCGCTGGCGAGACAGTTCATACCTGTCTTGATTTTCCTAGAACAGTATGAGATCAATTCTTGTGATTTTTTGAGTGATCTTCTCTACGTTTGGAATACCTATTAGCATTTTTTGACGCCTATAGATACCCCCTCCAAAGTATTCCAGACTCATTCTTTTATAGAGGAGCATGAGATACTTTGGATAAGATAGATTTTACTTACGATCCCTTTAATGCTTGGTTGAGTAGATCGTGTGGAAGGACTTGTAGATGGCTTCAATGCTTGATCTCTTCTGTTTTTAGTCTATTCAGTTCTTTGTAGAATAGCTAATGTTCTCCCGGCTTCACGTTTATCGCTTCACCGTTGTTAAGACCTTGAATCGAAGCTGGTATTTGTTCTTGTGGGATCAGCTTTTACCACTGAATTGATATATCCCTTGAGAGCTCTCCAGGTTATCCTTAAGAATATTCAGATTAATATTCTCCAGAAACTTCCTGTTGAGGGTAGGGAAACCGTTTAGACTCGTGTACCTATTGGAGTATTTATGTATATCAAAACACTATAGTATCAAAACGATCGTTGCCATCTTGTGATGCAAGACTATTCATACTGTCTTGCCAAGCGAGACAGTAAATGATGTCTCGCTGTGCGAGACAGTATATACTATCTCGCTGGGCGAAGTCGGGGATATAAAACCCTGACTTAGGGTTTCCAGTGTTTTTTTTCAATTTGATTTTCGGCGATTTGTTAGGCGATTTCTTGGCGATTTTTTGACCAGTTTTCTGTCTCTTCTATTCCTCTTCATTTCTGATTTGTGTGGTGTCTTTGTTTGGGGAGATTCCACTCGGATCTGACAGGTTTGTTCACCCTCTTTTTTTAAAATCTCAATTTCCTCTAACTGTGACCTTGCATGCACTGTTTCGGCGATATTTCATGATATTTTGCTCAATTTCACGTTCAAAACTTTAACTTTCCCCTTGGGTTTCAATGTAGCTTGTGTACTCATCATGTCACCGCGACGATACCGCGCTTCCCGAGGCCGTTCGACTGCCCAGTCTCCTGAAGAGGCTGGTCCTGCTACCGTTTCACATGGGGGTATATTTCTTTTGCCCTCTTACTGTATTTTGTCCACTTTATGTGTATATATCTGTGTTTGAATGCAGATCCTCGTTTGTATCCTTTGAGATACCTTCGAGAAGAGCCGGTATCCTCCTTTGAGGGGATCGACGCTTAAAAGTGTTTGTTTTGCTTGGACAAAACGCACTTCAGTACATACAGGGGCGATTTTATATCATCCCACGTGTGTTGAAAGGTTTCGATATGCCGTTATAATGCCCGTGCATAGTAACGCATATCTCTTTTATGCATGTGGTAGATATAAGATCGTCGCGCCTGTTATGGGATGGCGATCATATCTTATGGAGTAAGATATATTGCCTTCTCTAAAATTTTAGGACTATTCTTACATAATTTATGTGTATGTTTTCTTTACCAGTCTAATTTCCTTCTACCGTCTTTACTGCTGATGCGGTTACGGGTCAGAGTAACACTACCCACTCTTATTATGAGGGGCTCCCGTTAATTGAATCATCTCCCCAGTTTAAATCTGACTATAGTGAAGGGGCTAGAGAGTTGATCCGGCGAGGTAGTTGTCGTGTTCTACGACGGTTAATCACAGGTGCAACCTTGATTTCAGAGCACGACTCGAATCAATGTATAAGGAAACCGGATTTCTTGTTTGGTGATTCGGTAAAAGATCCAGAGATTGCTTTCTGTAAGCCTGCGCAATGGTTGCACCAAAGAGGGTCATCATTCTTATATCTGCCCTGGATTCCTCGGGAGTATTCGCTGTTAAAGTTTAGGAATTTATCCGTTAACCGTGAAATGTTCTGGAGATTAACTGAAAATCACGAGCGCATTCACTGTGGTTTCATTGGGAAAGAGGCTACCCCGGGTTCTAGTGAAAGAACTTCTGTACGAGGGCTTCATCCGGGTGTCTTAGGTCAAGACAATATACCTCAGAATGAAAAGACAGCACAGGCCAACACCGTGAAGAACCGGTTAGCGGCAGCGGGAAAAAGATTACCTAGAGAAAATTTCAGATGTTATGGATGGGTCCATTATTTTGGAGACAAGTGGTGGTGGAGCAGAATGACTCGCTATGTGTTGAACCGTTGGGGGCGAGAGTTAGCAGAACTAGGGTTGGCGGTCCCGATCCGTGCTACTATGTATGGTCTGCAGATTAGTGTAGGTCATTTCCTCTGTTTGTTCGAGATCTACAAACCGGACACTAATACATTCTTTACCAAGAATGGGGAGCTCGGACTACCACTGCATGAAATGATGAAGGTGTCTAGTTTGCCCATTGGCGATGTTCCATATCAAGAGTTCTTCCCAACCACCAGTCAGCTGAACAAGATGAGAGATCGGTCAGCTGTGACCCATGACACTTTATGGGAATTGACCTGCCATTATCACATAGCCATGGCCGAGATGGAGCCCAAAGCCAGGAAGAAACCCCCCCAGATCAGTTTAAAACAATTCGCTGATTATCTGTTCAAGAACCTGGATGACCGTTCGGAAGAGGTACGCGAATTGTCTCCTTTGAGTTCGGGTGAAATCAATCGACTGTTAGAGAAAACAAACGCGCAATCTTACACCTCTCGCTCAGAAGACGGATTTTCGCACTGCACTAAATTCCTCCCTTATCTGTGGCAAGCTGGTATCCCGATTCATCCTACCACCCTGCTTGCTGGCTTCTTGGCCTTATGGTTGAAGATGTGTGTGGTTCCCCATCAATCCTCCGATGCGATGCTAATGGAAGTATTGTATCCAGCCGTCCAGCTAGCTACAGGTCGCAAATTATCCTTGCTTCCCGCTATGGTGGCTACTATTCATAGTGGATTATGACAATTAATCTCCGTGTTTACCCAGGAGAAAAAGAAACCCTCCGCCAGCCTATCCGTTCTGAAGCTGGAGCTACCCTACACTTATCTAATGGCCTGGTTAGTACTTCACCGGCCAGATTTAATGGAAGCTCCTGAGACGGTAGATCCCAGCCTTCCTCTGTTGCAGAATCTTGAGGGTTGCAAATGGGTCAGACATCGATGGCCGGACATCACAAGGCAGTTTAAAATTCACAAGTGTTGGGAATTCTTCCCTTGCTTCCCTTGATTCTCCGGTACGTACAATACGACTTTATTACATGCTGAAGACCCAATGCAGAATCGTACCATCTTGGACGTCGGGTGTTTCCGATGGTTGATGAACATTCGACCTGGATATCTATTGTTCAGGGTAAGAGATGTTTGTCACATTGAACCCTATCTTCCATGTCGATTTTCTCGTCAATTCGGCTATGATCAAATATATGTCGGCAACCCGAATCGTCATCTTAGTTTTGGAGGCGGACTTATCGACGGTGCGAGAGCTTGGTTTTGGAGTATTGCCAGCTGCACCAATGCTGAATTTGATCTCCCTTTAGAAGCGCCGCCTCTCCGGATGACCTTCCTATATTGTAAGTGGTTGATAGCTGCCAATATCGCCACTCGACGAAGGAGAATATCAGACTCAGAGGAAGAGGTAGCTCCGCGACAAGCAACAGAAACGACTCGTGAAGCTATGATGTCGCCCCGAGGAAAAAAGCCTGTTGAATCTTCAAGAAAAGGAAAGGAACCGGCCCTCCCAACTGGTAGCGAAGAAGAGTTTGATTCTGAGGAAACAGAAACATCTGAAGGGGCGAGCGAGACTGATTCAAGTCCTGAGGAAGCAGTAGGTCTCCCCGACTCTTTCTTTGAAAGAGGACTTGGACTCCCTTCTGCTGCGCCCACCCAACCAAAGAATGCTCCGAAAAGAAGGAAGGAGAGAGTCGTTATGACTTATCCCAACCGGATGACGGTAGAGGTTCACAGTGGGGATGAAGAGGATGAAGAGGATGAAGTGCCTCTTGCTCGCCGGCAAAGATCACAATCTTCCACTCAAGTTCGAACCCAGGTCCCTCCCAGCATTGAATTATGCACCAAACATCGTCATGAAGGTTCTGAAGCACATCCATCGAAGAGACAACAGAAAGTTGTCTCTAAACCACGCGTTCATCTTCCTGCTCTAGAAGAGACGTCTGGTCGTAGTGCTTCTTCTGATGAACAAGGTAACTATTTGTTTTTATTGCTTTTACATTTCTTAACGCTCAAACTTATTTCATGCTCAACTTCTGTAGGAAGTCAAGAAGAAGGAGAATTGCCAGCTGATGCTGCTTCTCCCAGAGGAATGGAGACTGAGGAGACCTGTTTTGTCCAACAAATGCAGGAAGCTCTGAAATAAGGACCAGCTGGTGTTCCACCGACTCCTGACATTGATCCATCAGCTACAGACATAGGTACTGATCTTTCTCCTCTCGGAAGAGAAATCCGAGAAATGAATGAGTCGGACCGTGTGCCTCCTCTAATGACCTGTGCGCTTTGTCTCCTTTTAGTCAAGCTAAAAGAAGCGGGTACAAGTAGTGGAGCTCTCGAATCCGTCCCAGTCAACAAGGGTAGCGTTAATCACCTTTTTGAGCAAATTCGTCTAAATTTATATGGTATTTATGACTCAACACGTTCCGTAGATGCCACGATGCATGAATCAACTGAAGGAGAAGCTACCCATGCTACGAAAGTCGATGATTTTAATGATTTTGACTTTAATCTTGATATTTCAGAGGACGACCATCAGCAAATCTCCGATTTCTTGTTGGGGAAGGCTTCTGATGCCGCTATAGGATCAGATATTGGAATTGGTTCAACAGAAGCAGGTCCTTCTGAGAGTAAGATTTTGGTTATGTGAACTCCATTTATCCATATATTTTTAACTTGATTAATCATGTAAGTGTTCGAATTATAGGACCAGTTGCTGAAACTGATACTACTATAATCATTGGAATATCTGATCAATCGGATATTTGTGACCTCGTGCCATGGGCGGGAACTGAGGTTGATTTGCAATCATCCATTCTCGAATCTCAACCTGCTACTCCTATGGACCCCATGATGATAGAAGTCACCGTCACTCCCCAGATTAGTTCGGTCGCAACAAAAGCGAGACCAACTAAAGAAGTTGGTACGTTAGCCGATGTTGTGCCTAGAGTTGGTGAGTTTTACCCATCATTTGTTTCAAATTTTGGATTAACATCCCATTATACTCATCGCGATTCTCTTGTTTGTAGAATATTCTCCCAAGGAGCCTCTCAATTTAGACCCAAAGTTCTCTGAGGTTGAGATTGAAAAATCTTCTGACGTAGCTAGAGCGTCAAAAGCTACTATTCCTGAACTGACTTTGGCTGCTCAGGAGGCCGGACCACCACTATTGGATGAACAAAGTCATGCTGAAGGCTCTTCTATTAAACTTGGTATGCTTCAACTCGCCGTTATGCATGTACACATATATTTTGTGCTAACATATTTGTCTTCATCGCAGCTCCTTCCTCAACATTATTAAGTCAAATTCAGGCTTTATTGGCAGACGAGGACCCGTATAAGGCTGGCATTTGGTCTGATCTCCACGGCTTTATCTCCTTTTTGAATTCTATGGTTGATCGTATTCTCTCCAAAGGATCGCCTTTTGAGAATTTTAAGAGGCCTCTTGAACGCTATATATCAGGGATCCGAGAGGAAGGATATAATGAGTTAGCCGATTCGATCAACGCCTATATGGTCGACTTGAAGCAACATGTTGAACTTCTGAAGGGTCTCCGTACCGAAAGCGTACCTTCCTATATTGCTTCTCACATGGACTCCAAGTTACAAGCGTGGCGTGATTCTTAAAGATCAGCTAATCTCGAACTCCAAAAGCTAAGAGCCCACAATAATCAACTTAGGGTGAGTGTTGGTATGAAAACACACACCAATGTTAACCTGCGTCGGGACTTAGAATCGAATCAAGCGGAGATAGCTCGCTTAAAAGAGCAACTTGTGAATGCCAAGGATGCTCGTGAAATTCTGGAGTCTGAATTGACAAAGGTAACTCAAGCTGAAGAAGACCTATTTCAGCAACTGAATCTTCAGGATCAAATACTTGCCGAAAAGGAACAAGAGATTGTCAAGCTTCAAAGTGTTGACGAAGAAGCTTTCAAGATCAAATTGGCAACTGAGCTTGAACAGGCTCATACGTTAGAGATTTCGTAGCTTGAAGATCAGATTCGTCAATATAAACTCTTGTAATTGGAGAGCATATGTTTTTTGTAGTTTTGTGTAAACACTCTTGATTAATATATTGAATCCTTTTGCTCATTGAGATTTTATTATGATTACTCATTCTTGTTTAGAATAAATAACCAAAATACTTATAGGATTTTTGGCAAATCCTCAGCCATCAACGGATTTGATATGCCTTTACCGACTACCGTTTGAGTCGGGCTAGTATGTGAATTATCTAGGTCCGTTTCACATATAACGTTGGGCTAAAAGAATTAAACTCTTTTAGGCTTTGAACTATAAAATTGAATATGTAGGCTACATGTGTTAGATGTAGACTTATCTCTAATAAGGGATTGAGATAACATCCCCCATGCATGAATGTCATGGATTTTAAAATGTAAATAGTTTGTGTTTCCTATGTAGGATAACAAACCCGATATTATAAAGAAAGAATTGGGTATTCTATCTTTCAATCTCTTGTTTGTTGGTAGAGATAAACCTTAGAATCGGATAGGAATAATTTCATATTCCATCCCCTGGTCTCTTGTTTGTTGGTAGAGATAAACCCAAAATCGGAGAGGAAGAATTTTATATTCTATCTCCTGGTCTCTTGTTTGTTGGTAGAGATAAACCCAAAATCGGAGAGGAAGAATTTTATATTCTATCTCCTGGTCTCTTGTTTGTTGGTAGAGATAAACCCAAAATCGGAGAGGAAGAATTTTATATTCTATCTCCTGGTCTCTTGTTTGTTGGTAGAGATAAACCCAGAATTGGAGAGGAAGAATTTTATATTCTATCTCCTGGTCTCTTGTTTGTTGGTAGAGATAAACCCAGAATCGGAGAGGAAGAATTTTATATTCTATCTCCTGATCTCTTGTTTGTTAGTAGAGATGAACCCGAAATCGGAGAAGAAGAATTTTATATTCTATCTCCTGGAATAAAGAAACTCAAAGTGGGATCTCCGCTTAGAGAATATTTGTGGGCCTCTCGTTCATTGAAGGAATCGAGAGGGGATTTTGGCTTTGGTCCTAACTGTTTAAAGGTTTGACCAAATGAACAGTGGGGGTTGGAATGATTTTAATCCATGACTGATTTTGGTGTACTCTTCGTCGATCGATTTGACCGATGAGGAGTTTTGTGAGGAAAGATTAACTGTTTACAGAATTGGATCTCATCTCAACAAAAGCTGTAAAAGAACTTTATGATAATCAAAAACATATTATTTGAAAGATCAGTTTCATATCTAGACCAATCAACTGATCTCGGGTTATCCCGAAATATCCTATACAGGATTCTCTAAGAACTTCCCGTTCTGCATAGGTTATCCTGAACATATTACGGATAATATTTTTCAGGAACTTCCCATTTATTGGCATCATTAATTTGCTGCCATCTTGGGTAATCAGGCGGTAAGCACCGTTTGAATAGACTGTTTCAATCACGAACGGTCCTTCCCATTAAGGTTCAAATTTACCTTTCTTCTTAGAAGTGAGAATCATAGTTCTTCGGACGGCAAGGACCAAATCTCCTTCTTTAAAACTTCGTTGTCGGGCCTTTTTATCGAACGTCCGAGAAATTCTAGCTTGATAAAACTCGATTTGTTGTTGAGCTTCCAAGCGTTTCTCATCTAACATCTCTAATTCCTCCAGACATCTTTGATGGTTTTCTTCCGTCGTCATTCCCGTTGCAAGAGCGATACGGAGAGAAGGAATTTGTATTTCTAAAGGAAGAATGGCTTCGCATCCATATGTCAAAGAATATGGAGTTGTTCTGGTAGGCGTGCGGACGGTTGTACGATAAGCCCAGAGGGCTTCGCCGAGTTTGTCATCCCAATCTCGTTTATTGGTCGTGCGGACGGTTGTACGATAAGCCCAGAGGGCTTCGCCGAGTTTGTCATCCCAATCTCGTTTATTGGTTTTCACAAGTTTTGCCAAAATTTTGATAATGGTTTTGTTAAAGGCTTCGGCCAATCCATTAGCTGTAGGATTATAAGCAGTTGATGAAACATCTTTAATCCCGAATTTACTGCAGAACTTGATAAATGCGTTGCTAACGAATTGACGTCCATTATTGTGCACTATTACCCTCGGAACACCGTATAGATATATGATATGGTGTCTGATAAATTTGATCACATCACTCGTCTTCACCTCTCGAAGTGGAACTGCTTCTGCCCATTTCGAGAAGTAATCAGTGATTGCTAGAATAAAACGGTCCCCTTTAACCGAAGGCGGAAAAATAGGACCCACGATATCCATTCCCCATGTCTCGAACGGCCATGATGTCGCCGAAGGATGTAGATGTTCAGGAGGTATGTGCATATCGTCGGGCGTAGTCAACTGCATCCTTTACCATAGTCGGCCAATAATATCCAATTCTCCTAAGTCGGTCACAGAGTTTCGGACCGGGTTGATGTGCACCGCACGTCCCCTCATGTGCCTCTTTGAGTGCTTGTTCTGCTTCTTTGTCGGATAGACAGCGGAGTAAAAGACCATCGTACGATCGTCGATACAACGTTTGCGCTGTGGCGTTGTAGTAAAACCTCGGCGCTCTTCGCCGAATCGATTCCCTTTCTCTTACATCTTCAGGCAATATACCATGTAGGACGTAGTCGATAATAGGAAAACGCCAATCTCGAACTTCGGGTTCGACTCCTGTTGAGTATGCTTCTTTAGCATTTGAATCGTAGATTGGAACAATAAGCTAGTGAGTCCTCACTGTAATCAATTGTTCTGTTTCGGGAGGTTGAGCCAAGGATACCGACAACGCTGCCAATCCGTCTGCATACATGTTTTGGAGATGTGGAATGTACTCGATGAAAAATTCTTCAAATGAGCTTGCCATCTCGATGGCCACCAGGTGGTATGGAATCAGGTCTCGATTTCTGACTTCATACTCTCCTCGTATTTGATTAACTATCAGTTGAGAATCCCCAAAAGCTTCAAGGTATTCGACCCCCAGCTCTTTGGCGAAATTAAGTCTGATTATTAACGCATTGTATTCAGCCACGTTATTAGAATATGGTTCGGTCAGTGAATATGCTCTAGGCAAGACATGCTTTTCCGGGGAAACTAAAACGACCCCCACTCCTGAGGAGATTTTAGAACATCCGGGCGTGCTCACCACGTTGGTTGCTCAGGAAGCCCCATCGAAGTACAATTGCCACACTCGTTGATGTGAAGTGACATTAACTTTGTGAGTTTCATCAGGTAGATCGTCGTATAACTCCACTACATCTTTCGTAGGATTTTCCGCCAAAAGATCGCAAATAGCTCGTCCCTTAACCGACTTTTGTTGTTTGAAATATAAATCATATTGCGATAATAGTAGAGCCCACCTGACTAAATGCCAATTCATAGATGCCGGTTGGGTCATGAATACCCGGATTGGGTTTATGTTGGAAATGACATAAATTGTCTGTCCAACCAAATAATGTCGCATTTTTTGGATTACGAATACCAAGGCGAGGCATTCCTTCTCAATCATCGGATAACGAGACTCAGCTCCTACCAATGTACGACTCAGATAATACACAGCTTGCCTTGTGCGAGTAATGCACTTAACGAATGGCTCGTCGCTTTGACATAAATCAAAAACGGTCTGCCTGATTTCGGTGCAACAAGAATAGGTGGATTCGCCAGATATTTCTTAATATCTTTGAATGCCTTTTGACACGCTTCATCCCAAACGAACGACACGCCTTTCTTCGCAAGTTTCGAGAATGGTTGACATTTCCCAGATAAGTTCGATATAAACCGACGAATATATGCCAATCGACCTTGCAACCCCCTGAGTTCTTTAAGATTCCTCGGGGGTTGTAATTCATGTATCGCCTTCATTTTATCAGGATCAATATGAATACCTTTTGTAGTGACGACAAATCCAAGAAATTTACCGCTGGACATTCCAAGGAAGGACTTAGTTGGATTCATCTTTAAATCGTTAATGTGATCGCTTTTATCACGACTCTTAACGACAAGGTCATCAACATAGCATTCGACGGTCTTCCGAAAGGTGTTCTTGAAAGATCTTCGTCATCACTCGTTGGTACGTAGCGCTGGCATTTTTCAAACCGAATGGTATAACAGTATAACAAAAGACACCAAGGGGTGTTCTGAATGCTGTATGCTTTTCATCGTCCGAGTACATCTTGATTTGATTATACCCAGAAAATCCATCCATGAATGACATCCTTTCAAACCCGCATGTATTGTCAATGATGACGTCCGTAATTGGTAGAGGAAAGTCATCTTTGGGGCAGGCCGTATTCAGATGTCTGAAGTCAATACAGATTCTGATTTTTCCGTTCTTTTTAAGGACTAGAACGATGTTGGCCAACCATTCAGGATGTTGTTCTTCTCTGACAAAACCCGAATCAATTAATTTCTTAACTTCAGTTTCTATTGCCTCCATAATCTGCGGACGAAACCGTCTTTATTGTTGTTTGACAGGTTTGGCATCTGGTTTAATGTTAAGGCTATGCATTGCTACATCTGGGTCGAGTCCCGGCATATCTTCGTACTTCCAAGCGAAAACGTCGATATACTCTTTAACGAGGGCGATTAGTTCATCTTTTTCATCCGCTGGAAGATCACTGCTGATAAATATAGGCTTTGGGTTAGCTTCGTCACCCATATTAACTTGGACTACTTTATCTTCGGTAGGAGGTTCTCTTTGCTCAAATCTATCACCATATTGGATATTCATGTAATGCATCCATGGATCTTCCTAAATGGGCAACTGATCGTCCTCTTCGGTTGTGGAAGGATCAACTGTCGCCATATTCGACATTAGGGCTTTGAATTTTTCTCCAATGCTCACGTCAGAATCCCAGGTTGAAGCATCGGATGAATGCCCACTCTTATTTATTAGTTGGCTAATAATCTGTTGGCCATGTTCGTCATCAGATGATAAAGTATAACCTAAACCCCTTTTATGACTGTAATAATTATCAGGTCTCCCTTTTGGTACGTAGGCAGGACGGGGTGGAACCCAGACGCCTTGACCAAAATAAAGACCTTCACCAAGCGAGAGGTCATAACCTTGTTTTGTCATATAACCAATCGCTTGTGAACTATACCGAGAGAAATGTCGCCCAGGCTTTTCTTCGTCCGAATTAACATCCAAGAAAAGATCTGGAGTAGGGGATGGTTCCCCTTTTCCAAAGACTATCTCTTTCGTCCGAATTAACATCCAAGAAAAGATCTGGAGTAGGGGATGGTTCCCCTTTTCCAAAGACTATCTCTTTTTCACCCCCCGTCTTCGCAGAAAAGATCTGGAGTAGGGGATGGTTCCCCTTTTCCAAAGACTATCTCTTTTTCACCCCCCGTCTTCGCAGGTAGTATCATAGTTTTTCTGAATGAATTTTGGAGGTATTTCATCGTCGTACAGGATGAACGAAGTGTCATATGTAGACTAGGGTCGTCGTACAATTCCTACATTACATCATCAAGACAACACGAGTACTCTAAATCACCATTTATTATTTCATCGGCAAGCTGCCAGTTACAACTTTCATCCGACGAATCACCACCGTCAAGATCGATTACAAGAGGTTCAATGTCATTCAGTACAAGACCTTCACTATAATCAAGCCCAGCTTTGGTATCAGCTTCTTCTCCGCTGTCCGTACCATGGGCCAATGGTTCAGTATCGGATTCAGCACCGTAAAGAAGGGAGTCAGTAAAATAATTTTCTAACCCCTTAAACGGTTGCTTATCCGCGACCACCGTCTTAACCTCGTTGTTAGTGTCGACATATTTCAGACACTGATGGAGGGTGGAGGGAACTATAAGATTACTGTGAATCCATGGGCGACCCAACTGTAAGTTATAGGAAGTTTCTGCATCGATCACATAGCAGGTGACTTCAGACATCAGGTCTCCAAGTTGACACTTCACTCGGATTTTCCCCAATGGCCTTGACCCGCTTGTATTAAACCCGTAGATAACGGTTCCTGTGGAGGCTAGCTTGTTAGCGGGGATTCCGAGGTGGTACATCAACCGAAGTGGCATGATGCTAACAGTGGAACCTGGATCAACTTGGATCCGGTTGATAACGCTTGAGCCGATATATCCGGTGAAATATAGAGGCCTATCATGTTTCGAATTTTTAACTTGCATATCTTTTTTGGTAAAAGCTATGCAAGGGAATCTCGTAGTTGCCAGGCTCTTCAGGAGTTGACTTAATTTGGGTGAGGAATACTTCAGAATCAGCTAACGCTTCTTGTAGAGCTTCTCTTGTATCCTTTGAGAGATGTAATAATTCATATAGCGTGATCCTTGCTAGGATATTAGCTAACTAAGCCATAACATCAAAACAGTAGGGAGCGTTTGAGCTTTCCGGTTTATCCCGTCCAATTGATCGATTGAAACGAGACTGCTTCAGAACTTGGACCTCTTTATGTTGGGGTTCCTTCTCTTTTTGCTTAGCCGGTTGTTGCGGCTTTTCAGCAGCTACTGGAGGAGTTGCAACTACCCCCAGCTCCTTTAGAGTTGTAGCATTTGGGTTAGAGGTTTCAGGATATTTATAATGGTATTCATTACCACCTCTTATAGCGAAAACTTCCTGTTCCCCCTCAGAAAGTGGTAAAGCTGAGATTTCTTCATCATCTTTCTCAAGAATTGCCGAGGCTCCGTAACAAGTTTTCTCTTTTCCTTTGCCTTTCACTTTCTTCTTCGACGTGGATGTCGTCCATTGCTCATCTTCAAGCAAATCCGGATGAACCCAAAGGATTTTGCCGTTGGGGGTTGTGTGAGATACAAGCCCCTTTTGGCGCTGTCCATGAGAATCATCGTTGATAGTTTGCATCTTGACCTTTGATATCGGTTCGGCTTGAAACCAGGATAAAGGAACTGATCTGAAGCTGATAGACACCGCATTCGCCCCTACTTTCTTCTCTTTCGGCTTCGGTGTCACGATGCCAACATCGATTAAGGTTTGTATTTTGTCCTTTAAGACATAACACGCCTTAGTGGGATGGTGGACCCTTCTGTGATATGCACAATACTTCGGGTCATTGATCTTCGTTGCTTCTTCTTGGTTTGTGACCGACGGAAGCTTGATCTTGTTATTCTCTAACAGGTATTTGAAGATGACCGAAACTTCATCATCTTTGAAAGAGTATTCTTTCGGGAATCTGGGCTCCGAAGTCTTGGGTTGCCTTGGAGGTTGTTGATTCTGATTTGGCGCCAGTTGGAAATACGATTGCTGCGGTTGTTGTGATGTTTGATGAGCATCAATAGCTGTCGCGGACCCTCTTCCTCGGCCTCGAGGATTAAAATTCTGTTTTTGGTTATTAGCTGGTGGCAAACCTCTCTCCAAATTCTTTCTCTTTAGAAAGCGTTCAGCCTGTTCACCTCTCACTTTCAACTCTTTCCAAGTTTTAGAGGGCACAACCCCCATGACTTGTAATACATCCAGTGACAAGTTATTGTGACATGTTTGCAGAATAAATTCCTCTGTGAGTGGATCTCTGCAGTTCACCGCTTTGTCCCAGAATCGTTTGACAAAAACATCAACCGACTCCCCATCCTTCTGCTTCTCGTCCAACAACGTGCCAATAGAGACCTCTGTGTCGTCGTCGAAGAAATTGGTGAGGAATAATTCTTCCATATCCTCCCAGCTAGTGATACTCCCAGGCTTAAGGCGTCAGTACCAATCGAAGGCAGGCCCGCAGAGGGTTCCTACGAATGACCGGACCATTAGGGCTTCATTTCCGGATATTGCGCCAAGATGTGACTTGAAATAGATCAAGTGCTGAGTTGGTGAACCCCTGCCATCAAAAGGAGTAAAGTTAATCAAATTAAATTTCTGGGGATAAGGAATCAGGTCCCACTCCCTCGGGTACGGGTATGGAATGCCTATTTTCTTTACTTCTTGAGCCGTCATCAGAGCGTTGACTTTGCTCTCGAGATCATGCATCTTCTTGTCCTCTTCCTCACTCTTCTTCAAATAGATCTGTGGAGGTTGGGAGGATGATTTGGTCGGACCGCTTCCGGAATTGTCTTTATCTAGAGGAGGATCCTCAAAGATAGTTTCATCTTCTTCATTACGCCGGCTGGATTCTGCTCTTTGGCTTGATTCCGGTTGGTGTTGCTGAACCTGCAAATCTTGCATCTGCTGCATAGTCAAATCCATCTCGGTTTTAAATTCAGCTCTAATTTCTTCGCGTTGTTTAGCCAACGCTTCTTGTAATATATTAGCTAGTTGATCCGGTGTAATTATGAATGATTCTTTGACTCGCCCAACACTGGATGCGGTATCGTCTGAAGCGGCAGCAGAACAAGTGTCTGACAATTCTTCGTCTGAAGATAACCCCTCGTGCATTCTCTTGTAATCTCGACGTAGGTTGGCTCTTCTTTGTAAGCGCGACATCCTCTGAGAAAGACCCCGCTCAACTCTCCCTTCCGGAGAGAAATCAGGGTCGGGGTTAACTGACTGTTGCTTTCCTTTGTTGGTCATGTTGATAGTGACCTCAGGGAACTCATCTTGTCGGATTACAGGTTTCTTCTTGTTGAAACGTCTTATTTTGGGTCTTGACGCTTCATTGGACAATCTTTGAAATACGGAGACTCTTGTTGAATTATTTTTAGAGCATCCGTATTCTGTCAGCACTGCTTTAATGAGTCTCTCGCAAGCGCAATGAGACTCGTTTTCTCGGACAATCCTTTTTCTTGAATTATTTTTCTGATAGTACAGCTCATCGTTATTGTGACTTGAGCAACCTATCTTTTGTTTATGAACTTTGTTAACTTGCACAGGACGGCTGGTCGTCGCCTCTGGGCGATCCAAAGGTGAATTTTTAAATCCACTCCTTTGCGGGAGTGGAGTCTTCATAGGTCCTAAACGAGAATGAACTAGTATTCTCTCATTTTGGATTGGTATAGTTCTGATAGGAGGGTGTTTACGACCCTCTGTATATGAAACCACTAAAGGTTTATTTACGGGATCTGATTGTTCTTTGATTGGGGTTTTGCCTCGATCGTCCACCGAAGGACCGAGGCGATCTGCCATTGTGATCTTAAATTTGGATAAATCTGGGCTAACCTAGGGTTTCACTGGTGATGCAGTAGATGGGCTCGGAACGGATGTTTGCGGCGCCTTTGGAATCCAAACTCTATGGTTCTTTGGTGGTTTTTTAGACACAAACTCCTTCTTGATTCCTTATTTTTGCTGACGAAGAACGCGAGCACGGGCGGCCTTCACCTGACGCCTTTGTATTTGTTCCTTAAGGGTTGAGAGAGCCCTTTTGACGAGGGTCCACTCCTCCATCGTAAGCTATGCAGAAATATGATTATTTTGCCGTTGAGGCAACTGAGTCATTTTCTGTTTCCTCGACTCTAGGTCTGCATAGTAATGGACCCCGTCGGTTTGTTGCATGGCCTTAGCCAATTGACGAGCACGGCGCTGGCGCTGTCTCTGACGAGCCCTCTTCGTCAGCACCAGCGAGCTATGATTCAATGACTCCTTAATTGGTACGGAGTCACTTGGAGCAGAAACGTCGCAGGCAGATTCCTTAGCAACGATCGGGCAAGAATCTTCGCCTGCGGCCTTCGTTGGAATTGCAAACTTGAGAGTTTTCTTAGAAGACGAAATCTTCCTATATTTGCGAGACGAGGAAGATTTCGCAGATGAGGATGACAAATACTCCTCAAACTTTGCCTGATGAAACTCGTATTCGATCTCTTCATTGACAATGATCTTGATCGGTTGCGACACCGCGGCCTCGGCAGCGAGGCCGCTGGCTCCCACTGTGGTCGCCAGTTTGTTTTCGTCAAAAATTGGTTTTGTTCAGGAATTCATTATATCTTCAATCGATTACGACAAATTCAAAAGAATAATCTTTTTATAAGACCTTTTCTACACAACAAAATAAAAATTACAACTTTTGAGAAAATAACACAAAAATCGTCTATCGATTCTTGTTTTGTGAGACTTTGCCTATGCTAGGAACGCTTTGGTTCGTGGATCACCGAATCACAGATCGTGAAGGGGGTTTAATGATTCTTCCTTCGTTTATCGAAGTAAGAATTTAAAACGATATCTTATCAAAGTAAGATAGTCGTTCTTCTTGAAATTAAGTCAAAGCTTGAATCTCAAGGGAATCTAAGAATAACAGCGTCTGCTCTCTCTCTGCTCTGAATTGCTCGAAAAATATGCTCGATCCTTATCAGAAATGACCCTAGGGGGGTATTTATAGCCTCAGGGGTCTGTAACTGCAAAAAACTTAACAAACGACCAAGTTAGACTGGCGAGACAGTGTTTACTGTCTCGGCCCGCGAGACAGTCCCCGCGAGACAGTAAATACTGTCTCGGAAACAGTAACCATCTGGTAGTTTTCATTTTAACTGCCTTCCCATGTTTCAAACTCCGTTATTTTGGCAGTTATTCACGTGATTTTTGTCCACGATGTTTCCCACATCCCTTGGTAGTTAATGGACACGTGTAAGGCAGTTATCAAGGTGGTTTTTCACCATTTCAACACTGTCTCGCTGGCGAGATAGTATACACTATCTCGGAGGCGAGACAGGGAAGCTTGTCTCGCTGGCGAGACAGCAAGACCTGTCTCGCTGGCGAGATAGTTCATACCTGTCTTGATTTTCAAAGAACAGTATGAGATCAATTCTTGTGATTTTTTGAGTGATCTTCTCTACGTTTGGAATACTTATTAGCATTTTTTGACGCCTACAGGTGCATGAGCAAAACTATCCCACTCATGACTTGGAGTTAGCAGCAGTGGTATTTGCACTGATGTCATGGAGACACTACTTGTATGGAGTGCAGTTTGAGTTGTTCACAGACCATCAGAGTCTGAAGTATCTTTTCTCTTAGAAGGAGCTTAACCAGAGACAGAGGAGGTGGATTGAGTTTATCAAGGATTACGAGTTCGTGATCTAGTATCATTCGGGGATGGCGAACGTCGTAGGAGATGCTTTAAGTAGGAAATGTCGATATCAGGTTTCGGCTTTGAGGTGCTCATTGTATCGAGATCTTCTTACTCTTAGCCAGCTTGATTTCAGACCTGAGATTAGTGGAACCAGTGTATTTTTGGGAGCTGTGTCAGTGCAGCCATCTTGGAGTATCAGAGTTGTCAGAGCTCAGCTGGAAGACTCTTGGATTCAAATCCTAAAGGAGGAGATTACCAAAGAGCCTAAGGCTGATTGGACCATTGGAGCAGATGGAGGTCTACGGATGAAGAGTAGGCTGGTTATGCCATCCAGTACTAGATACATAGTATATCCGGGGACCACTAAGATGTACAAGGACCTGAGGAGACACTTCTGGTGGAGTGGTATGCGTAGAGAGATTGCAAAGTATGTAGCTAAGTGTTTTACCTGTCAGCAAGTGAAGGCAGAACATCAGAGGTCGGTAGGAACACTTCAGCCTTTACCCATCCTCGAGTGGAAATGGGCGGATATTTCTATGGACTTCATTGTAGGGTTACCAAAGTCGAAGAAGGAGAATGATTCTGTTTGGGTGATACTCGACAGGTTGACGAAGTCAGCATATTTTATTCCAGTGAAGACTACATATACAGCTGTGACGTATGCGAGGATGTTTATTTGGGAGATAGTTCGACTTCATGGAGTTCCTGATACGATTGTGTAGGATCGAGGTTCAATGTTCACTTCGCATTTTTGGAGGAGTTTCCAAGATTCGTTTGACAGCAGACTATCTTACAGAAGTGTATTCCACCCACAGACGGATGGTCAGACAGAGAGGGTGAATCAGGTGTTAGAGGACATGTTGCGGGCTTGTGTCATTGACTTCCAAGGTAGCTAGGAGGATCATATCCCACTGATAGAGTTTGCTTATAATAATATTTACCAAGCGACAATCGGTATGGCCCTGTATGAAGCATTGTATGGGAGACCTTGTAGATCACCGATATGTTAGGCAGAGTCGGAGAATAGCTTAATACTTGGACCTGAGCTCGTGAGGCAGACTACTGAGAAGGTAGCATTGATGAGAGAAAGGATTCTAGCCGCTCAGAGCCGGCAAAAGAGCTATGCAGATAAGAGACAAAGACCTTGGAGTTTCAGGTTGGAGATTCAGTTATGCTGAAGGTATCGCCTATGAAAGGCGTTCAACGATTCGGAAGACGGGGAAAGATTGCACCGAGGTATATTAGACCTTTCCAGATTTTAGAGCGCATTAGAGCTGTGTCATACAGACTAGATCTTCCAGTATCGATGTTTGGTATACATAATGTATTTTATGTTTCTATGCTCAAGAAGCACTTACACGATGAGGAGGAACAGAAAGTGTTGGATGCACCAGAGATTGAGCTTCAGGATGATTTGACTACTACTGAGATTCTGTTTTGTATACTTGCCAGAGAGGACAAGAGACTTAGAAACAAGATAATTCATTTGGTAAAAGTTCAGTGGAACCGAAGAGGCGTTGAGGAGATTTCTTGGGAGCGCGAAGAGGACATGCGTTGAGACTACCCACATATGTTTGAACAGGTAAATTAAATTTTTGTATGACATGTATATGACTTATAGTTACATGTATGATGATGTTTATACTTAACACTAAAATGAGGGTATTAACACTTAACTCCTAAGTACTCGGAACATATGGTATATATATGGGGGGTTCCTTGTTTGGATTTTTTGCTCGATGTACTTGTTCCATTTAGTTAGGGGTTAAGTGGGGGTATTTACATTTTAGATGGTTAAGTATAGACATCAAAGATGATTTTCGAGAGCGTAAAGATGCTATGTAGCGCTACTTCCTGCACCTATTGAGGAAGTGGATTGATTTATATGTGTGATTATATTTAGATTTAACGCTAGAATAAGGATATTTCAACTTAATTCTTAATCTTTTGGAGCACATAGTATATATATGAGGGGTTCCTTGTTTGGATTTTTCGCCCGCCGTACTAGTTCTATTTGATTAGGGGTTGAGTGGGAATATAGTCATCCTATATGGTTAAATATAAATATCGCTATATGCTTATCTAGAGTAATATTATTTGTTTAAGTATGATTTTTGAATTTCGAGGACGAAATTCTTTTAAGGGGGGAATAATGTAAAACCCCGTATTTTTTTGTTATGAAGATATGTGAATTATTGGTGATAAATAATTCTATTGTGGTATATGGATTAAGGTCATGGATATACTGGATAACAAGTTATTAGAGATGTATGAGTGTATTTTTATAGAGTTTTGTGCATTAGTTTTGGCAAATAAGCAAAACATGCACGAATCTGGAAAATGTTTTCTCAGTCGACTTATGAGTCGACTTATGAGTCGACCTATGAGTCGACTGACGGGCTGATTTCTAGCTTTTCTTTTAGTTTGCGGGTCTGTTCGGTTTTGTTTTGGGTTTGACCGCTCATATATAATTTCTTTTACCTGAAACCAACCCTAAAACCCGTCAGATCTCACAAAACCCTAGCCCCCATCTTTCCCTCTCAAAAGCTCAGATTTTGGTGATTTGGAGGAGTTTCGAAGGGGTTTGCAACGGAATTTTGTGCAATGCAGCGAAGGAGATCGTTCTCTTGCAGATTCAGGAGTTGTGCAGCACATCAGAGGTGAGTAACATCTTGCCCAGCCCTATACCCACTGTTTGTATAATTTTTATTGAGTTTTAATTCAGATTTTTGAGCCTAAAATGTATTTTGTGTATAAAGATAGATTCTTTACAATATGAGTTACAAGATTTAAATGTTTCAGTTAATAAAAAACTCACCAACGTTTTGTAATGTAGATCCAAATCTGGAATTAGATTTAAATAAGGGTTTCTTTGAGATTTATCGATTTCAATACATTTTTAAACATGTATAAATATGTTTAGGGTTTTAATGTAAGTAATTACATGCAAATCTTTCGTTTCAGTTTGGTACATATATGTAAGAATCATATTTATATTGCTAGAAATGATGAAGAGGAACTTTAGGTTGAATTTTTTTGCAGATAATCAACGTATGCAGAAAACTAGGAATTTTCTGCTTAGTCGACCAATCAGTCGATTTATCAGCCGACTTATAAGTTGACTGATGAGTCGACCAATGAGTCGACTGACGGCAAATTTACAATTTTCTTTTCTGTTTTTCTTAGCGACCAATGAGTTTACCGATGATCCCAGTTGACTCATGAGTCGACTGATGAGGAAATTTCTAGTTTTTCCTCAGTTTGGATCTATTTGGGTTGTTTCGTTTTAACCGAAACTGTTTGGACATGTTTACTGTCATTGCGTGCTTCTATGTGAATGAGGAGTCGCCTCTAATATCTGATATTATAAATTTATGTTTATTTTGTATCTCTACATGTGAGATGACTTGCGAACACGAGTTTAGATTTGCATACCAAGACACGTGTGACATTAGTGTATATGCGTCTTTTCATATATTTTATTTAGTCCATGTGTTGGATAATTATTATGTAGTCCATGTGTTGGACATTTATCATATTCAGTCTATGTGTTGGACATTCATTTTTTAGTCCATGTGTTGGACAATTTACATATGCAGTTCATGTGTTGGACATTCACTACATCTAGTTTTAGTCCATGTGTTGGGCACCTGTTAAACCTTGAGTATGACTTACACTTATATAGGCTGGACATGACACTTATGTGGGTTGTGACATGATATAGTATTTAATTTCTGAGATGGATTTGTCTTCTTTTTATTATTGTTCCTGTATTAGGTTCTGGGTTTGGTATTTAGGGATTTACAATTTGAGATACAAGGTATATACATGAGGGTTTCCTTGTTTGGATTATTTCGCTCGACGTACCTATGCTCGTGTTGTAATTTCCTAAATACTAAAATCCTCTTATAGTTAGGGATTTACAATTTGAGCTACAAGGTATATACGTGAGGGTTTCCTTGTTTGGATTATTTCGCTCGACGTACCTATGCTCGTGTTGTAATTTCCTCTTATTGTTAGGATAAATGATTTTATGTATATATGTATTAAATGTATTTTTTGTATACAATGAGCCCTCTCCCTTGGGGTTGGTTGTGACATTGCTCGCTAGCACTTTGACGCTCGTTGTTTCTCACCTTTCAGGTAACGAGCCAGGTGCCCGGAGAGTCGCAGGTTGATGGCGATACACTTTAGTGATTCAGCTGTCTATTTTAGTTATATTTTTCTTTTGAGCTCCACTGTAGACTTTTGTTTAGACATTGAGGGTTTTATTCTAGAAGTTGTAAAGTCTGTGTGCCTTATTTCCTCTTATCCAAACATTTTGTATTTGAGACTTGTTGAGAAACTCCAGTTTATTTACTTCAGACATTGACTTTGTATTTCTGCATGTTAGATGATGAAATATTAATTTGATCACTATCATTTCATCAGTTATCTCTTGTATTGTCTTTTACTTGCTTTTGTACCTACACCTGTTATTAATTCTACTAGAGAGATAGTAATCGTGATGGTGAAACATATTATTGTACGGTGTGGTGCATGGCAGGTTTAACATTCTTGGTTTCACCTTGGATTGCTGCCTTTTGTGAACCCAGGGGCATCACATGGTCAGTCGACCAAAACAAAACAAAAACTTTTTGACATTCTAGGTGATTTCTTCAGTCGACTGATGTCATCAGTCGACTGACCAGTTGACTGATAACAAGTTATCAACCTGTTTTGAAACAGAAATCTTATTTTAAAATCTCTTTTAAAAATAGCAAATAAAATCAGAAAAATATAAAGCTTTGGGAAATAATTGTAAACAGAATAGTGACAATGATAATGGCAAGAGAACTATTGCAGAATCTAGAGAATCCTAGCAGCAGAAGAATGATTTTTACCCAGCAACAAGGACAAAAGAGAACTATTGCAGAATCTAGAGAATCCTAGCAGCAGAAGAATGATTTTTACCCAGCAACAAGGACAATATAAGAAAGGAGCAATCCTAGCAGCAGAAGAATGATTTTTACCCAGCAACAAGGACAATATAAGAAAGGAGCACGATATGATTTGAAAGCGCCGAAGTAGCACAGAGTTCGGAGTACATTTTACAATCACAACAAGATCGAATAAGAGCGAAAGACTTGTCGCAGTGCACTAGCAGGAAGCCAGCATGATAGAGGTCACGGTCGATAGTCTCAGAGTCACAATTTCGGCCAGTAGCGGGTAAATAGAGACACTACTTGTTAATTCGAGGATTTAGGGACCAACAGGCCAGATCTGCATTATCCCGGAAATTCCTAAAGGACAGATGGTCTCATATATGTTACCCCACCAGCAAAGTTTATATAGTAGTACCGTGTGATCAGGGTACGAGCGGAGCTTTCTTCGTGATTTCCTTTTCAGCTTAGATCTAGTTTGATTTAGGAAATTCGCTTATCTCTTATCTTTCATACATTCATTGATAGGTTTCAGCTTGTAGCACATTCCTTAGATATTCTGTTGTCAGTCTCTACTCCTCTAGGAGGAGTGTCCCTTCAATCTGTAGAAGATGTGTCATCAGACTAGATGAGTCTGAGTTAGTCATCGAGTTAATCGTGTTGCTGATGTTAAATTTCGACATTCTTTCTTGGTATGGATTAACTATCATCATACCATGTTAGTATCGACTGTTTTACTAAAACAGTCAGCTTGTGAGCATTCGTTGGATTGGTATAGATAGTAGCAACCTCATAGGGTGACCAGAATGTGGAGTCATTTCTAGTATATGTCGAGTAGGTGATGCTGAGGGACTGGAGTGCTGATTTGTGTGAGACAGGAGTTGTCTCAGAGTATCAGGATGTCTTTCAGAATATACCTAGATTTCCTCCAGTGAGAGAGGTTATTTCCTGCATCGAGTTGCAGCCGAGCACAGTACCGATATCCCAAGCATCCTATCGTACAGTACCTGCTGAGGTGAGGGAGCTACAGATAGAGTTAGATAAATGAGTTATTATCTTAGAGTATTACTCGCTGGAGTATCTTTTATTTATGGGAACATTGATCCTCTTCAGAAGAATGAGGACGGTAACTTATGATTATGTGTAGATTTTTATGAGGTGAACAAGTTCAATATCCAGATTTGATAGGATTTATGACTTGTTCGATCAGCTGCGCGAAGTGTAATATTTTCTCTAAGATTGATCTTCGTTCTGGTTATCATCAGTTGTGGGTTCGGCAGATGGATGTTCCCAAGACCGGTTTTCCGACTCGATATGGATCTTTCGAGTTCATGATCATACCATTTAGACTGACTAATGCACCCACAGTATTCATGGATTTGATGAATCAGGTTTTCTGTCCCTTCTTGGATCAGTTTGTGATTGTTTTTGTCCATGATATTCTCATTTATTCGAGATTGGAGGCAGAACACGAGCAGCACCTACGTTTGGCTTTGTAGACTGTCACGCCCCACTTCCCAAAATACCCGGGAATCTGAATATGAACAAGCCCACGACGTATTAGATTAAGAAGAAATATACACTATCGTTTCTTTTCTTTTCTTTTCTTCTCAATCCAATACGCTAAGCATCTAAAAACAAATACAATGCGAAGTCACATGTCCCCGATCATAATCATCAAGAATATAATAGACAAACTCAGAATAAAAAATATCATATCACAAATGGGATAACATCCGAGACATAATATTTGGGTCAACATGCCCTTATACAAAGCTATCTGAACAAATGAATACTGAAGAGATACAAAAATACATTGATCAATGGAAAAAGAAAGAACAACAAAAGTAAACTGGAACTATCAAAGAATAGGCTTCGACTTCTTCTCCTACTCCGTCCGCTAGGCACTCCTGCTAAGAATCCTCTGGCTCCTACTGAACCTGTTCTTCCTCTAAGTCTGACGTACACCAGAGAAAACAGGTGTACGTCAGCGTGCATGGCACATGACAAGACCCCACAAAGAAAATAGAACGAACGAAAATCCAATGCGAAAAACGATATGATAACAGAAACAACAACAGAACGTACAACTGAAATCCACAAATCAACATGAAAACACTACTAAATCATGATAGCATAAAGCATCCAGAATCGATCAGGTAACGAGACACAAATCAACATGAAAACACTACTAAATCATGATAGCATAAAGCATCCAGAATCGATCAGGTAACGAGATCATGTAGCTAGCGATCAGTCTAATCAAGCATCCAGAATCGATCAGGTAACGAGATCATGTAGCTAGCGATCAGTCTAATCATCCAAGTAACAGGGCATACAATAGATATAATTAATACCTAAAAATCTACAACAAGAGACGTAGTACGTCGAGCGAAATAATCCAAGCAAGAAAACCCTCATGTATATACCATATGTCTCGAATTATAGATAATTAAATATTAATCCCGATCTAGGTATGAAAAGAACAACACTGATCTACATCTCAACAAAACTAACAAAGTCCACCATAAAGCACGCAAGCATATTATTCTTGTTTTGCATGTTATTTGAATTGGGGAAGAATATTTTAATGTATATAATTGGGTCCCCATAAACCTGTCCGAGTGTCACCTTCAAGTCAAGTAGTGGCCCTCTGGCCTATATATATACACACTTACAATATCAAGATAACAGAAAAATGCTATGCCCATTTATATACATGCTATATTCTTCGTCCAATTCCCCTCTATAACCCCATGTTGTCATATTAATTACGCAACTATACATGAAATATTGTGCACTAGCCATGGAGTTACCGTGGAACGACTTCTATAAAACTATGAAAATAACCGTGACCCATAACACGTCCGATCAAGAGTGCATCGTCTAGTCAACGCTATAATAGTAATAATCAAGGAAACCTCATACCAGGATATCGATATCGAGGGAACTCGGGACTCCTCACATCGGGATATCGATGTCGAGTGAGTATAGCCATGCTTTGAAGCACGCTTATAAATCATACTTTTAACAGAATTCGTCTTCATGTACAATAGCCATGCTTTGAAGCACGCTTATAAATCATACTTTTAACAGAATTCGTCTTCATGTACAGTCTCTCTTATTGGATAACAACTAAGTGATAACACAACAAGCTTTCACACAGCTATTCATGTCAAGCAATCCCACGCAGGTGATAATATATCACAGAATAATCTAATTAATTAACTCATAACATATCTAAAAATTGAATGACGAGTCACATAATAATTTACGATAAAACTAAGAATTTAAAATAAAGTAATCAAGGTTCGGAATCTTGCCTCGGGGTTTCATCAAATGAATCGACGGTGATGGCGCAGAACAGATCTGAGCGCGGGTAGAACACGGTGGCTAACTCGGGTTGACGTCGGGCGACGGTGAGCTCGGGTCGGCGTCGCTGGTCGGCGGGTGGTGTAAAAAGGGGAGGGGAGGCGATCGTCGGCGAGGCAGTGCATGGGCTGGCGGGTCGTCGAGGGGAGCTGGCTGACTGGCGACGTTGCTGGTGTCATCCCGACGTCAGAGGCGTGGATTGATGACGGGCTGCAAAGAGGAGATGCGGAAGCTCGGATGTCGGCGGGCGAACTCAGAGGGGGGCTGTTGGGCCTGGTGTTGAAGGAGATGAGCGGTTGAGGAAGATGGACGGGGGGGGGCTGTTGTTGTGAAGATGGCGGAGTTGGCTTCGGGCGAAGGTGAGTAAAGAAGCTGTAGAAGGCGGTTGACGATTTAGGCTCGGCGGTCTGGTGTTGGTTGGTCAGCGGGGCTGGCTGAGGGTTTGGCGGGGCTTGTGCGCGAAGTGCAGCGGGCGCGGGGGTGGTTGTGAGATCATAGACAGAACGAGGCAGGCCGAGGGGCGGTGGGCTGCAGCCGTCGTGGCGGATGCTGGTGGGCGGTTGTTCGAAGGGCTATCGAGGGCGGGTGAGGGCCGGCGGCCGGCCTCCAGCGCCTCTGGGTGAACTTGGTGTCGGCGGTGTGGGTGCGGGTGTGGCGACGAGCGGAGCGGGCTCGAATGCGCGGGCAGTGGAGCTTGTGTATCGAGAGAGAGGAAGAGAGATGGTGATGAGGGAGAGAGAAACGTGGGGGTTCTGGCGGCGGTTTTTGGGGAAGGAAAAGAGAAGAGGGAAAAAAGAAAACTTAAACTTATATATATATATTATTATTATATTAGGGTTAGCGTTAGAGATAAAATAATTAAAATAGAATAATTATGGGTATTTAAAAATTAAAATAATTACAGAATAATTATCTACAAATAAAAACATACATGTTGTGCTAATACAACAGTTGATACGAAATAGACGAAATATATACATATTGTAAAATGAAACGAGAATAATTAATAATAAAAATATACTTACTTATATTTAAAATTAAATAATTACGGGATAATTATCTATACAATAAAACATACTAGTTGTACTAATACGACAGATAATATGTAACAGTAGAAATAATACAACAAATTATACAAATAATAATTAATTAATAATACACTGTATTATACAAAAGTATACGTAATAATAATAATAATAATACTAGGTATTATCCAAAATGATACGTAATAGTATCGGTAACTCAACGGATAAATTCCAGAAATTTTTACTACACTAAATAAATTTATAAATATTTAAATCATTTAAATAAATATAAAACTTAGACTTTAAATCATAGAAAATTGTAGAAATTCGTGAAAAATATAAATACTCTTTTAAAAATCATAATTATATATTTTAAAATACTAGAAAATTATTTTAACTTGTATCAAAATTTTACGGTCCTTACATTCTACCCCCTTAAAACAAATTCCATCCTCGAAATTAAAATAAGATATGTACGATATCATATAGAAATTTGTAAAGCAAAAATAATACATGTAATAGCTGATAATAGAAAGTAAAAAGCATATCAATAATGGACGTAGATAAAAGACGTAAAATTATATACAACAATCATGTAATTATGTATTCATAACGTTTGCATAACGAACACAATATCAAAATATACCAATAACCATTATATCATTATACATGTTAGAATAACCAAACATGATACAAAACTATAAACCCAATATATATAAAGAATAAGCATAATACAACATATGAACTGTCATGTAATAATTTCCAAAATACTAATCAAATATGGACATAACAGTTAGCTAAAGCAGTAATATAGAGACTTGTGTATATGAAAAATTGATAAATGCAACAATTAAAATAATTAAAGAATAGATAATAAAATACATTATCGAAGTAAAATATACACAATCTAACAAAATAAAAACAACTAATAAACACCACAAAATATCTACAATGTGCAAAATCTGTAACTAAGTTGTATAAACTTATAACACTCATTTCACATCCTAAATAAACTATAAAACTACTGATGAAACGTAAAAGAAATAACTATGTTAACTAATAAACAATATAACCCAAATAACACAAATAAACTAATAAATTAATAAAATTAAAGACAACATAAAAACACATACAAGAAAAATATATAACTTGATAAATAACCAAATAATAATGATAATAAAACACGTACATGAAAAGTAAAACGTGACCAAAATTACGTGGTAACATACACAGCAACCATGTATAAATACATGTACAATACGTAGAATTAATAAAATAAATGCAACACAAAATAAAAAAAACTACACCATAACGAGACCACAAATAAAATTATAATAAAAACACAATAAATACTGAATCATGATAAGTATAGTAATACACAAATTAAGACGTGAAAGAAAAATGAGTAAGAATACACTGCATAAAATATAAGACACACCAACTATAAAAATATTTCAACTAAATACATAACCAAAATACAATATGTAAAAATACAAAATCAAAGCTAAACAAACACACACATTGTAACAACCTTTAATAACCTTATACAAAAACTATAGAGTTATAACACTACACGCTCACACCGAAAAATAACAACTCCTATTCAAAGAAAAATATGAGAATAAAACGATATTGATATAATATGATCTATGAAAAATGCAAAAAAAAAAAAACGAAACAGAGTGTAACACGATGTAAAATAACACAAGTCAAAATAATAAAAAATACCAATATGACAAAGAAAAACATAGTTGAAGGACTCAATACATTCAAATAAGTAACGAACAAATTGACAGTATAGAACTCAAAATAAATTAATACATACAAAAATCGTAGAATACACTAAAACATAAATGCTTACTAACAATACTGACTCTCACAAACATTCTACTAGGTAAAGAAGTATAATATATAAGACAACAACTATGAAAGGTAAAATAGGTATATAAGCAAATGGAAACATAAGAAGAGCATAATTCTGTATAATAAAAACATCGATATATTTTAGATAAACATGATTACACAGTTGATACTAGAAATAATGAATGATTACAAATTAATAACATTATAAATATAATAATCTATGTGAATACACTATAATGAAAAGAGAATAGTAATTATAAAAGAATGAAAAATAAAACATAACACAAGTAACAAAAATAATGAATAGAGAATGAACAACAAATAATAACACAATAAAATCAGATATTCTGTATTCGAGACTTGTTGAGATCTCCAGACTAGTTATTTCAGAGATTCACTTTATATTTTTGTATGTTGGATGATAAAATATCAATTTTATCTTTATTATTTCATCATATATCTTTTGTATTATATTTTACTTGTTTTTGTACCTACACCTGTTGTTGACTCTACTAGAGAGATAGTAACTGTGATCGTGAAACATGTTATTGTACGGTGTGGTGCATGGCAGGTTTGACATTCCTAGTTTTACCTCGAACTGCAGTCTTGTGTGAACCCAGGGGCATCATAGGTATAGATTATGATAAAACTTTTGCACCGGTAGCAAGATAAGAATCAATTAGGATGTTTTTATCCTCTGCTGGTTTTAAAAATTTTAAGTTATTACAAATGGATGTTAAAAGTGATTTGTTGAATGGTTTTATAGAAGAAGAGATATATGTTGAGGAACCCCCTGGCTTTATTGATTCTTCATATTTAAATCATGTTTACCGGGTTCAAAAAGCTTTTTATAGGTTAAAACAAGCTCCTAGAACTTGGTATGCTCGCCTCTCAAGTTTTCTTGCTGATAATGGTTTTTCAAAAGAAAAAAATTAATAATACACTTTTTGTTAGAAAAGGGAAAAATGATTTCATTTTGGTTCAAATTTATGTTGATGATATTATGTTTGGTGCCACTAATGAATCTTTGTGCAAGGATTTTTCCAAAGTTATGCAAAATCAATTTGAGATGAGCATGATTGGAGAGCTTACATTTTTTTCTTGGTCTCTAAGTCAAACAAAAAAAATAATGGAATATTCGTATCGCAAAGCAAATATGCTAGAGAGTTGGTCAAAAAATTCGGGATGGAGAACTCCAAACATTCCACAACTCCAATGAGCACAGCCATCAAGTTAGACTTGGATGAGAGTGCCGAGAAGGTATACCAAAAGCTTTATCAAGGTATGATTAGTAGTCTACTTTACTTTACCGCTAGTAGGCCGGATATAATGTTTAGCATTTATGCATGTGCACGTTTTCAAGCTTCTCCTAAAAAGTCTCATTTGGTTGTGGTCAAAAGAATTATTAAGTATATCAATGGCACCATAGAACTTGGTTTATTTTATCCTAAAAACATATCTTTTGATCTTTATGGATATTGCGATGTCGACTTTGTCGGTTGTAGGGTAGACCGCAAGAGTACGAGTGGTACATGTCAAATTTTGGGTAACTCTCTTGTGTCTTTGACATCCAAGAAACAATATTATGTTGCCTTGTCCACTATGGAAGCGGAATACATTATCGCTGGCTTATGTTGTGCATAACTTTTATGGATGAAACAAAATTTGGTTGATATGATTTACATTTTCAGATAAAATTACTTTGTGATAATACTAGTGCTATTAATATTTTAAAAAAATTCTGATTTTCATTCTAGAATGAAGCATATAGATGTATGCCATCATTTTATGTGATCATGTGGAGAGAAAATATGTATCCCTTGTTTATATTGATACTAAACCACAATAAGCGAAAATCTTTACCAAGCCACTTTGTGAAGAACATTTTTGTCGCATAAGAAATGAGTTGGGCATGTGCATTCTTTGATTGTTTGTTTTAATGACTTTGTTTGATAATGGTTTTTGATCTATCACTTTTATATCTGAATATTTGCTTTATATTCGTTGTCATAACATGTTAAAACACACTATGATACTTTGTGTGAGTGGGTTGATAGTAATGCCTAGGAAGAGGTCGTTCTGTAGGTATAAATTTTGATCTCCCGAAATAGGGATTTTGTTTATATTGATAAGAATAGCTTATTATAAACTAATGAATGGAAATTATAACAGAAGCGGAGGGAATGCCTTCCTTGTTTAACGTGGGGACTTTGGTAACGATAGGACGCCTCGCTCGGTTCTTGCACCGAGTCTGCTTCCCTTGGACGATTCAACCGAGGTTGTTGGTGAGCTTCAGTATGTAGTAAAAGCTTGTGCTAGTCGAGTTCGAGTTTTCCGAGTTCGATTGCGATCAGGGCCCGAAGCTAGGAGAGGATGCTACAGTGCAAAGGTCATGCAAAGAGCCTATCGTCAACTCCGTCGAGAGTTGAAAGCTATAGTTCAACTAACTGATTGAATTAATCAATTAACTATGAGCCAACCGAACCCCTTTTCTGTAGCCAGGAGAGGTTCTTAAATAGAGGAGAGACGGCGTGGTCACTCCTTGAATCATGAGATATGACCATGTACTGTTGGGAGATACCATACTTCAAACTTGTACTGTGAGCGGCCGTTTGAGGGGCTCGAAGTACTGTACCCTCTCTCTTTCACATCGCAGGAGCGGGAAGTCCCATCCCTGTATGTGACATTATGGTTGCCAGATGTCCTGGTGAGTTTGGCGAGCTTGCCAATCATCGGGCTTGACTCGTACAGGCGAGTCAGGTATGCAGACGAGTCTCGCAAGCTCAACTTGTACAGGCGAGCTGTAAAACCCCGATAATTTATGAATAATAAAGTTTATGTGTGATAAATTATGATATGTGGATATTTAGTATGATAAATATCATTAAATGGTATAATACCATGTGTTTATATATATATAAGTTTTTTCACGATTTTCTCAGTTTTTCTAAGAACCCTAATAGCCACCAAAACCCCCAAACCCTAGTTTAATTTTTTGGAGAGGATTGAAGGCTTTCAAGTGGATTTTTAGGGTGATTCTTGGCTTTTGGAGTGGAATTTTCTTTCAACCTTGCTTCTAACACGTTTTACTACAACCAAAGGTGAGTATCATCTCTACTAATCCCCCTCCTAGTTTTTAAAACATTTTTAAAGAGATTTAAACATGTTTTATAGAGCCTAAACGAATAGATTATGTATAAAAGACAATTCTTTTGTATTATATGTATAAAGATTAGGTCTTTTCATGCTAAAAACATTTTTACAGATGTGATTTAGATATTATGATGATTTTAAAACGTGGTTAATCTAAAGAAAGAAGTTTGATTCGTTGTTTTGAGCTTTTATGCATGTTTTAGGGTTTTGAATGTAAATCTAATGCATAAAATCATGATTTATATATGTTGACTTGTTTCCAGATAATTCTATCTGCTGTACCATGCTTGTATGAAAGTTTCATGAAGTTTTTATCATGTTTGAATCACGAAAACACGACGAGAACACAACACGTAAAAAATCTGGAGAAACTGGAAACAGGGTTCACGGTCGACCGCTACGGTCGACCGCGTGCAGGACAGAGACTTAGGTAGTCTCTGGAGCCCGTCGCGGGCGACCGCCATGGTTGACCGCCAGTTGGTTTTGGCTGTGCATGTTTACTTGCGTTGTTTTTTTCGGTTGTCGAACAAATTTCTTGACCCTATGATGATACACTATGACATTAGTGATTATTAAACACCTGGGATGATGGTGAACTTCAGATGTGGACACGCACACCGAGTTTTGTGCTCGTATGCTAGATTGTGTTAGATTGACACATACTTGACATGAGATATATAGTTTGATAAACATATATTTAATAATGTTGTCTTATACGTATTCCGGAAATAGGGAGATGAAACCTATTTGCCGCAGAACGATTGAGTAAGAGTATTACAAAAGTATCATTATTACATGCATCCGGAATAGGGAGATAATAAATCCTATTGTCGTAGAGCGATTGAGTAAGAGCATTACAAAAGTATCGCTATAGCACAAGATGATGCACACATAGATATTTGATCAGTTATGTTTTGTACTTCCATGATAGACTACCCGTGAGTAGGGTATTTATGTTGAGATTTTTGGCACACCTGTTATGAGTGACAGATATATTTCATTTTGTTTTAGTTGACATCCTCTTATATTAGAGCAGGCTACTCGGATGTACTTCGAGATGAGATACTTATTCCTTATGTTGGAGATTGGAGTACTTTTCCGTGACTGTTGTTTTTCCTTCATGAAGAATTTTATGAATGATTTGATATATGAATATAATGACTCTATTTTTTCTATATACTCCAACCCCTTCCCCTGGGGAGAGGTAGTGATGATCTCACTAGCGCTTTGACACTCGTTGTTTCCCCTCTTTCAGGCAGAGAGTCTAGCACACGGAGAGTCGCAGGTTGATGAGACATATTAGTTGTCCGTTTAGCTATTTATTATATTTTGTAGTCATTTCAGAACTCCACATGTAGTTGGTTATTTTTCAGACTCTAGATTAGTATTTTATTTTAGAGTTGAAAACTCTTATGCTTCTTCTGTGTTCATCCAGTGTTGTTATATTTCTATTTTGGTTGCCTGTTTGTACCTTCACCTATTTATTGTTTCTACTAGAGAGATAATGATTATGATGGTCAAACATGTAGTAGCATAGTGTTTGGTGCTTGGCAGGTTTGATAATCCGGGTTTCACCTGGGACTGCAGCCTTGTGTGAATCCTGGGGCATCACAGTTGGTATCAGAGCTCTAGTTCCAATATCCTTAGGGTCATTCCTGTGTCATATTGTGGAGTTTAAGATAGAGTTTCCTAGGGATCATATATACAGTCCACTAGGAATCCTTAGCATGAGTGAGGACGTACTATATATATGTACACGGAAAATCATTTTTTTTATTTTATGATGATTAATTTGCTTTGAATAGTAAAGCATGATATGAGATATATATGATACGATTTACTTATTGGTATATATTATATGCATCTTGCTTGAGATCCAATCTACTACGTAATAAGCTCTATTTTTGGAATTATAGATGTCAGGAAGAGGTCGTGGACGCCGAACTTCTCGTGCTCAGGGAATTGGGCAGGAAGATAGGGAGCTCAAGCCGCAGCAGGCTCCGCACTACCTAGTGGATCTCATAGCACCATTGGCAGCTCGTATGGCGGCTATTGAGGAGCAGTTAGTAACCCAGGTTCGTCCAGAGACTCCCGTTCCTGAAGAGGCACCCGTTCAGGAGTCATCTATTCGGGAGGAAGTATCAGAGAGGACACCAATGGTCCCACCGGCTTCACTAGTTGATGGCAGAGAAGCTGATCAGGAGGCTTGGCTTCATTTAGTTAAGAGGTATCAAAAGTTGAAAGCACCAGAGTTCCACGGTTCGACAGATTCCATTGCTGCACACAAGTGGAAAGAGGATGTGAGTAACATCTTGGATATGCTGAATGTTAATTCGGTGCAGAAGCAGAGGCTAGCGGCTTTCAGCCTCAAGGGCGATGCAGGAGGATGGTATCGACTTCGTTTCACCCCCGAGCAGAGGATGATGGTTTCATAGGAGACCTTTGTATATCTGTTTGATGAGCAGTATGTTTCGGCTGTAGCGAAAGCCGGAAAAGAGTTAGAGCTAGCTCGGTTAGAGAAAGGAGATATGTCTGTCATGGACTTCGAGAGTAAGTTCATGTCATTGCTGAGATTCGTCGGCATGTGGCACATAGAGGAGCGGCAGGCTTAGACGTTCTTAATAGGACTTCGTCCAGGATTGTGCCGGTATATTGTATCACGGAGGTTTCGGTCAGTGCGGGAGGTAGCAGATGCTGCCATGGCTTAGGAGACAGATACAACCATATTCATCAAGGACAAGGGAAATAGCAAGTCAGGACAGTCCGAGGACAAAGGAAAGGGTAAGAGACTATTTGGAGGCTCAGGAGGACCCCATCAGCAGGGCAAGGGTCTGCATCATCAGGGTCCTCATAAGAAGGGTCACCAGCAGGACCAGAGAGCACAGTAGTAGCGCTGATTCCAGGGAGCTTGTTACAATTGTAACAAGATTGGGCACCGAGCGGCCGAGTGCCACAACGCACCCGCAACAGGACAGCATGGCAGGACACGGTAGCAGCAACAGCATAACCGCGCTCAGGGACGCGGTCAGGGTCAGCAGCTGAGGATTGAGGCACCTCCAGTAGTCCCGAGGATTGAGGGACAGGTTCGAACAGTTTAGGAGACCCAACAGAGGCAAGTGGCACTATACACTTTAGGTGATGCAGAGCAGCAAAGCGGAAGAGTGTATGCAGTGGTTCCTCGCGATCATGGCGCGAGCGGAGCTATGGTGGAAGGTACATTCCGTATGAATTCTTTTCCAGCACGTATTCTTTTTGATTCTGGGGCTTCGCATTCTTTTATCTCCTATGATTTTTCGATTAGAGTTTGGCTCGTAGCTCAGCCGTTAGATTTCCCTTTATCTGTATCTACTCCGTTGGGAGAGATGTCTCTGTTAGAGAGTGTTTGTAGAAGATGCATCGTCAGCTTCGACGATTCTGAGTTCGTGATCGATTTGATCATATTGCATATGTCTGAATTCGATGTGATTCTTGGTATGGATTGGCTATCTTCCTACCATGTGAGTATCGACTGTTTTGCGAAAACAGTCAGTTTGAGAGCATATGATGGATCAGAGTTAGTGGTAGCCACCTCCAGAGGCAACCAGTTTGCGGAGTCATTTCTGACGTACATAGAGGAGGCGGTATTGCAGGGTTGGGGTACAGATTTGAGTAAGATGCGAGTAGTCTCAGAGTACCAGGATGTCTTCCAGGACATACCAGGATTACCTCCAGTGAGAGAGGTCGAGTTCTGCATAGAGTTGCAGCTAGGCACCGTACCGATTTTCCGAGCTCCTTACTGTATAGCGCCTGCTGAGATGAGGGAGCTACAGATCCAGATCGATGAGTTGTTGTCTTAAGGCTTCATTCGACGGAGTCATTCTCCGTGGGGAGCACTGATCCTCTTTGTGAAGAAGAAGGACGGGAATATGCGATTGTGTATAGATTATCGCGAGTTGAACAAAGTCACTATTCGATGACTTGTTCGACCAATTGCAGGGAGCGTAGTGTTTCTCGAAGATAGATCTTCGTTCCGGATATCATCAGTTGCGAGTTCGGGAGATGGATATTCCTAAGACTGCTTTCTTGATTCGATATGGGTCTTTCGAGTTTCTCGTCATGCCGTTTGGGCTGACCAATGCACTCACAGTATTCATGGATTTGATGAATCGGGTTTTTCATCCTTACCTGGACCAGTTTGTGATAGTCTTCATCAACGATATTCTTATCTACTCAAGGTCGGAGGCAGAGCACGAGCAGCATTTGAGGTTAGCATTGCAGATATTGAGAGAGCACGAGTTGTATGTAAGTTTAGCAAATGTGAATTCTGGTTATCAGAGGTTAGATTTTTGGGCCATGTTATCAGCCGGGAGGGCATTGTAGTAGATCCGGCTAAAGTAGAAGCCGTACTTGATTAGGAGCAACCGAAGACAGTTACCAAGATTCGTAGCTTCTTAGGCCTGGCAGGCTATTACAAAAAATTCATTCAGGATTTCTCAAGGATTGCCACACCACTCACACGCCTTACTAAGAAGGGCGTGCAGTTCATTTGGAGCACAGAGTGCCAGAAGGCATTTGAGACTTTGAAGACTAAGTTAACTTCAGCACCAATTTTGGTTATTCCTAGAAGTGATAAGACTTTTGTTGTCTACACTGATGCATCATTATCGGGTCTTGGCGGTGTATTGATGTAGACCCAGAGAGTCGTAGCCTATATTTCGAGGTAGCTGAGGACTCATGAGTAGAATTATCCCACGCATGATTTGGAGCTAGCAGCAGTAGTCTTTGCACTGAAGGCGTGGAGACATTATTTGTACGGAGTGTAGTTTGAGTTATTCACAGATCACCAGAGCCTGAAGTACCTCTTTTCACAGAAAGAACTCAACCAGAGGCAACGACGATGGGTAGAGTTTATTAAGGATTATGAGTTTGCCATACAGTATCATCCGGGAAAGGCGAACGTGGTAGCAGACGCATTGAGTAGGAGGCGTTGTCACGGACTAGCAGCTTTGAGGTGTTCACTATATCGGGATGTTTATACCCTCAGCCATTTTGATTTTAGGCCAGAGATTGGCGGGAATCGCGTGTTCTTAGGAGCGTTATCTGTTCAGCCATCTTGGAGAGATAGAGTAGTCAGAGCTCAGTTAGAGGATTCTTGGATTCAAACCCGCAAGGGCGAGATCTCTAAAGAACCCAAGGATGATTGGACTATTAGAGTAGATGGAGGCTTTAGGATGAAGGGCAAGATCGTTATGCCGAACAATCTACAGCTGAAGAGGGAACTATTTGACGAAGCTCATCGCAGTAGATATACAGTGCACCCAGGCATGACGAAAATGTACAAGGATCTGTAGAGGCATTTTTGGTGGAGTGGTATGCGCAGAGAGATTGCAGATTATGTGGCTAAATGTTTTACCTGCCAACAAGTTAAGGCAGAACATTAGAGACCTACAGGAACCCAACAGCCTTTACCCGTTCCCGAATGGAAGTGGGCAGATATTTCAATGGATTTCGTAGTGGGGTTGCCCAAGATGAAGAAAGGAAATGATTCTATTTGGGTTATAGTGGACAGATTGACTAAGTCCGCACATTTCTTACCTGTGAGGACGACTTATACGGCAGAAACATATGAGAGGATCTTCATTTGGGAGATTGTTAGATTGCATGGAGTTCCAGAGACAATTGTATCAGATCGGGGCTCAGTCTTCTCATCTCATTTTTGGAGGAGTTTCCAAGATGCTTTTGGCAGTCAGTTGTCATTTAGCAGTGTTTTCCACCCCCAGACAAATGGTCAGACCGAGAGGGTGAATCAAATTTTAGAGGACATGCTGAGAGCATGTATTTTAGATTTTCGGGGTAGTTAGGAGGACCATATCCTACTGATTAAATTTGCATATAATAACAATTATCAAGCTACCATCGGGATAACACCGTATGAAGCTTTGTACGAGAGACCTTGCAGATCGCCTATATGTTGGACAGAGCCAGAGGATAGTCTATTGATTGGTCCAAAGTTAGTTAGGCAGACCACAGAGATGGTAGCATTGATTCGAGAACGCATTTTTGCGGCGCAGAGTCGACAGAAGAGCTATGCAGATCAACGGAGACGACCTTTAGAGTTCCAGGTCGGAGACCCGGTCATGTTGAAAGTATCCCCGATGAAGGACGTTCAGCGATTCAGTAGACGGGGAAAGCTTGCCCCGAGATATGTTGGTCCTTTTAGGATCATCGAGCGCATTGGAGCTGTTTCTTGCAGATTAGATCTTCCAGCATCGATGTCGAGTGTACACGACGTCTTTCATGTTTTGATGCTTAAGAAGCATCTGCGAGATGATGAGCAGTAGAGAGTGATTGATTCACCACAGATTGAGATTCAGTATGACTTGACTACTGTAGAGGTACCGGTATGCATACTTACTAGAGAGAATAAAAAACTTAGAAATAAAGTCATTCAATTAGTGAAAGTTCAGTGGAACCGGCAAGGAGCTGAAGAGATTTCTTGGGAGCACGAGGAGGATGTTCGTCGCGACTACCCGTACCTGTTTGGACAGGTATGATGTTGATAAATTCTTATACTTATGTGCTTTGATAGTAGTCTTTATCTATATTGTTTAGTCACATTTATATTTATCTTTAACACTAGAATGGGGATATTTTTGCCTGATCCTTAATTAATTCAAGTATATGGTATATACATGAGGGTTTCCTTGTTTGGATTATTTCGCTCGACGTACCGTTTTCATTTAGTAGGGTTTCCTTGTTTGGATTATTTCGCTCGACGTACCGTTTTCATTTAGTTAAGGATTTAGGTAAGAATGTTTGCATTCTAGGTTGTTAACTTTAAATATCATTGTGTTGATGCATTGTGATGTGTGCCGAAGGAATTCTTAATATGAATTACATCTTCTGAATGTGTTTTCCTAGTTTTTGAGCTTTGAGATGCAACTGCAGAATTTTGAGGACGAAATCCTCTTAAGGGGGGATGAATGTAAAACCCCGATAATTTAAGAATAATGAAGTTTATGTGTGATACATTATGATATGAGGATATTTAGTATGATAAATATCATTAAATGGTATAATACCCTTTGTTTTTGAGTATGAACGAGTTCATACATAAGAGATAGAAGTGTTGAAACATGCACAAATGGCCAACTCATGAGAATCTTGGAAATCCCAGTCCGGTCAACCGCCGCGGTCGACCGCAGCCCGGTCGACCGCGAGACCTGCAGTCTGTTTTTCTCCTGTTTTGAGTTGGTTTCGGATTTCTAAACCCATATTCATTTCCCCTTGATATATATATGAGTTTTTCACGATTTTCTCAGTTTTTCTAAGAATCCTAACAGCCACCAAAACCCCCAAACCCTAGTTTGATTTCTTGGAGTGGATTGAAGGCTTTCAAGTTGATTTTTCGGGTGATTCTTGGCTTTTGGAGTGGAGTTTTCTTTCAACCTTGCTTCTAACACGTTTTACTACAACCAAAGGCGAGTATCATCTCTACTAATCCACTTCCCAGTTTTTAAAATATTTTTAAAAAGATTTAAACATGTTTTATAGAGCCTAAACGAATAGATTAGGTAAAAAAGACAATTCTTTTGTATTATATGTATAAAAATTAGGTCTTTTCATGCTAAAAAGGTTGAGAACGTTTTCACAGATGTGATTTAGATCTGATGATGATTTTAAAATATGGTTAAACTAAAGAAAGAAGTTTGATTTTTTGTTTTGAGCTTTTATGCATGTTTTAGGGTTTTGAATGTAAATCTAATGCATAAAATCATGATTTATATATGTTGATTTGTTTCCAGATAATTCTATCTGCTGTACCATGCTTGTATGAATGTTTCATGAAGTTTTTATCATGTTTGAATCATGAAAACATAACGAGAACATAACATGTAAAAAAATCTGGAGAAACTGGAAACAGGGTTCACGGTCGACCGCGTGCAGGACAGAGACTTGGGTAGTCTCTGGAGCCCGTCGCGGTCAACCACCACGATCAACCGCCAGTTGGTTTTGGTTGTGCATGTTTACTTGCGTTGTTTTCTTTGGTTGTCTTACAAATTTCTCGACCCTATGATGATAGACTATGACATTAGTGATTGTTAAACACCTGGGATGATGGTGAACTTCAGATGTGGACACGCACACCGAGTTTTGTGCTCGTATGTTAGATTGTGTTAGATTGACACATACTTGACATGAGATCTATAGTTTGATAAACATATATTTAATAATGTTTTCTTATACGTATTTCGGAAATAGGGAGATGAAACCTATTTGCCGCAGAACGATTGAGTAAGAGTATTACAAAAGTATCGTTATTACATGCATCCGGAATAGGGAGATAATAAATCCTATTGTCACAGAGCGATTGAGTAAGAGCATTACAAAAGTATCGCTATAGCACAAGATGATGCACACATAGATATTTAATCAGTTATGTTTTGTACTTCCATGATATACTACCCGTGAGTAGTGTATTTATGATGAGATTTTTGGCACACCCGTTATGAGCAGCAAATATATTTTATTTTGTTTTAGCTGACATCCTCTTATATTAGAGCAGGCTACTCGGATGTACTTCAAGATGAGATACTTATTCCTTATGTTGGAGATTGGAGTACTTTTCCTTTACTATTGTTTTTCCTTCATGAAGAATTTTATGAATGATTTGATATATGAATATAATGACTTTATTTTTTCTATATACTCCTTCCCCTTCCCATGGGGAGAGGTAGTGATGAACTCGTTAGCGCTTTGATGCTCGTTGTTTCCCCTCTTTCAGGCAGCGAGTCTGGCGTACGGAGAGTCGCAGGTTGATGGGACATCTTAGTTGTCCGTTTAGCTATTTATTATATTTTGTAGTTATTTTAGAACTCTACATGTAGTTGGTTATTTTTCAGACTCTAGATTAGTATTTTATTTTAGAGTTGAGAACTCTTGTGAGACTTTGTTTTTTTTTGACTCATTGTATTTGAGACTCAGTTCAGACTCAGAGATATATCTATTTTATTCTAGTTGGGCTCAATATTGGTATTATTATGCTTCTTCTGTGTTCATCCAGTGTTGTTATATTTCTATTTTGGTTGCCTGTCTATACCTTCACCTATTTATTGTTTTCACTAGAGAGATAACGATTGTGATGGTGAAACATGTCGTAGCATGGTGTTTGGTACTTGGCACGTTTGACAATCCGGGTTTTACCTGGGACTGCAGCCTTGTGTGAATCCTGGGGTGTCACACGAGCCGAGCATGAGGGTGAGTCTAGCGACATAGTAGGTTTAACCATCACTTGTACTGTGGACGAACACTTGATGGTCTAGGAGTACCTACGCTCCTTCCCTTCACGTCGTGGGAAGTGGGAAGGCCCATCACTGTACGTGATGCTACGGCTGCCTAGTACTCGAGCGAGTCTGTCAAGTTTGTCGATTGCTTAGCGACTTGCTTGGTCGATCAGGCGAACCTTAGCAGCTTGATTAAACTTAACTCATGCTGGAGAGTTAAGTATACAGGTGGTTTCCAATGACAGGAAAGATTTTTACTAGCCACTAGTACCGTGAGCGGCTATTTGATGGGCTCGGAGTACTGTACTCCTTCCCTTCACATCGTGGGAAATGGGAAGGCCTATCCTCGTACGTGCTATTGCGGCTGCCAGGTACTCCGGCTAGCTAGGTGAGCTTGTTGATCGCGGGCAAATTCAGCTCTTAACTCATGCAGGCGAGGTGAGCTTCATTCGTGAGCATGCAGGTGGACTTGGCGATTGCATGGATTTGACTGGTCGCTCGTACTGTGAGCGACTACTTGATGGGCTCGGAGTACTGTGCTCCTTCCCTTTACATCGTGGGAAGTGGGAAGGCCCATCCTTGTACGTGACATAGCAGCCGTCGAGTGCCCTGGTGAGTCTGGCGAGGATGTTGATCGTCTGGCTGATTGTCTAGGTATGCAGGCAAGTTTCTAATCACCTGGCGGATTGGCCAAGTGTAGGCAAATTTGACGATCACGTGGCCTTGGTTTGTCCTGACGAGTCAAACACACAGGTGAGCCTGATTTTTCAAGTCGTGCGGGCGACTCGAATACGCAGGCGGACTTCAGTCTTATCTGCAAAGGTAATTTTTACCGTCTACAAGACCCCCTTCAAAGTTTTCAGA
>NC_033797.1:81479394-81497099 GCF_001876935.1 Asparagus officinalis | reverse complement strand
AGACGACGCCTCGTCTTCGCGCCCTCGCTTCAAGATATGGATTCGATGGTGCTTTTACTCCTAGCCATCAATTCGATGGGGATCGTGTCTTGGAACTACTAGATCCTGGCCATCCGCGCAGAATTCTAAACGTCCCGCCTTGCTTGCGGCCGTTCGATTTAAATCGCATAATCGAAGCCGTCTGCTCTAATGAGATCCTACGTATATTGCGTGGACTCCTCTCTTTTGCAGGAGGATCACTGCACTCGTAAGTTCTCTCGCTCGAACTTTCTTAGAGAAAGCCTAGACCTCTTAGATCCGAAATGGCTTCGGGAGCGGGAACATACGCTTCAAAGGGGAAGAGGCAAGCTATCGAGCTCGAGCCCATCATCATTTCAGACGACAAGGAGGAGGAACGCGCCTATGCTTCCCCTCAGTGGCCTTCTCAGTCTCCTCTTCCCGGCGAAGGGGTTGTCCCTCTGATCCCGCCTATTGCCGTGGTTTGGGCCGGTCATGAAGCGATCTCTCCGAGTTCCAGATCTGCATAGGGCATTCTTAGGCAACTGCAGAATGCCATGAGGCAAGCGGTTTCCATCACTAGCCTTAGCTGGGGAACCTACACAGATTTCAAGCCCTTCCTGATTAACTACGTTGCCTCTCTCAGGCGTATGGACGAGCTCGAGAGGCCTCGCGCTGTCTGGTCAGTCTTATCGGCTTTGGGTCACATCTGACACGCTTGGAAGCCCTGCTGCGGGCTGAGGTTCGAAGGGAGGTAGGGAATCAGGCCCAAGCAGGTTGGACAAGGAGGATAGCAGCCACTGAAGCTGCTCTTGCCTCCTTTATTGAGCTAGTATAGGTTCGACCAAGAGGGTCGATATTTTAGGGCTCGTTTCTTGTTTTCAGCATGAATGTATCTTCATAACTTTCGAATGTATTGTTAAGTTAGCTATGAATGAAATCATGTTTTCTTTATCTATATATTTCATGCGTATATTTTCCCTTGTGTGATTGATTCTTTTGGGATTTTTGGTAAATCCCCAGCCTTCAACGGGTTTGATTTACCTTTACCGATTACCGTTTGAATCGGGCTAGCCGTACTATTCCACTCAGTACGATGAGTTGTCGACGAGATTTCTCTTAGGCTTAATGCACAGATTTCTCTCCTAACCTAGGCCGTTCGAGGCTTGGGTATGGGTTAACCGTTAGGTCGTGGTCTAGGTGAGTCGGCCTTTTCCGGGGCGATTCGAAATCTCGACGCTTCGGATGAGTTTGATTAATCGGGCAAGCAGAGAATTTACACACGGGATTCACGCGTGCAGGCGGATTAGACCGAATGGGTGATTAGCGCATCTCAGGAGACATTTGAAATGAGTCTAAGGTTCACAGGAGAACTTCGTCCTTGCGGGCGAAACTTGAAATGGTGATGACGAGTTGCACGTCCGCAGGCGAAATTTGTCCCCACGGGAGAGATTCGAAACCTGTGCACCAAGTGTCTTGCGGGCGGGGCTTTGTACTTTCCAGCTAAGGCCGTGTGGGCTTGTCAAATGCTTCAAATGCGATTCGACAAGGCGACATCGCTTCCGTGAGCCTCGCGTGAGGTTGAATCGTGGCCGTCGTTTTGACCCCGACCGTTAGATTCGGTTGCGAATGCTCTCTTGGTTCGGGTCCCGAATTTGACTCGCCCGACCCATTCTTCATTTCGATGGTTTCTCTATAACCATTGAAGATCGAATTTCTGAGAGCGATCCGGACCGTCAATTTCAATCGTGGCCACGTCGTCTAACCGCAGACGTCTCACCTTTAAATAGACTTCGTCTTCTTCTTTTGGAGACTACTGTGCTCAAGAATTTCTGCCCGCTCAAACCTTTCAAAGAGAAAAGCTCTGGTTTCTTTCTCGATTCTCTGATATGGCGCCAAAGTCTAAGAGGTGTGCTTCGAAGAGAAAGGGCCCAGGCGGTCCTTCTGGTGATGTTGTCGCTGGTGCGGTTGCCGGTGTCTCTGGAGCGCATTCGGGTAAGACCACCGACTTCGCGTTGATGAATGATGCTGAATTGAGAAGACGAGCACTATTTGTTCGTCTTCTTTTGTGGATTTTGCTATTTTTGGCAATTTCCCTGATTTAGGTGAATTCCCCCCTTTTCATGAGGATTCGGCTTGTGCTAGGCGAATCCAGTCCCTGTTAGATAGTCTTGTCTTTTATCAGGTGGATTCAATTATTCTCAGGCGGATCTAGCCTAACAGGTGGGTTTGTTCTTTGTCGGGCGGGTTCTTCCTTTGTAAGGCGAACTCGGTACTGGCCATGCGAACTCGGGTTCTGCCTTTGTCGGGCGGGTTCTGTTTGCTGAGATCCGCCTGCTTTGAGGACTTAGAAGTTTTCTGATTCCAAATGTGAATCTAGTTCTAATCCTTAGAAGTTTTCTGATTCCAAATGTGAATCTAGTTCTAATCCTTTGGCCTTGTTTTGCAGCCACGTTTTCTGATGAGGCCCTCCCGAAGGGTGTTGCCATTGGCCTTGCCGGCGGCTCGGGTTATACGGCGCCCTCCCGATTCCCTCTTCCTGACCAATTGCCCGTATTTGCTGCTGACAACCCGGAGGAGTTGGTCAAGAGAGTGACTGATGGGTATCATCTTACGTTGCGTGAGTTGATTACTGATGCAGCGCAGACAGACATGGCCAAGACGGAGCTGAAAAAGCCCTAGTTCATGTTCGGTGATGCTGCGACTGACCCTTCAGCTCTATTGCTGAGAGAGAGTAAATGGCTTTGTGTCATGGATGGAGTCCATTACTATCTTCTCATTATGCTGAGGGGGTTCTCGATCGTTTAGTTGCGGTCACTTGCGGTCCCAAGACCGATGAACTGGGATCTGACCCCTACCCAAGATGGGGTAGTTTGTAGGGTCTTCACAGGGTTTTCCGCTGGGTATGGGGTCGATAGCTCTTGTAAACGCGTGGTCGTCTTGTGTCTTGGCTTGCTAAACAATGAATGGCCCGTGGGGAAAATGACTGTAGTGGCGGAGACTTTCCGTCACCGTTTTTTCCGAACCGGGGGGCAATTCCCTCCGAAGGACTTCAGGACTCCGGGATGGATTCATTCTGCACCTGACAGTAACACTTGGTGGTCTAAGATCACCGAGTACGTCCTGATGGAGAACTCTAACCTTGCGGGCTCAGAGTTGTTCGTGGCTATCTGAGCCACCCACGATGGCCTGAAGATTAACGCCCCTCAGCTCCACAGTATCTTGGAACTTTACTGTCCGGATAGCAGTATGTTCTTCACTCCCAATGGTGAGCTTGGCATAATCCTCCACGAGATGTATGATGTGTCAGGGCTGCCTTTGGAGAGCTTCCCCTACGAGGAGTATGTACCGAGTTAGGACGAGATCAACTATCTTTCGAGTCGATTCCCCCTGATGGTTGAGACCTTATGGGAGTTGCTTAGCCACTACCACATATGTCTTAACACCCTGGGCGTAGTGGACCATAAGGGCAAGAAGATGCAGGCTCCAGAGATTAGTCACAAGAACTAGGCTGACTACCTGTTCCTGGGGAATGATGTCAAGGGGAGGCCTACTTTACCACTGGACGAGTGTGACCAGGCCGAGGTGGAGAGACGGATGGCCAAAGGGGAATCCAGCATAACCCATGAGCATGACGAGGATGGGTTCCTATTCGGGATGACCTTCCAATTATTCTACCACCAGGCCAAGTCTCCTATATCCGCAAAGGCTCTTCTCGAGGGATACCTTATGCTGTGGTTGAAGAGGTGTGTGGTTCCCACCCACTCCTTCGAGGCACTCCCGGTGGAGGTGGTTTACCCTACGTTATGCTTGGCCTATGGGAGGCTGTACGCATTGGTGTCGGCAACGGTAGCCTGTATCCAAAGGGAGCTTCACACACATTGACAAACTAGTTTTACCATGTGTTGTATGTTGACGTGGGAGAATGTGAAGTTTCTAGGACTCCTAATCCGAGAGTGGGGCTGCCGTACACTTACTTGATAGCGTGGTTCGTATACCACTGCGAGTGTTTGATGAGTGCCCCAGCGGCTCTACAGGAGGAGGGATCTGTCCCATTCGTCCAAAGTCTGGAAAGATGCTCTTGGAAGTGTAAAGACGTCCCTGACATGAGGAAGATGTTGTCTTATTTTGTTCATTACAACTTTCGACGATTCTTTCCTTACTTCACTAGGGGTAGCTTTGGCGAGTCACTTCGGGACGTGTCGACGGCGGGCCATAACACTGTTCTCTCCTGTGGCGCCTTCCGATGGTTAGTTAACATCTGGCCAGGGTATCACATCTTGCGAATGGGCTCCGTGTGTTACCTCGAGCCCTATTTCCCTTGTAGGTTTGCCCGTCAATTCGGGTACGACCAGCTCTACGTTGGGAACGTCAACCCTTATTTTTATTACAAAGGAGGGTTGGTTGATGGTGCACAAGGATGGTTTTGGACCCACGCCGGTTGCACCCATGCGTACTTTGAATTGCCGGCTAAGGATCGCAACCATTGCCATTTGCTCCTCTATTGTCGGTGGTATCAAGGTGCCAACGCGAACCCTGAGGGCTTTTGACTTCAAAGTTCTTGCCTGGCAGAGCACAGGCGCCGCTCAAGGGCAGTTCCCCACCCCTCAAGACGAAGGGGTCGCCAAACTGTGGAGGAATGGTTTGAAGAGGTCCCTCATGAGGAGGCCGAGGATCTTCACGCCGGCTTGGGAGACTTCGGGGAACTCATAGCTCGCGCTCCGTCCCCTTATCCTCAATTGGATCCTGTCGATTGGCCAAGAGGATTTGATGAGTTGGCCTTGGCGGGTGAACGCCTGGAACAGGATTAGGGGGAAATTGCTGGGCGGCTGGGGATGCCGCTCCTGGCTCCTAGCAGCACTCATCTTTCCAAGCGACAACGTGAGGCCGCGGCCATCAGTTTTAGGGTGGAGGTGGCCAAGAAGGCCCGTCATGAGGAGGCGACTGAGGCTACCAAAGTGGCGAGAGGCCAGGATGACGCAACTCATGTGCTAATTCTTAGGGTGACTACCCCTATGACTGGTGGCGTTATGCCCACTTTGCTTACCGCCTCGGGGACGATTCCAGCAATTTTGGAGGTTGTTCCCTCGTCGTCTGCTATCGAACAGTAGGCGGTGGTTTCAACGACTCCCACTATCGCACTGAGAGGTAACCTTTAGTACCGTACCCTCGGGTGTAGGGTCGAATTTGCATTATCTGATGTTTGTGTTAACTCAATGCAGGTACGATTGAGGAAGTAATCCCCATTCCTTCCAATGAAGACGGGGGGGACAGGAGATGAGGCAGAGCTCGGCGACTCAGGTAAGACCATGGTTGAACGTCATTGATCTATCTGTACTGAACCACCTGTGGGGTTCTTTTCAGAAGTTATTGTTAATCTCCTTCCTATATTTGCAGCTGCTCCGGCCTCGGATGCCCCTGGAAAAGAGTATTCCCCCTCTTGGGCTGACCAGTCGGCTAAAGAGGGTAGTGAAACAGACAATGAAGATGATGACTCGATCCATGAGATGATGTCGAGCGACGAGGGGATGTCTGACTCTAAAGGGGAAACTCACACTCCTGAAGAAGCGTTGGTCGAGATAGGGTCGTCAGCCCAGGGGTTTCTGTCCAAAGGGAAGCATCTACCCGTGTTGTGGTTGATCCCTCGCTCCCTATCTTGATGACTGTTGAGATTGTGCTCAGATCCGTGGTCGAGGCCTCGATGGTGTCGGTTTGTGCCTCAGCCTCAGCGGTGTCTGTTACCACTCCCGCTCTTGTGCTTCGGCCCCGGCTCTGGTGATGACATAGGCTGTTGATGAGGCCACCCTCTCTCCCTTGGCTCATTCGCCAAAAAGTTGGTGGATCGAACCATTACCAGCCTCCAAGACACCTTTTGCAGATAGCATCAGGCTCGCGTTGGAAGAAAGCTGCCCCTTTGAGGAGTTCAAGGAGGCCCTTGAATATCATATGGGCTTCTTGATCAAGATACTGCGTCCTTCCATTGCCAAAAGTTTGATTCCCATATCTCCCGCCTGTCTTCGGAGATAGCGGAGACCAAACAAATTATCGCTAATGCGTAGGCCTTATTGGCTACCAAGGAGAAGGCTCGCGAACAACTGATAGGGGGGTTGGAGGAACTCGGGTCACGACGGTAGCTGGCCGTTGATGCTATTGAGGAGAAAGGCTGAGCCCTCAAGGAGGCAAGGCACACTGTCCAAGACTTGCTTTCACGCTCTGAGAAGGATATTTGTCGAGAGATCCTGAAGAGGCTCGATCTTAGGCGCGCCGAAGAGATTCGCTGGTTGGAGTCGCAGCTGAGAGGTTTGTAATTTGCTTTTGATTATATCGTTGTATTCAAATCTCTCTTAATGAATGGAATCGTGTTTTATCCTAGTCATTGTTCCTTTTATTCTATGTACGTGCATTTTATCACTGCTCACAGCGGGCACGGTCAAGTTAACCGTCGGTTGATTTGCACCGGATGACTCCTGACCATGGGCAAGTCCCTACTGTAGGCGAACTTCAGCCTTAGATGGAACTATGAACAGTTCAAGCTTTGCTTGAATCCCAATTGTGTTCAATCTTCAGGCGAACTCAAAAGTGGTTCAAACCCCAACTGTGATTAAGCCTTAGTTGGTCAGGTCACAATAGTGTGCGAGTCTGAGCCTTCGTGCGAGCTCAATACATGTGAGTTCGCCTGACGAATTTAATTCGTAGGTGGGCTTTGCTTTTGGTGGGCCACATGCCTACCAATTAAGATGACATGGGCATGTATTTTCCCATTAAAGGCGGCATAGTGGGGGTTCCCCGTTCTTCACCCCCGATCTGAGCTGTTCGCCAGAGATAGTGTTGGAAACTGACACATCTCGATTGTTCGTGTGAGATTTGGTATCGCCTCGCCTTATATGTGACTGTTCGATTCAAACGGTCTAATCGAATGGTGGGCATTCACCCATGCTATGTGTATTTAATGCCCATCCCTCTGCATTAAGGGGTGCTGTGGTTTTAGTTGTCTTTTCAGAAGAAAAAATCACACACTTCCTATTGCCGTGCTTGAGATGGCGCCAAAGGTGAAGAGGACTACTTCAAAGAAGGGCAAGGGGGCTTCCTTCTCTTCCACCACCGAAACCACCGCTGCTGAAGGTTGTAGGCGTATAAAACTGCCTATAGTTCCCTGAATACAGCTCGGCACAAACCGACGAACCATCGGGCGACGTATCCAAACACGAGCGTCAGTCCACAACACCGAAGCCAAGTGACACACAACGAAGCGGATTAACGAGGCGACGAGGCTAACGAACCGCACGCAAACAACGGAATACATCCACTCACGTGTGGAATCAAGCTAACGGATCGGTGGGTCAACAAGTCATCCAACTATGGAATGGATTCGAAATCGAACACCGAGGCGGATTTACTATCAAATCAGGATCCGGACTGCCAAATCAGAGTTCAGATCAGCAACAAAGCTCAGATAAACCGCAGAACTGGACAACAGACACAACGGCGCCACACCCGGGCGACTCGGCCAAAGCCGAACCACCCAGGTGGCTCGGCCAAGGCCAAGCCACCTAGGGGTGGCTCCTTCAACTACCCTTCTTCTTTGTCGGAAACGCCTAGGCCTTGGTTTTAAAGACTTGAGGGATCATTTGTGAGGGGTTGGAACTTTGGACGGCGAAGCTCTGCTGGATTGAAGGCTCAAAACTTAGAAAGATTAAAGCTTTGGAACTTTGAAGACTTGCTCTTTCAGATCCGGTGCTCGGCGATCGTCCACGTCAGAAAAGGTAGGAGTTCGAGAGGGATCGGATCTGAGATCTATGCAATTATACTCCGGATCAAAGCTTGGCCTTTGATCCCGAGAAGGGGATTATTTCCTTGGTGAATTAATCCCCCCCGGCTATTATTTCCTTCGCGAAATAATACATGTTATATCGTGTAGATCCGACCGGATCTAGATCACGCGGTAGTCCACGGATAAACCTCGGCGCAGGCAAAGAACCCACCAAAGCGAGTGACCGCAAAACAGTAGCTCGTGATTTGTTTAATAAATAAGGAAAGGATTGTAATTTTCTTTTTCTTTTGATCTCGTTATAACCGGATATTATAAAAAGACCGGATTTTTGTAATCGATAAACTATTACAGGAGTGTGCAATGGAATCAATGAAAGCAATGAAAGCTACAATTTTCCCCACGAACAATCTGGCGACCACAATGTGAGCCAACGATCTCGCTGCCGAGATCGTCGCGTCGCAGCCGCGGATCTCAATCCCGGTCGAGGAGGAGGTCGAGTATGAATTCGACCAGGCCAAATTTGAGGAGTATCTTTCATCCTCGTCCGGATCCACCTCCCCCCCCCCCGCCAGTCCAAGAAGTTCATCAGAAAAGTTTCGTTGGTAGCGAAGATAGTATAGAACGCGCAACGAAGCTCTCACCCCGGCTGACGCAAAGTTGCGTCGGGTGAAGTTCCACCGACCTCAAACCAGGTCAACCCTGTTCTCGCCGATGCCTCCACCATTGAGGGCGTTGTGACTCTCTCGAAGAGAGCCCACCAAAGACGACGTCAACGTTTGGCGCGGCAACTCGCAAAGGCGATGGAGTCCACCGATGGAGTCTGCTATCACGCGGATCTGAAGAACAGGAGAGGCAAACAGCCTCAACCACTGATGAATGGCAGCTCTTCTATGCCGCCAACGAACGAATGGGTCCGTGTTAAACGGAATCGTTTGACACTCGAAGAGCGCATTCAAAAGCACCGCGCACTGTCAACACAAGCACAGGCTCTAGTCCAGGAAGCCCGCAGGAGATTGCAGAAGGAGGTGGCGAAGAAGCCGCCAACAACTCGCCAAGTCTGGAAGCCAAAGTCTGAAGCGACGATTCAGGCTAAGGAGAAACCTTTGCAGCCTCTAACCAAAGTTCAACCTCCGGCGAACTAAGCCAAGTCGCCGAGAATTCCCATAGCTACTCCGGGAGATCATGCAGAATCATCCCGAAGGAGAAAGCGAATTTTGGAGCGCCTTAGTCCAATCGATGAGAGAGGCAAAGCTCCAGTTCAAGAACGTTTGGGCCCGATGAAGAAGCCCCGAACGAATCAACATGCTGGGGGTCGCCACCACCTTCAGCACGATAAGGAGTTAAAGGCAGCTACGCGTGCCAATTTGCACATCGAAGTCCAGGAGCCCGCTGAGAACTCACGTCCAAAAGGGCATGTCTCATGGCGCGTGACTTTCGAAAGCCCGAAGAAGGCAGTCCACCCTCAGAAGGAAACGTTGTTGTCTGATGACGACGTTGTACCTGAGAAGTCGTGTCAACACACGATAGGTTACTCCGACCGTCAAGCCAACAAGTTGTACTATCGTGATGGGAGCACGAGGAAAACCAGGAAGAGGAGTCCTCAAAGACTAGAGACTCAATGTCCCTGTTCCAAACTCATTTGGGCGGTATTGTCTGAGTGTAACTGCATCAAGACGGTCCCCAAAAGAGTTTTGGTTTTCGAAAGGCTCAGCACCGAAATGCCAAAACCAAGGCCTAGGCGTTTCCGACGAAGAAGAATGGTGGTTGAAGATGGAGAATTTCCGAGGGTCACCACCAATATGACCAGCAAGGGGACATCGGCACGGGACAATCTCGAGTCGATTCTGAAAGCACCCCGGCCTATAACCCATCTGCAGTCCGGAACCATCAAGCGAGCAACTTATGGTAGGGTTAGGACAAGACTACCTTCAGAAGATGAAGAATCTGATGTCGGCTCCGCGGTTGCATCAGATAATACGGTATCGAGCGAGGGACAACCCCGCGAGGCACTTATGATAAGTGCAGAGCAAGTGGCCAAGATGCTGAAAGACGCCTTGGCTAAACAACAGGAGAGCTTTAGGTTCGAAATGCAGATGGCCATGCAGAACATGAGAGAGATGCATGACCAACAGATCCAAGTACTGACGAACCAGCAAGGCGAACCAAGTCGTCGTAACCAAGTTCATCAGGAAGATGAGGATACAAATGAAGCTCAATGAGGGCACAAATGCGAATGAGACTCATAATACCAATAATCCTCCCGTCAATGCAGGGGGTGGTAACGAGAATGCTAGCGAAAACACAGGTGAAAACTTGAAGATTAAAAATCTCGAGAGCAAAATCAATACATTTATTTCCGCTCGAGAGACGAAGAAAACAGGCATTCCTTATCCATACCCAAGAGAATGGGAATCGATCCCATATCCGGCGAAGTTCAATCTAATTAACTTCACGCTGTTTAATGGGATGGGTTCACCTACTCAGCATTTGATTTACTTCAAATCGCACCTGGGGGTTATCTCTGGTAATGAGCCTCTGATGGTACGGTCCTTCGTTGGCACTCTTCGTGGAGCCGCCTTCGACTGGTATCGCCGCCTCAAGCCAGGAAGCGTGAACAGCTTGGATGACATGGAGAATAAGTTCCTCGCTAACTTCTTCGACGATGACACCGAGATATCCATCGGGTCATTGCTTGATGAGAAACAAAAGGACGGGGAATTAGTCGACACCTTCGTCAAAAGGTTCCGGAACAAGGCGATGAACTGCCAGGACCCGATCACTGAGGAGTTTATTCTCCAGACATGCCACAACAACCTCGCACTGGACGTATTGGAAGCAATGGGTACAGTACCATCCAAAACCTGGAAAGATCTGAAGGTCCGAGGAGAGCAAGCTGAGCGGTTCCTCAGAAGGAAGAAGGCGAAAAGAGGCCAACAGGCCAATAATGCTCCGCAACAGAATTTCGTCCCACGAGGGAAAGGTAAGGCACATGCTAATGCAGTTGATACTAATCAAACTTTCCAATTGCAACCTCAGCAACAGCCGCAGCAACAAGCACCACAATAATCTCGGGGGCAATGGCAACCACGGCCTCAGAAGCAGAAATCTTCGGAGCCGAGGTTTCCTAAAGTGTATTCCTTCAAAGATAACGAAGTTCCTGTAATCACGGATTACTTTTCAAAGTGGGCTGAAGCAATTCCGCTTAGAGAAGTAAAGACGAACAACGTCATCAGTTTTATCAAACATCATGTCATATACCGACACGGCGTGCCAAGACGGATCATTCATGACAACGGTCCACAATTCATAAGCAACGCCTTCATCAGGTTTTGTGACAAGTTCAAAATTGAAGATGTTTCGTCAACAGCTTACTATCCCGCTGCGAATGGATTAGCCGAGGCGTTTAACAGAGGCTCAACAACACATTGAGTTTTATCAAGCCAGAATATCTAGGGCTTTTAACAAAAGAGTCCGTCAAAGAAGCTTCAAGGAAGGAGATCTGGTCCTCGCTGCTCGCCGACCGATAATCCTCAACTCCAAGAAGAAAGGTAAATTCGAACCCAAATAGGAAGGGCCGTTTGTGATAGACACAGTCTACTCAAACGGCGCATATCGACTGATTACTCAATAGGGCAACAGGCAATTAATGCCAATAAATGAGAAGTTCCTGAAAAAGTACTATCCCTAGTACATTCAGGATAACCCATTCACCGGGAAGTTCCTTGAAGAATATCACACTTAATATTCTAGAGGATAACCCAAAATCATCTTCACCACCAAAATCCCTCACTGATCAATTTCAGTTGACAGTGAGTCCACCAAAAATGTCTTTCTGGCCCTCTTGACTCTTTCCATGAACAAGAGGTCCACTTTCAGTTCAGAGTCCCCTTTTGATAAACGAAAGAACTCCCTTCTGTTTTCTCTTTGGTTAAGCCTTCTCATGGTCATAACCTAAGTTGAAATTTCATTTCGATAAACGAAAAACTCATCTTCTGATAACCAAGCCTATAAAAGGTAAGTTTATCTAGATTTTTCAGATTCTCGGAGTGGAGATCCCACTTCTAGTTTCTTTTACGCTGGAAATAGAATATAAAATTCTTCCTTTCCAGAATCAAGGAATAGAATATAAAATTCTTCCTTCCTTATTTTTCAGGTTCGCCTTCACCCTAAAAGAAGACCGGGAAATAGAATATAAAATTCTTCCTTTCCCGCACCGATCTTTTCCAAAATTTGTCAATCTAGGATTCATCCTAAGAAGTTTATCCCAAATCCTAAGCAGGGATAAGTCTGTGCCTAACACGCGCTGCCGGTTTAGTCTTTTTCTGTAGAAAAAGACACCAGAGTTTGATTCTGGGGTATTCTATCCTGAAACCTAAGCAAGGATAAGTCTGCGCTTAGCCCGCGCTGCCGGTTAGTTTTTAACCATTAAGAAGAACACCCGTTCACATATTGAACATTGTGGCAAGTTGTTATTAATAACACCAAAATCCATGCCTTACACGCATGGGGAATTTCATCCAGAGTTCGATTCTGGGGTATTCTATCCCGAAGCCTAAGTAGGGATAAGTCAGCGTCTAATACACGTTGCTGGGTAGCCTATTCCCATAAATATGGTGAAGTCTACGTATTCGAAGTCGTAGCAGCGAGTCTCAGAGAATTCACTCTCTTAGCACAACGTTACATGCGGAACGGATTTAGATAATCCGCATGCTAGCCTGACTCAAACGGTAGTCGGTAAAGGCTAATCAAATTCGTTGAAGGCTGGGGGTTAGCCAAAAATCCTAAAGTCAACGCCTAACACGCGTCGCCGGGTAGTCTAATCCCGTGAGAAAGACGAAGTCTACGTATTCAATATCGTAGCACTAAGAGCGTTAACTCTCTTAGCACAACGTCACATGCGGAACGGATTTAGATAATCCGCATGCTAGCCTGACTCAAACGGTAGTCGGTAAAGTCTCATCAAACCCGTTGATGGCTGAGGGTTTGCCAAAAATCCTATAAATACAAGAGTCACTGACGCATCAGCTTCATTAGTTGGTCTCGTGACTTGAGCATCCAATGACATTCAAAACCCTAGGGTCAACGTCGGACAACGTGTAACTCTAGGTCAACGCCAGTCAACGCGTTGCGATCAAACAGTCAACGTACGACGTTCAAAACCCTAAGGTCAACGCCGGTCAATGCGTAACCCTAGGTCAACGCCAGTCAACGCGTTGCGATCAAACAGTCGACGTACGACGTTCGAAACCCTAGGGTCAACGCTGGTTAACGCATAACCCTAGGTCAACGCCAGTCAACGCGTTGCGATCAAACAGTCAAAGTACGACGTTCGAAACCCTAGGGTTAACGCCGGTCAACGCGTAATCCTAGGTCAACGCCTATCAATGCGTTGCAATGAAAGAATCAATACTCTGAAATGTATACGAGGTTAAACTGCTTCTTAATACTCCAATAAGGTATACGAGTATAAACTATTCCCTATTTTTGGTTGAGAAGTTTCTGGAGAATATTTTTCTAAAAATATTCTTAAGGATAACTCAACAACACTATGCCGGACAACGCGTCACAAAATAAAAACTCAACGCCAACAATCGATGGTCAGTTCTATGTAAAACCATCAAACACGAGCTAAAGATCAGAAAATCAGGAATCGACTTCAAGTTTAAAATTCTGACAACGGTCAGACAATAAATGCAGCACCAGAGCCCTTACAGACATTCGACAAAGCACCGAATAGCCTGAAGGATTGAAGGAATCAAGAACAGAAGCCATTCCGAAGTCCCGTCACACCGACTGAAGGTTGGGACAATCATATCCAAAGTATTCCAGACTCTTCTATAAAAGAACGAGACTGAAATACTTTGGAGGGGGTATCTGTAGGCGTATAAAACTGCCTATAGGTCCCTGAATACAGCTCAGCACAAACCGACGAACCATCGGGCGACGTATCCAAACACGAGCGTCAGTCCACAACACCGAACCCAAGTGACACGCAACGAAGCAGATTAACGAGGCGACGAGGCTAACGAACAGCACGCAAACAACGGAATACATCCACTCACGTGCGGAATCAAGCTAACGGATCGGTGGGTCAACAAGTCATCCAACTATAGAATGGATTCGAACCTGAACACCGAGGCGGATTTACTACCAAATCAGGATCCGGACTGCCAAATCAGAGTTCAGATTAGCGATAAAGCTCAGATAAATCACAGAACCGAACAACGGACACAACGGCGCCACACCCGGCCGATAAGGGATCATTTGTGAGGGGTTGGAACTTTGGACGGTGAAGCTCTGCTGGATTGAAGGCTCAAAACATAGAAAGATTGAAGCTTTGGAACTTTGAAGACTTGCTCTTTCAGATCCGGTGCTCGGCGATCATCCACGTCAGAAAAGGCAGGAGTTCGAGAGGGATCAGATCTGAGATCTACGCGATTATACTCCGGATCAAAGCTTGGCCTTTGATCCCGAGAAGGCGATTATTTCCTTGGTGAATTAATCCCCCCTCCGGCTATTATTTCCTTCGCGAAATAATACCCGTTATATCGTGTAGATCCGACCGGATCTAGATCACGCGGTAGTCCACGGATAAACCCCGGCGCAGGCGAAGAACCCACAAAAGTGAGTGACCGCAAAACAGGAGCTCGTGATTTGTTCAACAAATAAGGAAAGGATTGTAATTTTCTTTTTCTTTTGATCTCGTTGTAACCGGATCTTATAAAAAGACCGGATTTTTGTAATCGATAAACTATTACAGGAGTGTGCAATGGAATCAATGAAAGCAATGAAAGCTACAATTTTCCCCGCGAACAAAGGTACCTTTGCGTCTAGGTCCCCGTTCAGTTCGATTATGGGTCTGCGGGCAAGGTGATACCCCCTGCTCTTAAACCCCCCTCCCCCCCGTTTTTTTTGTTTTTCCATCGTACAGTTCAGGAGGGAGTGCCCATCACCGAAGAGCGGGGGACTAAGCCCATACTCGTTTCCAATGACGAATTCGTTGGAGCTGTGGCCCCTTCCGCTTTGAAACCTGCTCCCCTGCCTGGAGCGGAGCCTTGTCTTGAGGTTCCTCCCATTGCAGCACTTGTTCGGGGTCAAGAGCCCCTTCCCTCAGTCTCTCTATCCTTACAGGCTCATATCGAGGAGTTTGAAAATTCTGCGAAGTAGGCAATTTCCCTCGTCAGCCTTGGCCTTGGGATCTATGCTGACTTCAAATAGTCCCTCCTGGATCACATGGTCGACGTCAGGTGACTGAGTGAGCCTCGTCTCACCGCACGTTACATGCAGAGGCTTATCTATCTGGAATCGCGTCTGAAACGCCTGGAGACTCTGCTGCAAGGGGGTCCTATGGTTGACATGGAGTACTTCTTGTCTCAAGTTCGGCGTCGGGAGGCCTAGGAGCAGGAGGTCCGCTCTAGGGAAATAGCGGATTTAAAGTCCCATCTCACCTTCCTAGTGGACCAGCAGCGCTCACTGGAGGAGCAGATAGGTGTTTTCACTTCCACCATATCCCGTCTGAGGGCTGAGTTGGAGCTTGCAGAGACGACTCTAGGGGGGCTCCGATCTGAGAGCCAGAAAGTTAACAAGGCTATCAAAGAGGAAACCCAAAACCTTCAGATGTTGCGTTAGGAATACATTGTCACCACCTCTACCTTCGAGGATCGGACCCAGAAGGAAGATGCAGACAAAGCCCAGACGGACCACGCAGAAGGGTGGCCGAAGTTAAAGCGGAGCTCGCGTCCTTCAGCCTTTTGGACTAGGTTCTTCGGGTTGAAAAGTGTTAAGACATTTGGTGTTAATGATTTGTCTGATTGTAAAATCATAACTTTGTTCAAATGCATTGCCTTAAAACTGGGTGAATGATGTGGTCCTTCGGTTTTCCAAACGTGTTTGCGCATATTCTCATTCTTGCGTTGATGTTGCCTTTCGTTCTCTTAGCTGTACATGAATCTGAGCCCTGGGTGAATTCTAGCTATAGGCGAGCTTAGGCAAATTCGGGCCGTGGGCGAATTCTGGCCATAGGTGAAGGCGAATCCAAATCGTAGGTGAGTTCTGACCGAAGGCGAGTTCATGACTGTAGGTGAACTCTGGGCAAAAGCGAATTCAAAGCCGTAGGAGAATAGGGCGAGCCATGTGTCTGGTCGCGGCATCGTGTGCTCGTCAGCTAGACTGTCATTAGTATGTCGCTTCCATTGAAAGCGTCATAATGGTGGCTCTCCGTTCCATGTGCCTAATTAGACCGTTAAACGATGAGCGTGCTCATTATATACGTTGCTCTCTCACTTCTAGTTAAGGAGGTCACCGTGCTTGTCTTCCCTTTCTCGTTTTTAATGGCGCCGTGCTCTAAAACATCCACCTCGAAGAAGATGGTGAGCGACGCCTCCTCTTCAACTGCTACACCTGGCCACGATCCGGAGCCTAAACCTTCGGATTCAACCAATCTGTAGATCTATATAGAGGAGCTGGAGGGTGCTATGAAGCGGGCGATCTCAGTCGTCGATCAGGGCTGTGGTGCCTTTGTGGATCTGAAGCAGACCCTCTTAGATCGGGTTACTCGAATTCGCCATTTGGGCGACTACAGGCTCGCCATGCATTGTTCGATGAGGCTCATTGATCTGGAGTCGCTCATAAACAAGCTGGAGAATCTACGACAGGTGGACTTGGAGTCTAAATGGTTTCGGCTCGTCGTCGCGAGGCGTGGCAGCGAGAGTGCCGAAGGCGAGACATAGAAGACAAAGAATCCTTTATCGCTCGCTTGGATCTTCATCGGCGTCTATTGCAGACCATGATGGAGGGTACTGTTGGCTCGATCTCTTTGGGTAGGACTCTGTATGCCGAAGGTGAATCGATCTTGACGGGTCTGTGTGTTTAGATTAAGACCGTGCATGGTGTCCTTACGAGGGAGAGATGCGACCTTCTGTCGCTGCGCCAAGAGGATGCCGCCGCTAATGCTTCCTTCGAAGCAAGGATCCGGTGGGAGGCTGAGGATGAGGTTCATACCTTGCATGTAGAAAAGATAGCCACAGTTAGGGCCGAGCTCGCGTCCTTCAAACTCCTAGAATAAGCCTGTAGGATAGAAATAGATTCTATGTGTCCTGTTCCATTTTTTGTTTCTTGAGCGTAATGTCATGATAAGCTCATAACTATGTTCAAATGTATCGTCTTGAAACATATAACGAACAAACTTCGGGTTTCTTTGACCTCTTGACATGTTGCGCGTACTTTCTTTTTTTTGGTTTTTTATTTTCCTTTCTCATGCGGCAGATAGGCTCAAACGCGCGTGGGTTCATACCATAGGTGAAACCCAGGCGCATGCGAGTTTATGTCACAGGCGAAACTCAAGCGCAGGTGAGTTCATGTGACAGGCAAACTCAAATGCAGGCGAGTTTATGCCGCAAGCGAACTCAAGCCCAAGCGAATTCATGCCACAGGCGAACTCAAGTGCAGGCGAGTTCACGCTGTAGACAAAACTCAAATACAGGTAGGTTCGTACCACGTGTCTGCCAGCGGGGCTGAGTGCTTGCCAGCTAAGGCAATGTGGGCACCTCAATCCTCATTAATTACGAAGTGACAGGATGCTTCGCCTTTCGTGCATGATCCGAACTGTCGGTTTGGAGTTCCCATAAGCCAAGGCTTTTATGGGCGCTGAACTCGAAACGTCGCAGGAGATCCAAGTTGATCGATCTATTCGAGGCAGTGAATCTCAGCCATTGAGCTTTCGGCTATATAACATGCTCGTTATTCTCTGGGCAGAGAACCATGCTCACAAAAATTCGCCTGAAGAAAACATTCACAGAATCCTCCTTGCTATGATCAATGGCTTCCAAGTCTAACTACGGTGTCCCCGAGGGGGAGGGGGTCACTTCCTCCTCCACTGCTGTCGGCGTCGACGTGACGCCGTCTTCTCCAGCAAGTTCGACCAAAGGGTCCTCCGCTC
>NC_033797.1:81454294-81479384 GCF_001876935.1 Asparagus officinalis | reverse complement strand
CGCCATCCTCTAGAAGTTAGAGGACGCTCTATGTAGGACGGCTACCATCGTCATCCAGGGCGTCGGAAGATATCATGACATGCTCCCCTTCGTGGAGGAGAGTCTAGAGGAACTCCAACGCGTGCGCAGTCCTTCGCTTGCTCGGCGATGTGAGCGGGAGCTCCATCATCTAGAGGGGCTAATGTACTGCCTGGAGGGGCTGATGCATGTCGACTGTGAACCGGCCCCTCTCGCGATGAGTGCTCTGTTCGAGCATGAAGACTTGGCGAAGCAGATCCTGAGACAAGAGGCTCTACTTAGATGCCTGCACAGGCAACATCGTGTCATTCTGACGAAGATGGATGCCTATCTGGATGCCGCCTTCTTTATGGACGCTGGGTCCCTCGAGGGAGAGGCGAGGCTGAAGAAGCTCGAGTGCGAGAAGGTGCGGGTTGGTCGCGCTACTGAGGCAGAGGCAAGGATGCTCCAACTCCTTCGCCAGAAAGAGGAAGATGGCAAGGCTACTCTCGCCAGGCTTCAATAGAAGCAGGAGGCGAAGACTCGAGCCAGGCAGGCGGCAGAGCTCACAGACGTCAAGGTGAGAATCGCCAGTTTCAGTCTGCTGAAGTTGATGTAGCGCGTCTCTTGTTTTTTTTCCTTGTTAGACATCGCTGTAATTTTTCCGATGCCTGTTGCATCGTAACTTAAAGACATTATGTCTCTAAACTCGGCCTGGAATGGCCTTTTATGCTCTTAGTTATTTATCACCTTGCATGCACAACCTTTTCTTTATTTTCTGTGTCGATCTTATACTTAGAAAATTTCTGATTGATCTCTGGCAGTCATCTTGTCGGACTCGCCTGCGTTGCTTAGCGTCCTAGTCGAGCCAATTATATTATTTTTCGCAGTGTGGTGGGCCTTCGGCGAGTTTGTCTTAGACTTAGTTGCTAGGACCCTCTTCCGCTTTTGGCTATTCATAGCGTGGGATCGGGTTGATTCTGAGTTTTGCATTGTAGTTCATGTTGGTTTGAGATGTTAAAAATCAACAATCTAACCCGAATAGACCGATTGCTTGTGCATGCGACCTAATCAGTAATCCTAACAATAACTCGCCATTTGGCCGGTTGTTGTTTGAGGGTCAACTGGAGCATGTCTCCTGGCAAGCCATCCTTAATGAACATTGTCGCTTAATAGGACAATGATGTCCGGATAACCGAATCATTCAGGGACGTAGGAGTATGACGATTGATTATTGTAGGAGCCATCATATGGTGGGCTACTACCCATCGATTGTTCTAAGAGAATATTAGAACGCTTGGAATAGGTTGGGCTATTTAGGTACGTATGAGGGTGATGACCGACTGAAGTAGCAATGCGTCACGTAGTAAGTTACTACTCGGGCAGCGTCATTTGCGGGGAATGACGGAGCCTGCTACCATAGGTAATCATTAACCCGATAGAATCTTGTTACGATCGGAGCAACTATGAGGACCTATCATCCCATGGGAGAGGATTGATAGGTTGATATTGCAAGAGGTGATAGTTAATATGGCTGGATTGTTTGTCGCGATGTGAGCGACTTTGTGGGCTCACCATCCTATTGGAGAGGATTAGTAAGTTGATTTTATCAGAGGTGATAGTATGACAGGATTATTTGTCACGATGTAAGAGACTTTGTAGGCTCACCATCCTATTGGAGAGGATTGGTAAGTTGATTTTGTCAGAGGTGATAGTTAACATGATAGTAGGAGTGGTTCCATCATCTTATTAGAGAGGATCAACAAGGGAAATTTAGGGAAGACCATCAGAGGTGAAGATTAACTTGATAGTTGAATTTGGTCCTAACTATAGGAAGGTTTGACTGAGTAGGGATCTGGGTTACACTTAAGAACACTATACGTAGCGTCTTGTATAGGGTTTTCTGTAAGCAGTGGCTCATACTCGCGAATACATCGAAGTATATGAAGTAGGAACAGTTTAGCCTCGTGTACCAGTTTGAGGGAGTAAGGACCAGTTTAGACTCATGCACTCATGGTAGTTTGGAGGGGCAGTTTATACTCTTGCACCAGTAGGAGTTTGAAGAAGAACTACGGGTAGTACTTCTTCAAGAACTTGTCGTTGATAGACATCATGATTTTATCGCCATTTGGTTTAACGAGGCGATAGGCTCCATTCGAATAGACTGTTTCTACCATGAACGGTCCTTCCCATTTGAGTTAGAACTTGCCTTTCTTCTTGGAAGTGAGAATCATCAGTTGTCTAACGGTGAGGACCAATTCTCCTTCCTTGAAGGATCGATGCTTAACTTTCTTGTCGAAGGCCTTAGCCATTCGGGCTTGGTAGAACTCAATGTGTTGTTGGGCCTCAATCCATCTTTAATCTAATGCTTCAAGTTCTATGAGGCATCATTGATGATTATCCTCGGTCGTCATCCTAGTCGCTAGGGTGAAACGAAGGGATGGAATCTGAATCTCTAATGGTAACACAGCCTCACAGCCATATACCAACGAGTAAGGCGTGTTGCCGATCGGTGTGCGAACCGTTGTGCGATACGCCCATAACCTCTCGCCCAGCTTCTTGTTCCAATCAAGCTTGCTATTGGAAGTCAGCTTGGTCAAGATCTTAATGATTGTTTTGTTGAAGGCCTCGGCCAAACCATTCGCCGAAGGGTTATAGGATGTAGAGGAAATGTTCTACATTCGGAACTTATCACAAAATCGGGTGAACGTATGACTAACAAATTATGTGTCGTTGTCATGAATGATACATCGGGGTACATATCGTTATATGACATGATGCTTGATGAACTCAATCACATCTGTAGGCGTTAAAAATTGCCCATAGGTCCTCAAACACAGTTCAAGATAAGGAGAAGGCGATAAACGATATTATCCAAGTCAAGGGAATTTATCCAACATCAGTAAGTGTATGAAGTAGATCAATAGAATGCACAAGTCAACGAAACAATGAAGCGTACGCAAAACAAGAGAACTGGAAGAACCACGAATCGCCTAAATATCAAAAAAGTGAACGAAACACCACTCGGAGGCCAGTGTAGGCGCGAGTCACCAATTGGTGGCTCGCACCCATGCGGGCCACCAAATGGTGGCTCACAGTTCCGAGCCACCAGGACTCTTATTGAATACAAAACCTCCCCAAACACAGATTTCGAGGATTTTTAAGGATTCTTTCGTCCCAGAACCACTCCAATTGTTTTAAGGTTATCCCTAGATGTGTTTAAGTGGTTATTAAATACAAATAACATTTAAACATAAATTCTTATTCGAAAGGATATCTCCAAAGGCCTATAAATAGAAGCCTAGGGTCTTCTTTCAGGAGGATCTAAGATTAAGAAAGCGAGGTGCTATCAAATTATCCAGCTAACCACGAATTTCAGAGGAGAATCATCAGATCTTGGCGAACACTTTCATAAAGAAAGCCCCCTTCGAAAGGTTTGTGATTCTTTCTTTCCTCCGGATTAAACTTGGTTTTAATCTCGAGAAGAGCCACAATCTCACTTGGTCGTGATTATCGCTTTCGCAATTGTTTCCTTCGTGAAACAAGAGCGTAGTTATACTATCAATCGGGTTTGATCTGCGGCGGTCCACGGACTAACGCGTCCCCGGCATAGGCAAAGATTGCACACAAAGCAGCGGGAGATAAACTACTGCTGCGTTTTGTTTGATAAAGTTGTAATATTTATTTTTCGTTGTAAGAAGATCTTATAAAAAGATCAACTTTTCTTTCAGTTTGAACTTGTAATCGATAAATGGTGTAACATGTTTGAAAACAATGGAAAAGGCAACTTTTGACACAAACAACGTCATTGATCTTGACTTCTCTTAAGGGGACGGCTTCAGCCCATTTAAAGAAGTAGTCGGTGATCGCGAGGATGAAGCGATGACCTCTTGTCGACGGCGAGGATATTGGTCCGATGATGTCCATCCCCCATGCTTCGAAAGGCCATGACACCGTTGTTGTATGTAGGTCTTCAAGAGGTCGGTGCATGTAATTGGTGTGGATTTGGCATGCGTGGCATCGTTTGGCATAAGCAACTGCGTCGCTAACCATCCCTAGCCAAAAGTAGCCTATCCTCCGTAACCGATCCCAAAGCTTAGGTTCGGGCTGGTGAGCTCCACAGGTGCCATCATGGGCTTCGCGTAGAGCTTCTTATGCTTCTGTCTTTGAAAGACATAGAAGTAACAAGCCATCATATGACTTGCGATACAACGTCTTTGTGGTCGAATCGTAGTAGAACCTTGAGGCACGTCGACGGACAGACTCTTGCTCCATAGCGTCTTCGGGAAGCATGCCGTACAAGACATAATCAATGATCAAGAGATGCCAATCTTTTGGGTCGGGTTGATCCGAAACCTGGTGAGTGGCGTTCATGTCTAGAACGTCTTCTGGTCGAAAGAGTCGTCGGCTCACCATAGGGACACATTGAGTTGTTTCTAGTGGCTGAGCTAAATTAGCCGCTAAGGATGCGAGGGCGTCCGCATGTGTGTTCCTAGAATGAAGCACATGCTCGATGCGGAAGCTTTCGAATGACTTAACTAGCTTGGTAGATGCTTTCTGAAGCTGGATCAGGTCTTCATTTCTAACTTCATATTCCCCCATCATTTGCTTGACAATGAGCTGAGAGTCGGCGTAGGCCTCGAGATGTTTTATCTCTAACTCTCTTGCCAGCTTGAGTCTAATGAGTAGCGCATTATACTCAGCCACATTGTTAGTACATGGCTCTGTTAGATAAAAAGCTCAAGGTAATACGTAGTTATGTGGGGAGTGCCCATGAGATCACAGAGAACCTACCCTTTGACTGACTTCTGTGGCATGAAGTGAATGTGTACTGAGACAATAGGAGTGCCCATTTGGCCAAATGCTAGTTTAAGGCCGTGGGCTGCGTCATGAAGACTCGAATGGGGTTCATCCGGGAAATGGCATGGATGGTTTGGCTAACTAGGTAGTGTCGCATCTTTTGGATGGTAAATACCAGGGCTAAGCATTCCTTTTCGACCATAGGGTATCGTCGTTCAGCATGTTACAAAGTCCTACTTAGGTAGTAGATACCCTGCTCATGGCCAGCATCATTATTCTGTACCAATAGGGCACTTAGAGAGTACTCCATGGCTTGGATTTAGATGAGGAATGACTTTCCTGATATTGGAGCCGCCAGGATAGGTGGGTTCGAGAGGTAAGCTTTGATATCTTTAAAGGCCCGCTGGCAGGACGCGTCCCATACGAAGGAGGTACCTTTCTTCATCAGTTTGGAGAAGGGTTAACACTTGCCCGAAAGATGTAAAATGAACCTCCGGATGTAAACCAATCGTCCCTAAAGACCCCTTAATTCCTTAAGATTTTGGGGCGGCTGAAGCTCTTGGATAGCTCGTACCTTGTCCGGGTCAATTCGAATTCCTTTCATTGTGACTACAAACCCAAGGAATTTACCGCTAGATATCCCTAAGAATGACTTCGTAGGATTCATCTTGAGTTGATAAGTTCTCATGAGTTCTAACATCACCCTCAAGTCTTGGAGGTGGTCATCTTTACTGTGACTTTTCACGACCAAGTCGTCCACATAGAATTTGACTGTCTTTCGCAGATGGTCTTGAAAGATCATGCTCATGGCACGTTGGTAGGTTGCACCAGTATTTTTGAGTCTGAAAGGCATGACCGTGTAGTAGTATACCCCAATTGGAGTCCTGAATGAAGTGTGTTTTTCGTTATCGGGGTGCATCTTGATTTGATTATACCCTAAAAACCCAGCCATAAAGAACATCCTCTCAAATCCGCACGTATTATCGATGATGACGTCCATGATGGGATGAAGGAATTCGTCCTTTGGGCAAGCGGCATTGAGGTTTCTGAAGTTAATGCAGATGCGGATCTTACCATTCTTCTTCAGGACCGGAACAATGTTGGCTACCTAGTCGGGGTGCTGTTCCTCTCTGATGAAGCCGAATTCGATCAGCTTCTTCACTTCGGCCTTGATTGCCTCCATGATTTGTGGACGAAACTACCACTACTGCTGTTTGATAGGCTTAGCATCCGCACCGATGTTAAGGCGATGCATGGAGATCTTATGATCAAGGCCGGGCATGTCCGCATAATTCCACGCGAAGACGTCAATATATTCCCTTATGAGGGCTATGAGGGCTATGAGGTCTTCCTTCTCTTTGGGAGGTAGACTACAACTAAAAAATATAGGCTTAGGGTTGGTCTCATCGCCCATGTTTACTTGGAGGATTTTGTCCTTGCTGGGCGGCTCACGTTGCTCGAAGCGATTACTCCACTGGGCATTAACGTGGTGGTCCTATGTCTCATCATAAAGCGGGACCTATCCGTCCTCTGCCATTTCGACAGGATCGATCACAGCCATGTTGACTGTAAGGTTGTTGAACAAGTCTCTCATGCTGACGTCTGAGTCCCAGGCTATGGATGTCGATGATCGATCCTCTGAGCAAGTATCGTCAGAGTCCCCGCCGAAATTATAGAACAACTCTGATGAGGAAGAAATGTAGCCCAAACCTCTCCGAGTCTTGGTGAAGTAATTCGAGGGCTTGCCTTTAGGCACATAGGTGGGTCAGATGACTGTCTTCTGTCCTCGGCCATAGTTTAGGCCTTCTTGACGAGTGAAATCGTAACCCATGTCCTTCATCATGCGTTTCGCAATTTGACTGTATTGTAAAAATTAGGGCGTGGATTCCTCCTCTTCAGACTCATCCCACAATGTGCGTAAGGGGTGATCGATTCGTCCAAAGATGATATCTTTCTGATATTTATCTCGAGTCGGTACCACAAATACTGCTTGTGAAGACTCAATGGTTCATCCCTTTGCGACATATGACGAGTAGACTGGGAAGTGCAAGGAAGGGTAACTGTATAGCCTCACAACTAAATCACTGGGCCTGTCACCTTCAAATGTTGGGTGAGATGATAAGTAAGCAAAGTTGGACTTCCCATTCAAGATAATCTCTTCCGTCTGAACAGCGTCGGTTACATTGTGGTTTTCGTAGCCGATTACAATTGATTCGAAATCGTTTAGGTCCAGGCCGTCGCCGTACTCGGGCTCGCTATCTACCTCGTTGCCACTCTCAAGCTCCTCGATCGATGGCTCGTCGGGATCTTGGTACAGCAGAGAATCTGTGAAGTAGTTCTCAATGCCCTTGAAGGGTTGTTTGTAGCTGGTCTCGTGGGAGGTCCTGCCAAGTTCTCCGCCCTTGTGTGGTACTCTTTGAAGAATTCCTTTCCTACTCTAGTGGCGAGGGTGGCAGTTTCCTCATCAGAGTCGGTGAGGGCAGATACTCTTTGAAGTCGTATTGCCTTGGAGGGCGTTGCTCGAACTACCTAGGCTTCAGCCTTTGAGCCGTTTTAGGTGCCGGAACGGAGTCTACGGCCATGATCTCCTTTCCTCTTATTCGAGGAGGATTCTTTGGTGCTGTTGGCTCCATGAATCCCTTCTTGGGGTGAGGTTCTTCGGCCTCCAGCCTCTTGATCATATTTTCCACTTGCTCGCCCTGGCGAACAAGTTCCTTCCAGGTCCGGGTTTCCACCACGCCGACCTTGGATAGAATATGGATCAAGAGATTGCTACGGCACATTTTGATTAATGTGGACTCAGAAACTTGGTCCCGATAGTGGACCGATCGGTTCTTGAACCTCTTTACGAAGTTATTGATCGACTCCGACTTTCGCTGTTTTTCGGCGAGGAGGGTGGCCATCGACACCTTGGTGTTGTCGTCGAAGAAGCGAGCCAAGAAGAGCCTTTCCGCATCATCCCATGATGTGATAGAGCCGGGTTCCAACTTGCGAAACCATTCAAATGCTACCCCCTTGAGGGTGCCTATGAACAACCGGGTGAGAATAGCGTCGTTCCCCCTGAGAAACCCGATCTGCGCCATGAAGTAATAGATGTGCTATGAGGGTGAGCCCTTGCCATCGAACTGCACCAAGCTAATCGGCTTGAACTTCGCTGGGTATGGGACTATATCCCACTCGACAGGATAGGGTCGAACTACCCACAACTTGTTCATGTTCTGCTAGAGTTTCAAAGCATTGAACTAGCTTTAAAACTCATCGAACCTTCTATCACGGGCACTGCCCCCAGTATGCGATGTTCCTAGCGATGTCTTAGAGGAGTAATCAGAATGTGGACCAATATTATCTTCCATTTTAGTCGCTGGGTGGGGAGGAAGCCCCCACTCTTTACTCCTTGTCGGTCGTTGTGAGGTGTGTGGGGCTCTCTTCTTCTTCTTCTTCTTCTTCTTGTTCAGAAGTTGTTCCAACATCTCCTTTAAAGAGTCGATGGTTGCTTGTTTCTCTTCAAACTTCTTGGCAACCATCTGATCATTCGTGGTGTCAACCATATGTACCCTTGCCAGTGCGTCCCGACTCGAGTGCGAGGTTTAGGACGTGGCTGCCGCTGAGCAAACCTCGTCTTCACCGGCCGCTTAGCAAACCACGTCTTCACCGCCGGAGGGAGGTGCTAAGGTTGAGTAATCAAACCCAATGCTCACCCCTGTGCAACCACGGGTATGCTAGAATATACCACCTTGTTCACGTTGAACAAGCAGATGATTAGGCCCCAGGAAGGGGTCCGAATCTGGAGAACCAGAAAGCACGGCCTTACCCTTGTCCGTCTTGTTGATTGTAGCGGACGGGAGCTCTAAATCATCAGCAGCGAGTCTCTTCTGATGGTGCTGCATCCGACTTGAAGATCTCGGCTTGGAGGGCTGTTAAGTGAGCCTTTCGAATACCGAGGGTCTCATCGCTCCTACACATTGGCAGTCAGTAAGTACTGCCTAAATGAGTCTCTCACAGTGACATTGCGGGCTCACCTCTCGGTGCGTTTGCGAGTTTGGTACCCTCTGAGATCTTCCATGGGTGGTTGGTGATAACCCCTAGGGCCAGATGATTCAGCTAGGTGACCGCACGATTAGGGTTTAGATGAAACCCCTTGCGCAGCCCGGGAGGGGTGGTTAAGTGTTAGAGTTGGGCGGATTCGTCTTGACAGGCGAGTCACCGTGCTTGGGAGAGTTTGTGCCTGTTGGTGGATCTCGACTACTCGCTCATGTGGGTGAACTTGAGATGTCCTACCTACTGCTTTGCCTTTATTGTGAAGGCTTATTTGACCGCGATGTCTGTTTGTCGAGTAGACTTGATGTGGCTCGTTTGATGTCGGCGGTCCGTCTGTCTGAGCAGACCCACGTGAGTTGGGCAGTCTGTTCACTTTAGGGATGTGACCTGAGAAGCAAAATCCGCCTATTTTGGCGAGCCCACCTGGAGCGTTGGCTTCGACATAATTCTCGTTGCGGACAGGGCAAATCCCGCCTAAGCACGAGAGTTCATCTGGTTTGGTGATCTCTTCAGCCTCGGAAGGGATGAGTCTCCATCTCACATCTTTTAGACCCGAATAATAGTTCAGACCGTCATACGAGGCGAAGGTTTGAGCCTTCTGCCGATCGAGGAACTGTTGTTGTCGCTGTCGGGCTCTTCTTGAGAGAGGAGCATCTGGGTAGATCATGTCGGCTTGGTCCGTGCCAAAGCGAACCTCCGTTTCCTCTTGGGCAGAGGTTTGTGAGGGTTGTTTGGTGACCTATTTGGCAATATTTCGCCCAGTGTTCCCGACCTTCGGCTTGACCATGATCGATTTTGGGGAAGTTTGACCCCCTGCCATGCCTCAGATGGGGTCCTCCAGCGTAAGGCCTTTGACCGTTTGAGGTCGGCCTTTATGCATGACTCGGTAATGTTTGTGGGACGTATCACCACCAGAGGAGGAGGAGGACAAGTACTCTTCGTACTTGGCCTGGTCAAACTTGATTTCTAGGGACTCCACTGTTATCCCGACAGGAACCTTGTCGAATTGAGCTACCACCATTTCTGTTGAGGAAACAACCTCTCCCACTGAGGTCGCCATCTTCTATAGGTGTAAATTTTGATCTCCCAAAATAGGGATTTTGTTTGTATTGATAAGAATAGTTTATTACAAACTAATGAATCAAAATTACAACAGAAGCGGAGGGAATGCTCTCCTTGTTTAACGTAGGGACTTTGGTAGCGATAGGACGCCTCGCTCGGTTCTCGCACCGAGTCTGCTTCCATTGGATGATTCGACCGAGGTTGCTGGTGAGCTTCAGTATGCAGTAAAATCTCATGCTAGTCGAGTTCGAGTTTCCAAGTTCGATGGCGATCAGGGCCCGAAGCTAGGAGAGGATGCTACAATACAAAGGTCATGCAAAGAGCCTGTCGTCAACTCCGTCAAGAGTTGAGAGCTGTGGTTCATGTAACTAATTGAATTAATCAATTAACTATGAGGCAACCGAACCCCTTTTCTGTAGCCAGGAAAGGTTCTTAAATAGATGAGAGACGGCGTGGTCACTCCTTGAATCATGGGATATGACCATGTACTGTTGGGAGATACCATACTTCTAACTTGTACTGTGAATGGCCGTTTGAGGGGCTCGAAGCACTGTACCCTCTCTCTTTCACATGGCGGGAGCGGGAAGGCCCATCCCTGTACGTGATATTGCGACTGCTAGATGTCCTGGTGAGTTTGACGAGCTTTCCAATCGCCGGGCTTGACTCGTACAGGTGAGTCAGGTTTGCAGGCGAGTCTCGCGAGCTCAACTTGTGCAGGTGAGCCGAGCACGCGGGTGAGTCTAGCGACACAGTGGGTTTAACCAATCACTTGTACTGTGGATGAACACTTGATGGTCTTAGAGTACCTACGCTCCTTCCCTTCACGTCGTGCCTAGTACTCGAGCGAGTCTGACAAGTTTGTCTATTGCTTGGCGACTTGCTTGGTCGTTCAGGCGAACCTTAGCAGCTTGATCGAACTTAACTCATGCAGGCGAGTTAAGTATACAGGCAGTATCCAACGATAGGAAAGATTTAACTAGCCACTAGTATCATGAGTGGCTATTTGATGGGCTCGGAGTATTGTACTCCTTCCCTTCACATCGTGGGAAGTGGGAAGGACCATCCTCATACGTGCTATTGTGGCTTCCAGGTACTCCGGCTAGCTAGGTGAGCTTGCTAATCGTGAGTGAATTCAGCTCTTGACTCGTGCACGCAAGGTGAGCTTCAGTCATGAGCATGCAGGTGGACTTGACGATTGCATGGATTTGACTGGTCACTCGTACTGTGAGCGGCTACTTGATGGGCTCATAGTATTGTGCTCCTTCCCTTCACATTGTGGGAAGTGGGAAGGCCCATCCTTGTACGTGACATAGCAGCTGTCCAGTACCTCGGAGAGTCTGGGGAGTATGTTGATCGTCTGGCTGATTGTCTGGGTATGCAGGCGAGTTTCTAAATCACATGGAAGATTGCCCAAGTGTAGGTGAATTTGACGATCGGGTGGCCGTGGTTTGTCCTGGCAAGTCAAACACACAGGTGAGCCCATTTTTCAAGTCGTGCGGGCGACTCGAATACGTAGGCAGACTTTAGTCTTATCTGCAAAGGTAATTTTTACCGTCTACAGTCGTAAATCCAAACACTTGAGGAATATGACACGGGTAGGCCAACACTTGACGGGTATCTTATGGGTTTTGCATGCATCTTGCTTTATCTACCCCATTTTTTATGGTGCCAAAAGGGGAGAAACATCTCCTCTTTTGTGCACATAGTTAGGGAGAGAGAGCCTTATAGATAGGGGGAGCAACTATCTATAAACTAAATATTCAATATTTGCTCTTGAATAATGGTTGTTTATCATCATCAAAATGGGGGAGGTTGTTACCTTTTTGTTTTGATGATGATTTACAAACACCATTATTGGTGCTAATTGCTTGTTGAGCTATATTATGTAGATTATAATTTATCAAGCTTGTTAGCACCATTGTTGGAGGATTAGATGGAACAACAAGCTACAACGATGATATCCAAGGAGGTGGAGGTAAAGTGATGAAACAAAGCTTTCAAAGAATACAACATACAAGAGAAACTTTATGAATATAGTAGCAAATATCAAGACTCAAGCTATGTACTTATATGTGAGGGATATTTGCATTTTTATTTCTCTCTAGTGCTTAATATAGGCAAGTAGTATGATAGATTACATTTGAAGTTCTTGGGATAACACACTCACACATTTTCAAAACTTGTATTTTGACATTTTTGTTAAACGTTGAGTTTTCACAAATATGTGGTCCTTTTTGTAAAAATTCTTTTCAAACAAGTTTGTTATTATATTTGAAAACATTTCCCAAAGTTTCACATTTTTTAGGATTTACTTACTATTTTCTATAGGTACTGGAAATTCATTTTTAAAAATCAAAACAGGATGAAAATCTGTTATCTGTCGACTGATGCAAAAGATCAGTGGACTGAAGAAACTGGCCAAAATCATCAAAAGTTTCTGCTTTTGCGACTGACGATCTATCAGTCGACTGATGAATCCTTCAGTCGAGTGATGAGCTCTTCAGTCGACCGACGAGCTGCAAACGACTTACAATGGTTAGCTCATCAGTCGACTGACGAACCCCGTCAGTCGACTAATAAGCTTCCAATGGTTAGTTTTGTCCTGTTTCTAGATTTTTCGGGTTTTGAATATTTTTCTTTTTCTTTGGGGTTAGGGCTGATCTCTTGAATGCTTATAAATACTCTCCAACCCCTATTACTATAGTAACTAAGCAATCATTGAAAATCTCTTGAGTTTGTATTTTGCGTTGAAAACGAGCCTTAACTTTCAATTCTCTCAATTTGTTTTCATACTTGCAAATCCCAAGGTTCAACTACAATCTCTTCATCTTGCTATATGGCTGTTGTAAGAGAGCTTCTTTTCTTCCATTTGTAATATGTAGAGAGCTTGATCTCATGGAGATCTACTATGTGGTTGTGTGATCTCAAGAGGAGATCGTTGTGAAAAAGTTCTAGCTTCCAAACAGTGTTGTGATAGTGAAATTCTCCTTGAGAATGGAGAGCGGGGACGAAGGTCGGAGGACTGAACCTCGTGAACATATCGTGTGTCACAATTGTCTAACTGCTGTTGGACTCTAGAGGGGAGGGGGGTGATTAGGGTCTTAAGGCTATAATTGTGCAATAAAAATAAGGCAAGCAATACACCACAATAATGAACAACAAATGTAAAGGAGATAGAGGAGAAATCGTTATCCAAGTGACGCGCGATGTGTTAACGAGGTTTGGCCCGCTGACTACGTCCCCTCTCCCCACTCTCGAGGAGAATCCACAACACAACCCGGTTTGGAAGCCGGAACTTCTTCTACACAACAATCTCCACACGATCTCACAATTACACAGTTGATCACCTCAAGATCACACTCTCACACAGTTGATCTTCACAAGATCAAGCTCTCAACAGTAGTAATGGTGTAAAAACTCTCTCTTTACAATGACCCTATGGTAAGGAGAAAGATTACACTAAAGCTGGGAAGTGAAACTGAAAACAGAGAAGACCAGGTTAGAAAATTTTGGCTCTAAGTAAAACAGATCTCTGGTTTTTCAAAAGCTTGTGACATTAGAGGAAGAAGGAGTATATAGGGTTTAAATAGGAGAAAATACAGCTGTTTAATCACATACATTAATCCCCCAAATCCTAGAAAAATCAGCGCTTAAATCTGTACCCCAAAAGACCATTTGAATAAGACGGTCGACCGAACAAATCTCACGGTCGACCGCGAGCTAGCTTTGAAACTTGGAAAATTTTCAGAGACTTCTGCGGTCGACCGTTGTGGTCGACCGTTGGAATTTTTGAACTCACGGTCAACCACGGCGATCGACCGTGAAAGTTTCTGCTGCCCACTAACGAAAAGACACATGCGCGGTCGACCGTGGCGGTCGACCACAAACTGATACACATGTAAACACTGATTTTGACCCTCTTAAAAAATCTGTAAAATATTTAATTAACTTCCAAAAATTGTGAAACTTTGTAAAATGTTTTTAACACTAAAAACAAATTGTTTAGAAAAAGAATTTTGTGAATAGGTCCTCATACTTGTGAAAAATGATATTTTGTGAAAACGCTCAAAACTATAAGTATGAAAACATGTGTGATATCCTAATAGCTTCAAATGAAATCTAAACTACTTGCCTACATTCTAGCACTAGAAAAAAAATAAAAACTAGCTAATATCCTCACATAGAATACAATTCTTTGAGTCTTGATATAGCTTGAGTTTGATGAAGCTTCTTATAGCTTTTGGTGTTCTTGAATAAACGTTGCTTCATCACTATGCCTCCTCCTCCCTTTGATATCATCGTTGTAGCGCATATTTCATCCAATCCTTCATATATGACACTAACATGCTTGATATATATATTAACTACATTATCACTCAAGAAGAAATTAGTACCAATAATGGTGGTTGTAAAACATCATCAAAACAAGAGGGCAAACAATCTCCCCTTTTTGATGATGACAACCAACCATTATATAGGAGCAAAATAAATATAGCTTATAGATAGTAGCTTTCCCTATCTATGAGCTCCCCCTTACTATGTGCACAAATGAGGAGATTTCTCTCCCCCTTTGTCACCATCAAAATGGAGTAAAAAATATAGACAAAAATACATGTGAAATGCAACTAATCAAGCAAGCAAATAGAATTTTCACATACTGCATAAGCCAAAACAATTTCTTATGCGACAAAAATCATCTTCACCTAGAGGCTTGGTAAAGATATCCGCTAATTGAGATTTTGTGTCAAGAAACACAAGGGATACATCTTGTCTCTCTACATGATCGCGTAAGAAATGATGGCGCACATCAATATGCTTGGTTCTAGAATGCAAAACCGAATTTTTTGAAATATTGATAGCACTAGTGTTTTCACAAAAGATTTTTATATTTTGAAAATTCAAATCATAGTCAACTAAGCTTTGTTTCAACCACAAAACTTGGGCACAACATAAGCCGACGGCAATGTATTCCGCTTTCGTAGTGGACAATGCAACACAATTTTGTTTCTTAGAAGCCCAAGAAACAAGAGAATTTCCCAAGAATTGGCATGTTCCACTCGTACTCTTGCGATCTACCTTACATCCGGCAAAGTCGGCATCACAAAAACCATATAAATCAAAAGAGGTGCTCTTAGGATAAAACAAACCAAGATCAATTGTTCCATGAACATATTTAATAATTCTCTTAACGGCAATCAAATGAGATGCTTTAGGAGAAGCTTGAAAACGTGCACATGCACACACACTAAACATGATATCGGGTCTACTAGCGGTTGAGATAAAGAAGACTACCTATCATACCTCGGTATAGTTTTTTGTCCACATCCTCACCACTATAATCCGCATCAAGCTTGACACTTGTACTCATGGGAGATGGTGCATGCTTGGAGTTCTCCAAATTGAATTTCTTTACCAATTCTCTAGTATACTTGCTTTGAGAAATGAATATCACATCCTTAGTTTGCTTGACTTGGAGCCCGAGAAAGAATGTGAGCTCTCCCATCATGCTCATCTCAAAATGATCTTACATAACTTTAGAAAAATCCTTGCAAAGAGATTCATTAGTAGCACCGAAAATGATATCATCAACATATAGTTGCACTAAAATAAAACCATTTTTCCTTTTTCTCACAAAAAGAGTATTATCAAATTTTCCTTTAGAGAAACCATTTTCAAGAAGAAAACTAGAGAGGCGAGCATACCAAGCTCTAGGAGCTTGTTTCAACCCATATAAAGCTTTTTGAACCCGGTAAACATGATTAGGAAATGCATGATCTATAAAACCGGGGGGTTGCTCAACATATACTTCCTCTTCAATAAAACCATTTAAAAAGGCACTTTTGACATCTATTTGAAACAATTTGAAATCTTTAAATCTTGCAAATGCCAACATCCTAATTGATTCTAATCTTACAACCGGTGCAAATGTTTCATCATAGTCTATGCCCTCCTCTTAATTGTATCCTTGGGCAACAAAACAAGCTTTATTTCTAGTAACAATGCCATGTTCATCAAGTTTGTTTCTAAAAACCCATTTTGTTCTAATTACACTAGCATTGTTAGGTCTAGGAAGTAGTTTCCAAACATCATTTCTTCAAAAATTGTTTAGTTCATCATGCATAGCTAAAACCCAAAATTTATTATTTAAAGCATCATTAATCTTCTTGGGTTCTAATTAAGATAGAAAATCAATATTACCACACTCACTCAAAGCCTTTGAGCGAGTAACAACCCCTTGTGAAGGACTCCTAATAATTTTCTCCTTTGGATGATTTGATGCGAATTTCCATGCTTTAGGGAGTTTTTCTTGTACATGAGTGTTGGTGCTTTCCACATCTTTTTGTGCTTCTATTGAGGATGTATTATTAAGTTGTAAAAGTTCTAATCCTCCCGCAACATCATCATCATCTTTCCTAGGCAAAATAACTTGTGAACCAATATTAGTCTCATCAAAAGTAACGTTTATAGATTCTTCAACAATAAGAGTTTATTTGTTGAGGACTCTATAAGCCTTTCTTCGAGGTACATATCCTAGGAAAATGCCAACATCAATTTTAGAATCAAATTTATCATGGTGATCTTTTTTATTTAAAATAAAACATTTACAACCAAAGATACGAAAATAACCAATAAATGGAGTTTTTCCATAAAATAGTTCATAAGGAGTTTTCTTAAGTTTTGGTCTAAGCAAAACACGATTTAAAACAGGGAAAGCCGTATTGACGGCTTCCGCCTAAAAATATTTAGGCAATTCAAAAGAGTTTAACATAGTTTGTGCCATCTCTTGTATGGTTTGATTTTTCCGTTCAACAACACCATTTTGTTGTGGTGTTCTTAGAGTGGAAAACACATGAGTTATACCATGATGCACACAAAAATCATAAAAAAATATATTTTCAAATTCACAACCATGATCACTTCTTATTTTAACAACTTTCAAATCTTTTTCATTTTCAATTCTCTTAACATGATTTGAAAATTTATCAAAACATTCATCTTTACTAGCAAGAAAGATTGTCCATGTAAAACAAGAAAAATCATTAATGATAACAAAAACATAGTGTTTGCCTCCCAGAGAGGTAACACACATAGGACCAAATAAATCAAGATGAAGTAGTTGCAAAGGTTTAGAAGTTGATACCTCATTGATGGATTTGAAGGTAGACTTAGTTTGTTTTCCTTTCGCACAATCTTCGCATATGGTATCTTTGATGAAATGCAAGTTTGGTAATCCTTTAACAAGATTCCTCTTGGACAATTTGGATATCAATTCCATGTTTGCATGTCTAAGCCTTTTATGCCAAATCCAAGGGTTTTCATCAATTGCCGCAAGGCACTTCACATCTTGATTCACTAATTCATTCATCTAAAAAATGTACACATTAGATTTTCTATTAGTAGCAAAAACAATTTTTCCATTTCATACTAATAATGTATTTGTCCGATTTAAAGGAAATATCAAAACCTTTATCACTCAATTAGCTAATGCTAAGAAGATTATGATTCAAGTCATTAACCAAATAAATATCTTCTATAACGGGAGAGGGTGTCTTACCAATACATCCAATACCAATGATTTTACCTTTCTCTCCACCACCGAAGGAGACGTTACCTCCTTTAATCCTTGATAGGGTTGCAAATAGCTTTTTGTTGCCCGTCATATGATGTGAGCAACCACTATCAAGGTACCACATCTCTCTACGTCGTTACCGTGATATTCCCTACAAGAGATGAAGGTGTAGTAACTTTAGGTACCCAAATCTTGGGTCCTTGGTGGTTAGTAAGCTACTTTAGGTACCCAAATCTTGGGTCCTTGGTGGTTAGTAAGCTTGGTACCTTTGGGTACCCATGTCATGTCATAAAAATACCCAAATCTTGGGTCCTTGGTGGTTAGTAAGCTTGGTACCTTTGGGTACCCATGTCATGTCATAAAAATAAAGATTATCTTTAATCCTACAATGAGTAGAAATATGACCACGTTTCATGCAATATGTGCACACAAAATTTTTTTTGTGTGTAGGAGCATAAGATCTATGAAATCTATTTCTACCATGATGATGATGATTAGCATAAGTATGAGTGGGTCTAATCCTACCACTCTTAATTTCTAGTCTTTCAATCTTGGATCTTAATTGTTTGTTATCAAAATCAAGATCCCTTAGCAATTCATCTTTTAATGCAGGAGAGGTTTGTAGTTGTTCTAGTTTGGCATCACATGAAGCATACAACTTTTTAAAGGAAGAAAATTCTTTTGACATCCTTTTAAATTCAACGTTCAATTCTTCTAAAGCCGTAGCTAGATCATATTGTATATAAAAGGATTCACTTTCGGTGTCAGAAACTACCTCCTTTTCATAGGCCATGAAGCAAATGTTGGGATCATAAAGAGCAAGTTTAGCTCATTCTTCATTGCTATCCGAATCACTTGGTTCGGATTCTTCCCATCCGGCATGCATGGCTTTCTTTTTCTTGTACTTCACGTATTTCTCCTTGAGCTTGGGGCAATCTTTGGCGATATAACCCGGTTCATTGTATTCAAAACATTTTCCTAAACTTGAAGAAAATTTGTTGTTAGATCGGGGATTAAACTTCTTGTTCATTTTAATGAGTCTAGAAATTCTTCTAGAGAGGTGATTCACTTCTCTAGAAAAATTAACTTCACTCTGCGATGATGATGATGAGGAGTTATCACTAGTCCCTTTGAGAGATGTGGTCTACATTTTTGGTGATGGCTCCTCAACTTCCCGTGTGGGCACTTCCTCCTTGTCCTTTCCCTTGAGCTTCTTCTCATGAACCTTGAGCTTGTCGATGAGGCTATCAAGAGCTAGAGTGGTAAGGTCATGAGCTTCCTCTATGACCGTAGCTTTAGGTTCCCATATCGGAGTTAATGAACGAAGGATCTTGTAGTTCGTCTCTTGGATAGTTAGCTTCTTGTCAAGACCATGCAATTCATTGATCTCTTGGATAGTTAGCTTCTTGTCAAGACCATGCAATTCATTGATTATGTTAGTGAAGCGAGAAAACATAGCATCAATGGATTCATTTGGAAGCATCTTAAATAACTCATATTCATGCATAAGCCCATTAAACTTGGATTCCTTAACTTGGGGGTTCCCTCATGTGTAATACATAATTTCACCCATATTTCATATGCGGTTGCACATGTAGAAACCCTATTATATTCATTTGGGGAAAGACCGCAAATTAAGGCGTCCATGGCCTTTGCATTGAGATTGGCTTGGTGCCTTTCTCCATCGGTCATACTCCCGACTTTGGGCTTTTCTACATATTTCTTCTCTATGAGTTCTAGGATGTCAAGATCAATGCAACAAAGGTAAATCCTCATCCTAGCCTTCCAATAAGTAAAATTACTACCGGTAAAAAGAGGTGGTCTAGTGGTGGATTGTCCCTCTAGCATATGCACATTCATTGAAGCATCCATAAGATCTTTTCTCTAAGGTGGTTAGACCAAAACCTAATATAGAGACCAAGCTCTGATACCAATTGTTGGACCCTAGAGGGGAGGGTGATTAGGGTCTTAAGGCTATAATTGTGCAATAAAAATAAGGCAAGCAATACATCACAATAATGAACAACAAATGTAAAGGAGATAGAGGAGAAATCGTTATCCAAGTGACGTACGATGTGTTAACGAGGTTCGGCCCGCTGACCTACGTCCCTGCTCCCCACTCTCGAGGAGAATCCACTACACAACCCTGTTTGGAAGCCAGAACTTCTTCTACACAACAATCTCCACACGATCTCACAACTACACAGTTGATCACCTCAAGATCATACTCCCACACAGTTGATCTTCACAAGATCAAGCTCTCAACAATAGTAATGGTGTAAAAACTCTGTCTTTACAATGTTCCTATGGCAAGGAGAAAGATTACACTGAAGCTGGGAAGTGAAACTAAAAACAGAGAAGACCAGGTTTGAAAATTTTGTCTCTAAGTAAAACAAATCTCTGGTTTTTCAAAATCTTGGGACACTTGAGGAAGAAGGAGTATATGAGGTTTAAATAGGAGAAAATACAGCTTTTAAACCCATACCCTAATCCCCTAAATCCTGGAAAAATCGGCGCTAAAATCTGTACCCAAAAAGACCGTTTGAATAAGCAGCGGTCGACCGAACAAAGCTCACGGTTGACCGCGAGCCAGCTTTGAAACTTGGAAAATTTCTAGAATCTTCTGCGGTCAACCGTGGGAATTTTCGAGCTCACGGTCGACCGTGATGGTCGACCGTGAAAGTTTATACTGCCCACTGACGAAAAGACACAGGCGCGGTCGACCGTGACGGTCGACCGTAAACTGATACACATGCAAATATTGATTTTGACTCTCTTAAAAATCTGTAAAATATTTAATTAACTTCCAAAAATTGTGAAACTTTGTAAAATGTTTTTAACACTAAAAACAAATTGTTTGGAAAAAGAATTTTGCGAATAGGTCCTCATACTTGTGAAAATTGATATTTTGTGAAAACGCTCAAAACTATAAGTATGAAAACGTGTGTGTGATATCCCAATAACTTCAAATGAAATCTAAACTACTTGCCTATATTCTAGCACTAGAAAGAAAATAAAAACTAGCTAATATCCTCACATAGAATACAATTCTTTGAGTCTTGATATAGCTTGAGTTTGATGAAGCTTCTTATTGCTTTTGGTGTTCTTGAATAAACGTTGCTTCATCACTATGTCTCCTCCTCCTTTGGATATCATCGTTGTCGCGCATATTCCATCCAATCCTTCATGTATGGCACTAACATGCTTGATATATATATTAACTACATTATCACTCAACAAGAAATTAGTACCGATAATGGTCATTGTAAAACATCATCAAAACAAGAGGGCAAACAACTACTCCCTAACTCATCTTCTTTATATTGTTTTAGCATTTAAATTTTTGTGGTGTAGTGCATTGTCATATTTTAATTGTGTGATTATTACCTCATAACCCTATTAAACCCCCTTCTAGTGTTTTACACATGAGAGAAATATCACCTTCCTCTATAACATCCCACACAAAATGATACCTGATATCGATATGCTTGGTACAAGCATGATGAACTTGATTCTTAGCCAAATGAATCACACTCTGACTATCGCACTACAAGTTCACACACTTCTGCTCAATCCCCAAATCATCTAGAAGACCCCACAACCATAATGCTTCCTTCACTCCCTCTGTCATGGCCATGTACTCTGCCTCTATTGTTGAAAGAGCAACTGTAGCCTGTAAGATCGATCGCCAACTAACTAGAGCATCATGTATTATGAACACATAATCAGTAGTAGATCGTCATCTGTCTAGATCGCCCGCATAGTCTGAATCAACAAACCCATCAATCTGACATGTATCCAACCAAAACACAAACCCGTATCAGCGGTACCCTTCAAGTACCTCAGGACCCATTTCATTACTTCCTAATGTACCTTTCCCGGATTAGCCATGAACGTACTGACAACATTGACTGTCTGTGAAATATCTGAACGTGTACATACCATTGTGTACATCAAACTGCCAACTGCCCTAGCATAATGTACACGTTCCATGTATGCCTTCTCTTCTATTGTAGTTGGAGATTGTTTACCTGAGAGCTTAAAATGTGGAGCCAATAGAGTCACCACTCACTTAGCACTTTGCATCCCAAACCTTACGATAACCCGCTCAATGTAGCCTTTTTGACTCAAGAACAATTATCGATTCGCCCGCTCTCTTCTAATCTCCATACCCAATATTTTCTTAGCAGCGCCTATGTCTTTCATCTTAAATCCTTTACTAAGTTGAGATTTCAACCTATCTATCTCCACCTTGCTTCTCGAAGCAATAAGCATGTCATCCATATATAAAAAAGATAGATATAATTACCTCCATGAAGCTTCCGAATATAGACACGATAGTCATAATCATTTTTGGAAAATCCATGCTTTAGCATGAAGGAGTCAAATCGCTTGTACTACTGCCGAGGAGATTGTTTCAATCCATAAAGTAATTTCCTTAAGCGACATATATGATGCTCCTTATTCTCAACCTTGTAACTCTCAGGCTGATACATATAGATTTCCTCCTCTAAGTCTCTGTGCAAGAAGGCCGTTTTGATAACAAGTTGTTACAGCTCAAGATCACCATGAGCAACAATACTCAATAGAACCTGAATAGTAGTGTGTTTCATTAACAGAGAACAAATCTCATTGTTATCCAACCCTCTCTTTCTGCAAACCCCTTAGCCACTACTCTAGCCTTGTATCGCCGAGCTTGGAAGGATCCTCCTTTCTCTTATATACCCACTTACAACCAATAGCTTTCCTCCCTATGGGCAATAGGACTACCTCCCATGTTTGGTTCTTTCGGCTCATCATCCTCCACCGAGAGTGCGTACTCAACCAAATTTACCTGCCCATAGTGCTTCAGAGGCTAATCTGACCCAAGCTTCTGAACCTGCTTGTATGCTCACCTTGGCCTAGTAGAAGGCAAATTGTCTTCGAACTGCTGTTGTTGTAGTGCCTGTACATTTTCTTGCTTAACCACCTCCTGTTCAAGCTCATCATCACTCCTTTCCTGAATGTCTCCATGATCACTCTCGAACACGACTACAACCTGGTTGGTCCTTAGGTTCTATGTCAATCACCTGAGACTTTGAAGTCCTATGTCTAAACACCATCATTCTCGGGTGCCCTAACCTTTGATAAAGTTATCATAGATTTCTCATCAAAGGTAACATCTCTGCTGATCACAAACTTGGAGTTTCTATACACTAAAGGAGATAGCCTTTTACGTGCATACCCCAAGAATATTACCTTCTTGGCTCTCGCGTCAAGATTTCCCTCATTGACATGGTAGTTGGCTATACATCTGAAAATCCTGAGCCTATCATAATCTGCATGCTCCCCTGACCATACCCGATAGGGTACATCACCATCCAATGTCGAATGTGGAGAACGATTCACTATGTAACAAGTTGTAGCAACCGCTTCTACCCATCATCCTTTTCCCAAACCAGCATATGATCGGATACTCACTGCTTTCTCCCACAGTGTATGGATCAGTCTCTCTGTGACTCCATTCTACTTTGGTGTAGACCTGACTGTCTAGTGTCGAGCAATACCCTCCTAATCATAGAACTTCTTGAAAGCACCCTCTGTATACACTGTACCTTTATCAGATCTCGCTGTCTTTAATTTCCTGCCTGTTCTGTTCTCAACCATTGCTTTCCACTTCTTGAATGTATAGTATACATTATTCTTATGCTTAAGAAAATAAACCCAAGCATACCTAGAATAATCATATATAAACGAGACAAAATACCTGGAATCGCCCTTGGAATTTGTCAGAGTCAGACCCCAAACATTTGTATGCACATAGGCTAATATATCTCTACTCTTGTGTTTGCTTTTCAAGAACTGAACCCTGTGCACCTTTCCATATACACAATTCCTAGTAGAAATCCATGCAAGGTTTCTTAATGTTTTTCAGCAATCCTTCCTTATCAAGTAGATCTAGACCCTTTTCTGACATGTGCCTGTGCCGCCTATACTATAACCGAGTGTGCTCATATAGATCTCTACCACTTCCATAAGTTCCAACTGCTGCCTCTCCTATCATTGTCGTGGCCGAAAGAGTATATAGGTTACCATGACAAATGCCCTTCATCACTACCAAGGAACCTCGAACAACCTTCTTTACTCTGTTCTCTAAAACTATCTTGTAACCACAAGAGTCTAAAGCACCAACTGAAATAAGATTCTTACACAAATTGAGGACATTCCTCACATCCGTCAGGGTTCTGACCACTCCATCATGCATTTTGATTTTGATATCACCAAGTCCCATCGTTTTACAAGTATTGTTATTCCCCATCTATACGGTTACACCATCAATGCTCTTATAAGTAGTAAACCATATCCTATTTGGACACATATGGTAAGAGTGTGACGCCCCCGGGTTCACACAAAGCTGCAGTCCAATGTGAAACTAAGGATGCCAAACCTACCATGTACCTATACTGTGTAATGACGTGTTTCACCATCACAGAAATATCTCTCTAGTGGAAACAAATAAGACAGTACAGGTACAAGCAGGTCTAAAAGAGAAGAAGATAAGAAATAGAACACAGAAATATTTGATAAATCTCCAAATAATCAGGTCTCAATAGATATAAAAGAAAACATGTCAATCAATCTGAAATAAATGATCTAAAATCTCAACTACAAGAGTCAACTGAAAAGTACATAAGCTCTCTCAGCTCTCAAAATGTAATACAAATCTATAAACATCAACTAAAAATATAAACTAAACATCTATAGAGCAGAATTACTAAACATATATGACAACGACTATGCTGAAAATCCGTCAACTTGCGTTAGAGAGCTAGCAAGATCATCTCCATCAGCCCCCAGGAGAAGGGCTACTAGGTATGATGGAAGCTCTACCTATAAGTGCATAGTCTACCTAGTTCATTTACACTGTACTAAACTGGGGTTAATATTTAGAAATGCACAACACGAGACTGGTACGTCGAGCAAAATAATCCAAATAAGGAAACTCTCATGTATATACCATGTAATGACCGTGAAATTTTTATATTAGTTAAAATAATTTTTCAATATTTTAAAATATTTACTTATTATTTTAAAAGTGTATTTGTATTTTTCTCAATTTTCTAGAATTTTCTACGATTTAAAAGTCCAAATTTTATATTTATTTAAATGGTTTTGATATTTATAAATTAACTTAGTGCGGTAAAAATTTCTGGAATTTATCTGTTGTATTATTGATACTGTTACATATTATTTTAAATAATATATTGTATTATTATTATTGTTACGTCTTATTTCGTATAATACGTTAGATTATTAATTACATATTATTTGAATAATTTATTGTATTATTTCTACTGTTACATATTATAGGTTATATTAGCACAACTGGTATGTTTTATTATGTAGATAATTCTTCCATAATTATTTTATTTTAAATGTTAGTAATTATATTTTTATTTAATTTTTCTCGTTTAATTGTACAATTAGTTGTATTATTTCCACTATTGCATATTATCCGTCGTATTAGTATAACTTGTACGTTTTAATGTGTAGATAATTTTGATAAGTTTCACATAATTATTTAATTTAATTTGTAATTAATATTATTTTTAATTATTTTTCAAAATCCTAAAAATTCCTATA
>NC_033797.1:81452000-81454284 GCF_001876935.1 Asparagus officinalis | reverse complement strand
CTCTCCTCTTCGTTTTCACGCAGCCGCCCCTGTTCCCTCTCCCTCTCATGCAAACCCGACCGCCGAACTAAAACCTGCATTGGCCACCACTAAAGCCTGTCATGCCCCACTTCCTAAAATACCCGGGAATCGGATCGTGAACAAGCCCATGACATATTAGATTAAGGAGAATAAATAAAAATAAATATTCCTCCTCAACCTAATACGCTAAGCATCAAGAAATAAATACAAAGGCATAGGTCCCCGATCACAGTTAGCAAGAATATAATAGACAAACTCAGAACAAAGTTATTCATATCACAAGTGAATATCATCCAAGACATAATATTCGGGTCAACATTCCCTTATATAAAACTGAACAAATAAATACTGGAGAATATAAAATAGATCAAGAGGAAAAAGAAATGCTACAAATGTAAGCTAAGACCATCGAACAACTAGAGGGAATAACTAAGCTTCGGTTTCTTCTACTTCGTCCGTTAGGCACTCTCGCTGAGAATACTGTGGCTCTTACTGAACTTGTCATTCCACTAAGTCTAACGTACACCAGAAAAAATAGGTGTACGTCAGCATGCATGGCACATGACAAGATCCCACAAAACAAAAAGAGCGAACGAAAACCCAAGCAGAAAATGATACGATAACAGAAATGACTAAAAGACGTGCAACTGAAAGTCCAACAAAATCAACATGCTAATTCACTACTAAAAGATGATAAACATAAAGCTAACTACATACGGTAACTGGGTCGAATACTAGTCATCCTAAAACTCACTGGTCCACATCTCACACAAAGCTAACGCTCACATCATCGGATAACTGACTGTTCACAAATCCCCTACGTGCACCCAATACGCCACTACACTAGATCGGTCAGAGGACTACACGCAATCATATTTTAACCTAGTTCGAACTCAAGGTAAACTCGGGTGAATGTCAAAATCACGGACCAAAGTGACTACACTGGCTTCACTTTGACCCAACAAACCAACCCCAAGCTACACTGGATCCTGGGGGCGAGCCTAGAAGATACATCAACAGCTATATCCGATCATATGAACAAGGACTTCTCCATCCCCATTCTTCTTGTTTTTCTAAGTCAAACATAATCCACACTATCTCTGGTTCACCACCTAATTTAGTCAACACACCCACACATGTTACTAAGTCTGTTCATGACACACGAGGCCCCTAAGTCATGAACTACTAATGGTTCTCAAACACAACAAGGAACAATAAATAAGTCTAACTGATTCTATGTAATAACATGATGACAAGTCAAATACATTAAAATAAATTGCAAAATATGAAATGTAATCATGAATAGTAAAATCAGGCATACAGTCTGATTTTATCAATATCTTGTTATCCGAACCTCTAAACTACTCATAAAAAATATCACTAGCTAAATAACATCAAATATAACTATGGTTAAAAAAGAAAATCAGAAACCATGATTGTTTTGTACATGAAATATCACAGTCTACAACCATCAAAACAAGATCATAAATTAATTAATTCCAAAATAAATAATATGTTTGCAAAATAAATTCTTATAATTCATTATAATTATTCTAAAAAATTACTATTTCTCATATTGTTATGATTTAATCAATATTATTTCATCACACAACCTACGTAGATAATAACAATATTCATATGGTAACATAATCAAATCACAGTCAAATTGAAGCAAATAATTAATTCATAATATATCTAAAAATTGAAACGACGAGTCAAAGAATATCGGGATTTTGCCTACGAGGCCAAGGGACCTGCGGATGAGGCGGCCACGCCATTGCCTGCTGTTCGTTGTTCGGCAACACGCGTAGTAGACCGTTGGCTAATTTGTGGAGCTGGACTACAACATTGGAGACGGTTGAGGGGCAGGACGCATCTGGACTATGACGATGATGGAGGACATCGATGAGCAGTGATGAGGATCTGAACGGTGGCAACGAAGGAGGGAGGGAGGGTAATCAAATCACAGTCAAATTGAAGCAAATAATTAATTCATAATATATCTAAAAATTGAAACGACGAGTCAAAGAATATCGGGATTTTGCCTACGAGGCCAAGGGACCTGCGGATGAGGCGGCCACGCCATTGCCTGCTGTTCGTTGTTCGGCAACACGCGTAGTAGACCGTTGGCTAATTTGTGGAGCTGGACTACAACATTGGAGACGGTTGAGGGGCAGGACGCATCTGGACTATGACGATGATGGAGGACATCGATGAGCAGTGATGAGGATCTGAACGGTGGCAACGAAGGAGGGAGGGAGGG
>NC_033797.1:81446924-81448017 GCF_001876935.1 Asparagus officinalis | reverse complement strand
ATGTTATAATATATATATATATATATATATATATATATATATATATATAGAGAGAGAGAGAGAGAGGAAATTAGGGTTTTGAAAAATAATTAAAAATAATAATAATATGTTATAATATATATATATATATATATATATATATATATATATATATAGAGAGAGAGAGAGAGAGGAAATTAGGGTTTTGAAAAATAATTAAAAATAATAATAATTACAAAATAAATTAAATAACTATGTGAAAATTATCTACACATTAAAACGTTCCAGTTGTAGTAATACAACTGATAATACGCAATAGTAGAAATAACACAAGAAATTATACAATTAAATAAGAATAATTAATAAAAAATAATAATTTCTTATATTTAAAATCAAATAATTATGGGATAATTATCCGCGCAGTAAAACATATCAGTTATAGTACTACGATTGATAATATGTAACAGTAAAATAATACAACAAATTATACAAATAATACATAATTAATAATACAATGTATTATACGAAATAATATGTAACAATAATAGTAATACAATATATTATTTAAAATAATATGTAATAGTATCGATTACACAACATTATCGATTTTAAGAATTTTAAAAGTCTAAATTTTCTATTGTGTTATCGATACTATTACATATTATTTTATCCATTGTGTTATCGATACTGCTACATATTATTTTAAATAATATGTTGTATTATTATTATTGTTACGTATTATTTCATATAATACGTTGTATTATAAATTATATAGTATTTGTATAATTTGTTGTATTATTTCTACTGTTACATATTACCTGTCATATTAGTATAACTCGTATGTTTTACTGTGTGGATAATTATCCCATAATTATTTGATTTTAAATATAAGAAATTATATATTTTTTATTATTTATTCTTGTTTAATTATATAATTTCTTGTGTTATTTCTATTATTGCATATTATCGGTTGTATTACTAAAACTAGTACATTTTAACATGTAAATAATTTTCACATAGTTATTTAATTTATTTTGTAATTATTATTATTTTTAATTAATTTTCAAAACCCTAATTTCATATATATATATATATATATATATATATATATATA
>NC_033797.1:81398108-81446541 GCF_001876935.1 Asparagus officinalis | reverse complement strand
ATCACTGCTCATTTATGTCCTCCATCATCGCTATAGTCTAGATGCTCCCTACCCCTCAACCATCACTGATGTTACCGTCCAGCTCCACAAATCAGCTGACGGTCTGCTGCGTGCGTCGCCGAACAACGAACAACAGGCAATATCGTCGCCGCCTCATCCGTAGGTCCCTTGGACTCATAGGTAATATCCCGGTATTCTTTGACTCGTTGTTTTTATTTTTAGATATATTATAAATTAATTATATGCTTTGATTTGACTGTAATTTAATTATGTTACCATATGAATATTGTTATTATCTGTGTGGGTTGTTTGATGAAATAATATTGATTAAATCAAAACAATATGATAAAAAGTATTTTTTAGAATAATTACAATGAATTAAAAGCATTTAGTTCGGCAAAAGATTACTTTTAGATAATTATAATAATTTAAATGAATTTATTTTGGAAAATGAATTATATTAGATTAATTGTTAAGAGGAATAATTTAAAATGGATTAATTTAAAAAAAGATTATTTTCTGAATTATGTAGACGTTGTTTATGATTTATAATTCTTAATTTTGATTATCTGATATGCTATGATATTATTGCACATGATTAGTTACATTGATTATTCCTTGTTGTGATTGAGAATCGTTACGAGTTTATGACTATAGTGACCTATGTGACATGAATAAGACCTAGAGGTTTGTGTGTTGTTGACTTAGAAAATACAACACAATTGGGATGGGAAAGTCTCTATTCATATAATCGGATAAGGCTGTTGATATATCTTCCAGGATCGCACCAGTGGATCGGTGTCACCACTAGGGTTGGTTTGTTGGGTCAAAGTAGATAGTTGTCGCTACTTTGGTCCGTGAGTTTGATATTCACCCGAGTTCAGCTTGAGTTTGAACTAGGCTAAAAACGGATTGCATTTAGAATTCTAACCGAGTTTTTGTAGCGGTATTGGATGCACGTAGCAGATTTATGAACAGTCAGTTATTTGATAATATGAGCGTTGACTCTGTGTGAGATGTGAACCAGTGATCTATTATAGGATGGTGTGACGCCCCTGGGTTCACACAAGGCTGCAGTCCAAGGTGAAACCAAGAATGTCAAACCTGCTATGCACCACACCGTGCAATAACATGTTTCAACATCACAATTAACATCTATCTAGTAGAATCAACCACTGGTGTAGGTACAAAATAGGTAAGAGATAATACAAGGAATACTGATGAAATGATAATAGTCACAAAAATATCTCATCATCCAACAATACAGAAATACATAGTCAAGATCTGAGTAGATAAACTGAAATACTCAACAAGTCTCAAATACAAATATCTGACGATAAGGAAATAAGGCACACAGCCTTTACAACTTCTAAAACAAGACTCTCAAATGTCTAAACAAAAATCTACTGTGGAACCCCAAAAGAAAATATATCTGAGTAAACAGCTGAAGCTAAAAAGCCTCGCCCTCAACCTACGGCTCTCCGGGCTCCTGGCTCGTTACCTGAAAGGGGGAGGGACAACGAGCATCAAAGCGCTAGCGAGTAACATCACAACCAACCCCAAGGGAACAGGGCTCGTTGTATAAGAAAATACAGATAATATATAATAGATCTAAAAATCATTGATCCTACTAAAGAGGGTTTTAGTATTTAGAAATTTACAACACGAGCATAGGTACGTCGAGAGAAATAATCCAAACAAGGAAACCCTCATGTATATACCTTGTATCTCAAATTGTAAATCTCTAAACACCAAACCCGAGGTTCTAGTACAGAAACAATAATAAAAGAAATACATATAATCTCAGAACAAATACAGTGCCATACCATAGCTAACATGAATGTCATGTTATTACTACATAAGTGTCACGTCAACATCATGTCGTGAACTTCTGTGAAGAAGCCATATGCAAGGTTAAGAACTATGTCCCAATCAGGAACTATTTATGTCGTAGTTTCCAAACTCATAGAATAATTGGCAAATGTCCAACACGAGGACTGGAATGAATTTATAGTCCAACACGAGGACTTCTATGGATTATAGTCCAACACGAGGACTTCTATGGATTATAGTCCAACACGAGGACGGTGAAATGGTGAAAATATCGCTGAGATACATAGTGATATCTACCTATATCCATTCACAATCAAAAAAGTGTATATATCCACTGTTGGTACCCTCAGGTCTTCTATCATGCCTGGGTACATAGTAAGGCTAAATACCAATGTCAGATAGTCCAGTCAAACTCTCAAACATGAGTGAAATGTTCAAAATAGATAGAACAGGAAAAATTACACAGACAGTGCGTCGGTCGACCGACTTAGTCGACTGAACTCTGATACAAGCCTGGCGGTCGACAGCTAGGCATCTCGATCGACCGACCAGACGTCGCGGTCGACCGGATAGATGTCGCGATCGACCAAACAAGCGTCGCGATCGACTGATCAAACTTGGCGGTCGACCGAAGCCCTAAAACGAGCTCAGCGGTCGACCGCGTCGGTCGACCGCCGAGCGGACAAAAACCCAAATCTGGGTTTCTGTCAGCTCGAAACCTGAAACAAAAATTCTTTGTTAAACAAAACCTAACTTATAGAGGTGTCATGAATCGGTAAAATCACGAAAATAAACCTTTAAAACTTTGCCACCAAGATTCCATAAATGTATAAACATGATTTACTCATCGTTAACAATAAAAAAAACAGGGTTTTTACTCGTTTCCTAGGTATTTTCAGATCTAGATCTATTAACAGAAAACGTTGGTGAGTTTTTTAAAACAGATAAAATCCCAAATTCATTTTCTATGCCACAATACTCTATTAGCTATTCAAAAATACGAATTTGGCTCCATAAAAACCAATAAAAACTCAGTTCTTGACATGAAAACGAAAGGGGTGGGGGTTGGGCGAGAAATTACTCGCCTTGGGTGTTGACGAAAGCCCTAGATCTGCAGGAGGTTGATTCTCTACGCTGCCAATCCAAAATCCCGCTGAAAAATCCTCCAGATCTCCTCCTAAGCACCAAATCCAGCTAGGGTTTGAGATTTGAGAGTTGGGGGCTAGGGTTTTGAGCCTGAGGTGAAGAGTAGGCTCTCCTGGGTTAAGTTGGTATAAACACTAACTCCCTAACCCTACCCGAAACCCATAAGACCCGAAACAAAATCGTAAAAAGAAACGAAACCTGAAAACTCTCTATACGCTGATCGGTCGACCGTACCGGTCGACCGCCACGGTCGACCGCGTCGGTCGACCGGTCAGCACAAAAATGCCTTCTGTAGGCATTTCACCTGCTGGCCATATATAACTCGATTTCTCTCACTGGTATCCACCTGTTGGGTTCCCTAACACTGATAAACATATATATCTTATATATATATGGTTATTCATCACAAAAGAAAGGTTTATTACTATTTATTCACATAATTTCATTATAAAATTTCGGGGGTTTTACAGATGGCTAGTTACATGACCTCGTTTCTTGGCTAAGTATGATTTCTTGCGAGATGTAGACCGGTTGTATTTTCTTTTCATACATAGATCAGGGTTAATATTTAATTATTTATAATTTGAGATATATGGTATATACATGAGGGTTTTCTTATTGGATTATTTCGCTCGACGTACTACGTCTCTTGTTGTAGATTTTTAAGTCTTAATTCTGTCTAGTTGTATGATCTTGTTACTCGAATGTTTATGTATTCTTCTGATTGTTATACTTTAGTGGTGGATTGTATTTTGATTTTGTTAGATTTCGTGTTGCATGTTCTTTGACATTTCTGTTGTTGTATCGTTTTTTGCATTAGGTTTTTGTTCGTTCTTTTCTTTGTTTCGTGGGGTCTTGTTGTGTGCTATGCACGCTGATGTACACCTATTTTCTCTGGTGTTCATTAGACTTAGAAGAAAAACATGTCCAGCTTGGAGATGTTCTAGAGCCCGAATATTCCCAGCAGGAGTGCCTAGCGGATGGAGCAGAAGAAGAAACCAGTGCTCAGTTATATTTTCTTAGTTGATGGTCCTAGTTGCTTTTGAAGTACTTTCCTTTCCATTGAATAATGTATTTTATATTTCTTTAGTTTTTAGTTGTTCAGTCATGTATAAGGGCATGTTTGACCCATATTTTTATGTCTAGGATGATCTTCTTTTAATGATATGTCTATTTCTTATTCTGGGTTGTTATTATATTCTTGTTATTGTGATTGGAGACTTGTGACTGTTATTCTTGTGTTTGATGCTTAGCGTATTAGATTGAGAAGAAAAAAAAAGAAAAAGAAAGAAAATATTAGTGTATATTTCTTCTCAATCTAATACGTCACGGGCTTGTTCACGTTCTGATTCCCTGATATTTTAGAAAGCGGTGAGTGAAAGGTTTTTTTGGTGGCCCATGCAGGTCACGGTCCAGAGTTCCTATCAGTCAGAATATAATGGATAATTTAGACACATATCATGATTTCATCCGTGAGACTATTCTTGAGCCATTATCCTATTTTTTTGATAAATTTCGTTTCATCCCTATCTTATCACTCTTTGACTCCTGAATTTTCCACGGTTCTTGTCGCATCACTTCGTGACTACTCTCTCTTCCTATAAATCATCTTTCCTCACACCAGTCGTTATTATATGTGTTATTAGTTATATGACTATGTTTTCTTTGGTTTGGCTTATATATATGGGTTTAATTGTATTTATTTTTGCATTATTTATAATATTATTTTGTGTATCACACGCCATGTTATATCTTGTTTTGTGTATCATACGCCTTGTTATTATTTATATGACTCCGGAGTACATAGTTTTCTTATAAGTCAGTTTTATCCTGTTATATTGTTTTAGTATTTTCGCATTGGTTTCGTTATTTCTAAGAGCCATGTATTTCTATTTTGATATTTAAGTATTTATTCATGTTGTTAAGTTTGGTGTTCGAGTTACTAATTGTATAGTTTTTGCTACATTATCTCGTATCACTAATTATTATCCTTTTATAAGAAATATATGAAGATAATTCTAAATAGCATTTGTGAGTATGTGTAGTAATTACTCATTGGTTGTTTATAGTACGTATGTCTATTTGTTGTTGTTTGCTTCGTTTTCGATATGTATTATTTTATCATTGTGACAATATACATTGTATACACGTATTATTTTTTAGTATTTATTTTATGATATTTTTAGATTTTTATGTCTTTTATTGTGTTATTAGTTGTTGTTTATTCTATATTCATTATTTTTGTTTACTTGTGTTGTGTTTTACTTTTTATTATTTTATATTTACTATTCTATTTTTATTATAGTGAATCGTATATTCATATATCTTTATAGTTTTTATCATAACGAATTGTATATTTATATTGTGAGTACTTAGTGTTTGTGTGTCTATATTTTGACTTGTGTTTTTCTCATGCTCTACTTATGGATATGCAATTTGTTTTAAATTCTTTTCTATATGTGTTGAGTTGAGTATCTCTTTTCTTATCTCTGTCCTTGGGTTCTTTTAATTTCGAGGACAAAATTTGTTTTAAGGGGGATAGGATTTAATGACTGTGAAATTTTGATATTAGTTAAAATAATTTTTTGGTATTTTAAAATATTTAATTATTATGTTAAGTTTGGTGTTCGAGTTACTAATTGTATAGTTTTTGCTACATTATCTCGTATCACTAATTATTATCCTTTTATAAGAAATATATGAAGATAATTCTAAATAGCATTTGTGAGTATGTGTAGTAATTACTCATTGGTTGTTTATAGTACGTATGTCTATTTGTTGTTGTTTGCTTCGTTTTCGATATGTATTATTTTATCATTGTGACAATATACATTGTATACACGTATTATTTTTTAGTATTTATTTTATGATATTTTTAGATTTTTATGTCTTTTATTGTGTTATTAGTTGTTGTTTATTCTATATTCATTATTTTTGTTTACTTGTGTTGTGTTTTACTTTTTATTATTTTATATTTACTATTCTATTTTTATTATAGTGAATCGTATATTCATATATCTTTATAGTTTTTATCATAACGAATTGTATATTTATATTGTGAGTACTTAGTGTTTGTGTGTCTATATTTTGACTTGTGTTTTTCTCATGCTCTACTTATGGATATGCAATTTGTTTTAAATTCTTTTCTATATGTGTTGAGTTGAGTATCTCTTTTCTTATCTCTGTCCTTGGGTTCTTTTAATTTCGAGGACAAAATTTGTTTTAAGGGGGATAGGATTTAATGACTGTGAAATTTTGATATTAGTTAAAATAATTTTTTGGTATTTTAAAATATTTAATTATTATTTTTAAATTAGTACTTGTATTTTTCTCAAATTTCTAGAATTTTCTACGATTTAAAAGTCCAAATTTTATATTTATTAAATTATTTTGATATTTATAAATTAACTTAATGCAGTAAATTTTTTTTGAATTTATCTGTTGTGTTATCGAAACTGTTACATATTATTTTAAATAATATGTTGTATTATTATTATTCTTACGTATTATTTCGTATAATACATTGTATAATTAATTACATATTATTTGTATAATTTATTGTATTATTTCAACTATTACATATTATCTGACGTATTAGTATAACTGGTACGTTTTACTGTATGAATAATTATCCCAAAATTATTTGATTTTAAATATAAAAAAAATATTTTTTTATTAATTATTCTTGTTTAATTGTATAATTTCTTGTGTTATTTCTACTGTTACGTATTATCGGTTGTATTACTACAACTGGTATGTTTTAATATGTAGATATTTTTTACATATTTATTTAATTTATTTTGTTATTATTATTATTTTCAATTAATTTTCAAAACCCTAATTTCCTATATATAAATATTATATATAACCTCCTCTCTCTCTCTCGTGTTAACCCCGCCGCCCCACCATTCTTTTTCCTTCTCTCTGTACTCTCTCTGTTTTCTATCTCTCCAGACCCATCGCCCGCCTTTCAAGCGCCTGTCACTGAGATCTCGCTGCTCTGGCCCGCGCCTCCGCTGCCAACACTCTTCCTGGTCCATCTCCTCACCCTCTCAGGTCACCAACACCCCCTACAGCCCCAAACCCGAGCACCCCGACCTCTTCTCTCTCCCCCCCCTCTCTTCATTTCTTTGCCGCTCCACGCCAAGCTCTGTCTGCTTGCACCATCTCCGGCCAAATCCCCGCCAAACTCCACCGTCGCCTGCCACCTACAGCTGACTTTCCCCTCGAGCCTCCTCCCCGTTTGCTCGTCATCACCAGCTATCCCCTCTATTCAAAACACCTCATGTTGTTCGCCGAGTTCTCCCCCTCATTCTTATCTCGCAACAGCTTAGCCGCACCGACCTCGCCGACAACACCCCGCGTCGCCCTCCTTCATCGCAGCCGTTCAGATCTTCGTCGCGGTCGTTCAACGTCCTCCATCATCGCTACAGTCCAGACGTGCTCTACCCCTTAACCATCGTCGATGTTGCCGTCCAGCTCCACAAATCAGCCGACGGTCTGCTGCGCGCATCACCGATCAACGAACAATAGGAAATGGCGTCGCCGCCTATTACGTAGGTCCCTTGGCCTCGTAGGCAAGATCCTAATATTCTTTGACTCATAGTTTTAATTTTTATATATATTATTAATTAATTATATGCTTCGATTTAATTGTGATTTGATTATGTTACCATATGAATATTGTTATTATCAGTGTGGGTTGTTTTATAAAATAATATTGATTAAATCATAACAATATGATAAATAGTATTTTTAGAATAATTATAATGAATTAAAAGAATTTAGTTCAGCAAAAGAATCATTTTTAGAAAATTATAATAATTTAAAGGAATTTACTTTGAAAAATAAATTATTTTAGATTAATTGTTAAGAGGAATAATTTAAAATGGATTAATTTTGAAATATATTATTTTCTGAATTATGTAGACGTTTTTTTATGATTTATAATTCTTAGTTTTGATTATCTAATATGCCATAATATTATTGCACATGATTAGTTGCACTGATTATTCCTTGTTGTGATTGAGAATCGTTAGGAGTTTATGACTATAGTGACCTATGTGACATGAATAAGACCTAGAGGCTTGTGTGTTGTTGACTTAGAAAATATAAGAGAGTTAGGATGGGAAAGTCTCTGTTCATGTAATCGGAAAAGGCTATTGATATATCTTCCAGGCTCGCACCAGCGGATTGGTGTAGCCACTGGGGTTAGTTTGTTGGGTCAAAGTAGATCGGTGTCGCTACTTTGGTCTGTGAGTTTGATATTCACCTGAGTTTAGCTTGAGTTAAAACTAGGCTAAAATCGAATTACTTGTAGTCCTCTAAACGAGTTTGTATAGCGGTATTAGATACACGTAGGGGATTTATGAACAGTCAGTTATCCGATAATACGAGATGTTACTTTGTGTGAGATGTGAACCAGTGACCTGTTATAGGATGGCTAGTTACACGACCTTGTTTCTTGGCTAAGTATGATTTCTTGTGAGATGTAGACCGGTTGTATTTTCTTTTCATACATAGATCGGGGTTAATATTTAATTATCTATAATTTGAGACATATGGTATATACATGAGCGTTTCCTTGTTTGGATTATTTTGCTTGACGTACTACGTCTCTTATTATAGATTATTAAGTCTTAATTCTGCCTAGTTGTATGATCTTGTTACTCAGATGTTTATGGATTCTTCTGATTGTTATACTTTAGTGGTGGATTGTATTGTGATTTTGTTGGATTTCCAGTTGCACATTCTTTGACATTTGAGTTGTTGTATCGTTTTTCGCATTGGATTTTCGTTTGTTCTTTTCTTTATTTTGTGGGGTCTTACCGTGTGCCATGCACGCTATTGTACACCCATTTTCTCTAGTGTACATCAGACTTAGAAGAAGAACAAGTCCAGCTTGGAGATGTGCCAGAGCCCAAGTATTCTCAGAAGGAGTGCCTAGCGGACGGAGCAGAAGAAGAAACCAAACCTCAGTTATCTTTTCTTAGTTGATGGTCCTAGTTGCTTTTTAAGTACTTTCCTTTCTGTTGAACAATGTATTTTATATTTCTTCAATTTTCAGTTGTTCAATCATGTATAAGGGCATGTTTGACACATATTTTTATGTCTAGGATGATCTTCTTTTGATGATATGTCTATTTCTTATTATGGGTTGTTATTATGTTCTTGCTTTTGTGATTGGATACCTGTGACTGTTATTCTTGTGTTTGACGCTTAGCGTATTGGATTGAGAAGAAAAAAAAGAAAAAAAAAAGAAAAAAATTAGTGTATATTTCTTCTCAATCTAATACGTGGCGGGTTTGTTCACGTTCAAATTCCCAGGTATTTTGGGAAACGGGGAGTGATAGGTTTTTTTGGTAGCCCATGTAGGTCACGGTCCCGAGTTTCTATCAGTGTGAATATAATGGATAATTTAGACGCATATCATGATTTCATCCGTGAGACTATTCTTGCACCATTATTCTTTTTTCTTGATAAATTTTGTTTCGTCCCTATCTTATAACTCTTTGACTCCAGAGTTTTCCACCGTTCTTGTCGCCTGACTTCGCGACTACTCTCATCCTATAAATCATCTTTCCTTATACTGGTTGTTATTATATGTGTTATTATTTATATGACTATGTTTTCTTTGGTTTGGCTTGTATATATGGGTTTAATTGTATTAATTTTTGCATTATTATAATATTATTTTGTGTATATTACGCCCTGCTATATTGTATATTTTTCATTAAAAAAATATATCATTACTTATATATTTCCAATTGTTCAAATCATGTTATTTAGTGTTTTGCATTGCTCTAGATTTTACATATACATCACATAGCATATGTGATATTCAAATTATTTTTTATGTTTAAATATATTTTGCATATCTAAATTGTGTATGAGTGTGTTTTATTGTCATATCATCTATCATTTACTTGTGTTTAGATTATTGTATAATTTTCGTATTTTGTGATATACTTTAACAAGTTCAAGATTTTAATATTCTACATATGCATTGTATTTTTATCTTTTACATTTTCAGTACATAGTTTTTTTATTAGTCAGTTTTATCTTTTTAGATTGTTTTAGTATGTTCGCATTGATTTCGTTATTTCTAAGAGCCATGTATTTCTATTTTGATATTCAAGCATTTATTCATGTTGTTAAGTTTGGAGTTTGAGTTACTAATTATGTAGTTTTTGCTACATTATCTCGTATCATTAATTATTATCCTTTTATAACTAATATGAAGATAATTCTAAATAGCGTTTGTGAGTATGTGTAGTAGTTACTCAATGGTTGTTTATAGTACGTATGTGTATTTGTTGTTGTTTGCTTCGTTTTTTATAAGTATTATTTTGTCATTGTGACAATATACATTGTATACGCGTGTTATTTTTTAGTATTTATTTTACGATATTTTTAGATTTTTATGTCTTTTATTGTGTTATTAGTTGTTGTTCAATCTCTATTCATTATTATTTTTAGTTGTGTTGTGTTTTACTTTTTATTATTTTATATTTACTATTCTCTTTTTATTATAGTGAATCGTATATTCATATATCTCTAGTGTTTTTATCATAACGAATTGTATATTTATATTGTGTGAACTGAGTGTTTGTGTGTCTATATTTTGACTTGTGTTTTTCTCACGCTCTATTTATGCGTATGCAATTTGTTTTGCATTCTTTTTTATATGCGTTGAGTTGAGTTTCTCTTTTCATATCTCTGTCCTTGGGTCTTTTAATTGAGAGGACGGAATTTGTTTTAAGGAGAGTAGGATGTAATGATCATAAAATTTTGATATTAGTTAAAATAATTTTTTGGTATTTTAAAATATTTAATTATTAATTTTAAAAGAGTATTTATATTTTTCTCGATTTTATAGAATTTTCTATGATTTAAAATTCTAAATTTTATTTTTATTTAAATGATTTTCATATTTATAAATTAACTTAGTGAAGTAAATTTTTTTTGAAATTAACTTAGTGAAGTAAAATTTTGATATTTAAATGATTTTTGGATTTTCCCTTCCCTCGAGCATCCGTTCTCCCTCAAATCTTCATAATTGTCTTAGATCCATCCTTCCTTTTGATCTTGGACTGAGAAACCCCTCAGAAATCTTCATATAAAAATTCCTCTCAGGCCTCTCGAGCACGTGGTCTGAGCCTCTTTCAAGATTTGATTTTTGTCGGATCTTCGAGCTTTCCCTCAGGTAAATCCTCCATAATTTTAGCATATTTCATGCTTAATTTAGTACATGAATTTGTGGTATTGCATATGAGGGTTAGGGTTTATGATTTGGCGCCTCGAGCTCCTCTTTCAGGGGGTAATATTTGGAGATTTGAGGGGCTTAATTGTAATAAATAAGGAAAATTTTTTCTGGATCTGATCCTCTGATTTATTTTGCAGGTCACCATGTCTAAGAAGATGGTGAGACCCGAAATCATCCTGATATCCGACGATGAAGGGGAAGAGGATCCCATTGGCGCCTCGAGCTCCTCTTTCAGGGGGTAATATTTGGAGATTTGAGGTCTCCGAATCTGTGCAGGGCATCCTCCAAAAATTAGAAAAAGTTATGCAACAAACGGCCACCGCCATTAGTTTTGGACGGGGAAGATTTTATGATTTGCTCCCTTTCATAGCAGATAGTCTTAAAGACATTCGGCGTATAGGTGGCATCCGACTAGCTAGACGATGTGAGTTAAGGTTGACTTGCTTAGAGGAACTCATGTATCGTTTGGAAGAGCTAGTATACTCCGACCCACATGATGAGGCCACGTCGCTCATGATCGATGCTCAAATTCAGAGGATGCACGAGCGTAAGGCCCGAGCGAGACGCATATCAGAGCAAGAAATCATCGTTGCGAACTTGTACGAATAGCAACGTCATCTGCGAACTAAGATAGATGCTTATAACAACATTGCTGATCGTACGGGGATTAAGACCGTCCAAGGGGAGAGGAGTCTAAAAGATTTTGAGCTCGAGAGCACCAGAGTTCAAAATGTTTATAGAGGAGAGCTGGAGGCTTTTCACGCGTTGTGCCGAGAAGACGTAACTGCCGACGCTGCCTCCGTTCTTGCTTATGCCAAGCTTCAGAAGGAAGAAGAGGAGAAGGTTCGAGCGGAACACGCAGAGAAACTTGCCGCTGTTAAGGCTAAAATTGCTTCCTTTAGTTTGTTAGATCTGATTTGAGACGTCTTCTTGTATCTCCACTTGATCTGATTTTATTAATGAAATAAAGTCTTTTCTTTAGCGCACTCCTCTTTTTATCATTATGTTTCTCTGTTGATTGTGAACCCAATGGTCATAATACTTACAGGATTTTTGGAAAATCCTCAGCCATCAACGGGTTTGATAAAACTTTACCGACTACCGTTTGAGTCGGGCTAGCATGCGGATTGTCTAAATCCATTCCGCATGTAACGTTGTGCTAAGAGAGCGAATTCTCTGAGACTTTGTGCTATGATGTCGAATACATAGACTTCGCCATTGTTACGGGAATAGGCTAACCGGCAACGTGTGTTAGGCGTTGACTTTAGGATTTTTGGCTAACCCCCAGCCTTCAACGGATTTGATTAGCCTTTACCGACTACCGTTTGAGTCGGGCTAGCATGCGAATTGTCTAAATCCGTTCCGCATGTAACGTTGTTGCTAACGGAATGAACTCCCTTAGACTCGCTGCTACGACTTCGAATACGTAGACTTCGCCATTGTTACGAGCATAGGCTACCCAGCAACGTGTATTAGATACTGACTTATACCTACTTAGGCTTCGGGATAAAATACCCCAGAATCGAACTCTGGTGTCTTTTTCTACGGAGAAAGACTAAACCGGCGACGCGTGTTAGGCGTCGGCATATCCTTTCTTAGGATTCAGGATGAAATTCCCCATGCGTGTAAGGCATGGATTTTGGTGTTATTAATAACAACCTGTCACAATATTGAATTTTAACGGTTAAGAACTAACCGGCAGCATAGGTTAAGCGCAGGCTTATCCTTACTTAGGTTTCAGGATAGAATACCCCAGAATCGAACTCTGGTGTCTTTTTCTACGGAAAAAGACAAAACCGGTAGCGCGTGTTAGGAGCAGACTTATCCCTGCTTAGGATTCGGGATAAACTTCCCAGGATGAATCCTAGATTGACAAATTTTGGAAAAAATCAGTGCGGGAAAGGAAGAATTTTATATTCTATTTCCCGGTCTTCTTTTAGGGTGAAGGCGAACCCGAATTCAAGGAAGGAAGAATTTTATATTCTATTCCCTGATTCTGGAAAGGAAGAATTTTATATTCTATTTCCAGCGTAAAAGAAACTAGAAGTGGGATCTCCACTCCGAGAATCTGGAAAATCTAGATAAACCTACCTTTTATAGGATTGGTTATCTAAAGATGAGTTTTTCGTTTATCGTTTATCGAAGTGGAATTAGAAGGCTTAACCAAAGAGAAAACAGAAGGGAGTTCTTTCGTTTATCGAAAGGGGACTCTGAACTGAAAGTGGACCTCTTGTTCATGGAAAGAGTCAAGAGGGCCAGAAAGATATTTTTGGTGGACTCACTGTCAATTGAAATTGATCAATGAGGGATTTTGGTGGTGAAGATGATTTTGGGTTATCCTCTATAATATTAAGTGTGATATTCTTCAAGGAACTTCCCGATGAATGGGTTATCCTGAATGTACTAGGGATAGTACTTTTTTAGGAACTTCCCATTTATTGGTATTAATTGCCTGTCGCCCTCTTAAGTAATCAGGCGATATACGCCGTTTGAGTAGACTGTGTCTATCACAAACGGTCCTTCCCATTTGGGTTCAAATTTACCTTTCTTCTTGGAGTTGAGGATTATCGGTCAGCGAGCAGCGAGGACCAGATCTCCTTCCTTGAAGCTTCTTTGACGGACTCTTTTGTTAAAAGCCCTAGATATTCTGGCTTGATAAAACTCAATGTGTTGTTGAGCTTCCAAGCGCTTTTCATCCAACCTTTCGAGTTCTTCGAGACGTTTTTGATGTTGTTCTTCGGTTGTCATCTCAGTTGCGAGAGCGATCCGAAGAGATGGGATTTGGATCTCCAATGGTAGCACAGCTTCACATCCGTATACCAACGAATATGGGGTAGCTCCTGTAGGTGTGCGTATGGTGGTACGATAAGCCCAGAGTGCTTCACCGAGTTTATCATCCCAATCTCGTTTATTGCGGAATTGCTTCAGCCCACTTTGAAAAGTAATCAGTGATTGCGAGAATGAATCGATCGCCTTTGACTGAAGGGGGAAAAATAGGTCCGACAATGTCCATACCCCATGTCTCGAACGGCCAAGACGTGGTTGACGTGTGTAAATGCTCTGGTAGTTGGTGCATATAATTTGCATGTACCTGACAAGCATGACACTCTCGGGCGTATTCGATTGCGTCACGAACCATCGTTGGCCAAAAATATCCCATTCTCCTGATGCGATCATACAGTTTGGGACCGGGCTGATGCGCGCCACATTCTCCTTTGTGTGCTTCCTTAAGGACTTCTTCTGCTTCTTTGTTCGAAAGGCATCGGAGTAACAAACCATCGTACCCTCTACGGTATAACGTATGGGTCTCAGTATTGTAGAAGAATCTTGGCGCTCTTCGGCGGATTGATTCCCTTTCTTTTACATCCTCTGGAAAAATACCATATTGGATGTAGTCAATGATAGGAAAACGCCAATCTTGGGACTCAGACCCAATTTGAGTTGAATTCACCTCCTTGGCGTTTATGTTTCCATCATCTTCCTCTTCAATATCCATCTCGTATATGGGTATGCAGAGTTGATGCGTCCTTACTGTGACTAACTGTTCAGTTTCGGGAGGCTGCGCAAGTGATACCGCTAGTGCTGCCAGTGCATCCGCATAAGCATTTTGGAGACGAGGGATGTTTTCAATATAGAATTATTCAAAAGAATCTGCCATTTTGATGGACTCCTGGTGGTACGGGATCAGGTCTTGGTTCCTGACCTCATATTCTCCACGGACTTGGTTAACTATCAGTTGAGAATCCCCGTCCTTACTGTGACTAACCTGTCCTTGCGGCGCCAATCTCAGGGAGGCCATTCCTTATATATATACGGGCCATGGAACATTCTCTAGACGCCCTCTTGGCACGAAACGACGATGCAGGCCACGAGCAAGGCATCTACTACCTGAGCAGAACCTTGCAGGGCGCCGAACAGCGGGCCACGAGCAAGGCATCTACTACCTGAGCAGAACCTTGCAGGGCGCCGAACAGCGATATCCAATGGTCAAGAAGGAATGCCTAGCCTTGGTGTTCGCCATCCAAAAGATGCGTCACTACTTAGTAGGCCAGACGATCCATGTCATTTCCCGAATGAACCCCATTCGAGTCTTCATGACGCAACCTGCAGCGTTACATGTCATTTCCCGAATGAACCCCATTCGAGTCTTCATGACGCAACCTGCAGCGTTAAACTGGCGCCTGTCCAGGTGGGCACTTCTGCTCTCTCAATACGACATCCACTTCATGCTGCAGAAATCAGTCAAGGGACAGGCCATCTGCGATCTCATGGCTAGTCACCCGCTGGGGGTAAAGACCGATCTATTTGAAGATCTGCCAGATGAACCTCCTGAAGCCAATGTGACTTCGTCACCAAAGGTGTGGCAGATGTTCTTCGACGGTGCGTCCTGCGCAGGCGTGAGCGGTTCCATCTTTGCAGGAGTGGGGGTGGTCCTCACCTCTCCGCATGGTCATGTGTTACCTCGGGCCTTTTCCTTGATGGAACCGTGCACCAACAACGTAGCTGAGTACAACGCGTTGCTCATAGGGCTCGAGTTGGCCAAGGAATTAGGGATCAAGCATCTGGAGGCTTATAGCGACTCCCAACTCATCGTCAAGCAAATGACCAGCGAGTATGAAGTCAGGAAAGACGATCTCATCCCGTTCCACAAAGCGGCGGTCAGACTAGTAGAGTTGCTCGAGAGTTTCCGCATTGAGCACGTGCTCCGTTCAAAGAACACCCATGCGGATGCTCTCGCATCCCTGGCGGCCAACTTGGCCCAGCCTTTGGGAACGACCCAAAAGGTCACAGTCGCCAGCCGAAAGCTCTTTCGACTAAAAGACGTCCCAGAGGTGAACGCCACTCATCGAACACCAGATCAGCCTGATCAGGAAGACTGGCGTCTCCCGATCATCGATTACGTCCTATACGGCATATTGCCCGAAGACGCGAATGAACGAGAGTCTATCCGACGGCGTGCCTCGAGGTTCTACTACGATTCAACCACTAAAACGTTGTATCGGATCCGACGGCGTGCCTCGAGGTTCTACTACGATTCAACCACTAAAACGTTGTATCGGAGGTCGTACGATAGCTTGTTGCTTCGCTGTCTTTCAAAGACGGAGGCGCAAGAGGCCATATGTGAAGCGCATGACAACGTGTGCGGAGCTCATCAGCCTGGACCCAAACTTTGGGATCGCCTGCGGAGGATAGGCTACTTCTGGCCTGGGATGGTTACTGACGCAGTCGCATATGCGAAACGCTGCTATGAATGCCAAATCCACGCCAACTACATGCACCAGCCTCCTGAGGACCTGCATCCGACGAGGGTGTCTTGGCCCTTCGAAGCATGGGGGATGGACATAGTCGGGCCAATATATCCACCATCGGCGAAAGGTCATCGCTTCATCCTTGCGATCACCGATTACTTCTCTAAGTGGGCCGAAGCTATCCCCTTAAGAGAAGTCAAGACTAATGATGTGATCAAATTCATGCATATCATCCATGACAACGGCACGCAATTCGTTAGCCATGCCTTCACCAGGTTCTGCGACAAATTCCGAATACAGAACCTCTCTTCCACGGCCTACAACCCTTCAGCGAATGGCCTGGCCGAGGCCTTCAACAAAACAATTATCAAGATCTTGACCAAGCTGACTTCCACTAGCAAACGCGATTGGAACGAAAAGCTTGGCGAGAGCCTGTGGGCGTATCGCACAACGGTTCGCACATTGACTGGCACCACGCCCTACTCATTGGTGTACGGCTATGAAGCTGTATTACCATTAGAGATTCAGATTCCATCCCTCCGCGTTGCCTTAGCAACAGGGATGACAGCCGAGGAAAATCACCAACTGCGACTCGCAGAGCTCAAAGCGTTGGACGACAAACGACTGGAAGCTCAACAGCACATTGAGTTTTATCAAGCTCGAATGGCCAAGAGCTTCGACAAAAAAGTCAGACGTTGAGCCTTCATGGAAGGAGAACTGGTACAATCCGTTCGCCGACCAATGATCCTCACTTCCAAGAAGAAGGGGAAATTCCAGTCCAAATGGGAAGGACCAATGATCCTCACTTCCAAGAAGAAGGGGAAATTCCAGTCCAAATGGGAAGGACCATTCGTAGTAGAGACAATCTACTCGAACGGCGCCTATCGCCTCGTCAAGCCGAATGGCGATAAGATCATGATGCCCATCAATGGCAAGTATCTGAAGAAGTACTACCCCTACTTCTCCTTCACCAACTCCCATGAGTGCACGAGTTTAAACTGTCCCTCACACCCTCCAAATGGAATAAGAGGTAAAACTATTCCTATGCTCCAATTTCTCGAACCACTTAGTACAGGCGGATCGCTCAGATTAGGCGGATCGCTCAGTACAGGCGGAACGCTCAAATCAGGCGAATTGTTCAGATCAAGCGGATCACTCAGATCAGGCGAATCGCCCACATCAAGCAAGCCTATCAGTCTAGGTGAAATTCACTCTACCAGCTAAACACCCTGTCTTGGCGAATCTCTCAAAACAGGCGAGATTAGCGTCTCAGGTGGGCGGCATCACACGCCCACTTGGTCAAACCTTCAGATAGTTAGGACCAGAGCCAAAATCACTCACCAATCCTCTTCTAAAGGATGGTGGGTCCTCAAAGTCGTTCCAATCACGATAGTCCCTGTCACGTTAACATTAAACCTCTGACAAAGTCACTCACCAATCCTCTTCTAAAGGATAGTGGGTCCTCAAAGTCGTTCCAATCACGACAATCCCTGTCACGTTAACATTAAACCTCTGACAAAACCCGCTTACCAATCCTCTTCAGAAGGACGGTAGGTCCCCACAGTCGCTCCAATCGCGACAAGACCCCATCAAGTTAATGATTACCTCTGATGATTGGCGCCGTTATTCATACGAATAGCACAGCCTAAGCAATAGCCTACCACGCGATGCGCTATTACTCATGTCAATAGTCACACTCCTACGTCCCTGAACTATTTGACCTATGCCAGATATTCTAACATTCCTTTAGGATAACTGATGGGTAGAGTCTACCACGCGATGACTCCTACCACAATCAATTGTCGCATTCCCAAATGACGACAATTATCGAAGGCGGTTCGGCAGACGACTTGTCTGTCGGTTCCCCAGGCAACAACTCGCCGAGAGGCGAATCGAAGCTGAGTTCTTCAGTTGGCCGCAGAAGCAAACAGTCGTTCTTTGCTACAAGCCAAGTGTTATTCTCTTGATCCCATTAGAGCTACAATGCGAAAATCGGAGTTAACCCGATCCTACGTTGCGGGCAACAGAGAACAGAACAAGAGCCTAAAACGACTAAGTCCAAAACAGAATGGTCAGAGGCTCGCCAGGTTCAACTCAAATGCCAGACAGCGCAGACAAAGAAAGAGAAAACTGTGCATGCAAAGCAAGGATAAGCAAAACAAGCAAAAGAGCCACAAAGGGACAAAACTTACATAAGTTTTCAGTTTAGTTGCGATGCCTGAGGCACCGACTAAATTAACAAAACAACAAAAAGGGGAGGGGGGACTTAGACAGCATGAGCATCACAGGAATTTCAGTAGGCTAAAAGATCCAATCTTAGCCTTGACCGCCTTACAATCCGCCTCACGCCGGATCCTCGCCTTCTCCTTCTGCTCCTGCTGCCGCCTGGCTAAGTCCGCCTGGCTGTCTTCCTCCTCCTGGCGAAGGAGTTGGAGCTCCCGGTCCACCGTCCCGGCAGCCTCCTCGCCTCACGCCCACGCTCCTGAAGCTTTGCCTCGCCGCGAAGAGAGCCAGCGTCCTCGAAGAAAGCCCTGTCCAGGTAAGCGTCCATCCGGTCCAGTACCGCTTGGTGTCGCTTCCGCAGACGTCTGAGCTCGGCCTCCTTCGCCCGAATCCGCTTTGCCCGATTCTCACGCTCGAGCAAGAGATACAGTGGAAGGGGCGGTGGGACGTCAGAGGGATCATCATAGGCCAGTTCCTCGAGGTGGTACATCCACCCCTTCACGCGCTCAAGCTCCCGCTCACATCGCCGTGTGAGCGAGGCATCACCAGCAGGCCATAGAGCAGAGGAAGTTACTGCGGCGGTTTTCTCCGAGCGGATTTTTCTCGAAGCAGTAAGAACTCTGCTGAAGAGAGGCGAGTACTGATATATATTCGAAAAGAACTCAACGGCTGAGATTTGTTACCCCAAGCGATCGAACGGCCCAGATGTCCTGCGACGCTTCGAACTCAACGCCAATAAAGGCCATTCCTCTCGAGACCCCAAACCGACCGATCGGATTGGGCACAAGAGGCGAAGCGTTCGGTCGCTTCACCATTAATGAGCATTAATGTGCCCGCAGAGTCTTAGTTGGCAAGCACTTGGGCCCGTAGACAGACGCGTGGCACGAACTTCGCCCGTAGTTGGGTTTCTGACTGTTAGACAAACTCACCACCATACGAATTTCGCTTGCAGCATAAATTCGCCATAAATCGAGTTTAGTTTTTTAACACAAGCTCACCATCACACGGGTTTCGCCTGCAGTGTAAACTTGCCAGCAACTGAGTTTAACCTCCAAGCAGAACTCGCCGTGATCAGATCTCGCCTGCAAGGAACTTGTCAATCAATTGAGTTTTGCCAGCAATGTGAACTCATCGGGAGTCAAGTTTCGTCAGCCTAGCGAACTTGCCATCACCTTAGTTTCGCCACCAGCGTAAACTCATCGGGATAGAGTTTGGCCTTGAAAGTAGACTCGTCGTCACGCAAGAAGCCTTGCCTACAGCACGAGATTGTCTGCGATTACGGAGCAAAATACTGGAAAGAGACATGTCAAAAGAGTGTACGCACGATGAGCAGACGCAAGCCTCATGAGATGCTCCTAGACAGTACATTTGAACAAAGTTATGGTCTTTTTACAACTGCGAAAGTCATAACATTACGTTCAACGGAGCAAAACATGCATCAGATGTTTTTAAGACAATATATTTGAACAAAGTTATGACTTCATAAACAAACAAGTCATAAACAAAATGTCTTAACATAATCATAAGGCAGAAGTCTCAGTCAAACACGCTAAAAGTGGAGATCTCTTCTTTGGCAGCCTCCACCTTGCTCGCGTGGTCTTCCCGAGCCTTGTTTTCAGTAGCCTTCTGAATCCGGTCCTCGCGGTTCGACCTGGCGGCAGCATCTGTCTGGCGCAAGGCTAGCAGGCGTCGAGTTTCCGCCTCAGCGTTCTTGCTGACCTTCACAACGTCGGACTGGATCCCCTGCCAGTTTGCCTCCACCTGGCCCAATTCGGCCCTCAGACGAGCCATAGTGCGATTGAGGTCAATAATTTGCTCCTCTAGCAAATGTTGTTGACCCACCCAGAAGTTGGCGACAGACTCCAAATCCGCTATTTCTTTGGAACGGGTCTCCTGCTCCAGGGCTTCCTGACGCCTGATATGAGCCAGGCAAGACTCCATGTTGGCTTCCTGACCTTCCCGTAGCAAGGTCTCTAACCCTATTATGTGTGACTCCAAGAGACGGAGCTCATGCATGCAACGGGTAGCGAGTCGATTTTCGCCCGATCGCCGCAAATCAGCCACACGATCAAGGAGAGACTGCCTGAAGCTGTCGAAGCTACCCATGCCAAGGTCGACAAGGGAAATCACCTGTCTCACAGCGCTCTCAAACTCTTCGATGTGAGCCTGCCAGGGCAAGGACTCGGAGGGAGCAGGTTCTTGGCCCGGAGCGAGCGCCATAATAGGCAGAATCTCAAAGCAGGGTTCAGCTCCTGGCTGGGGAGCAGAGCCTGAGGCGGCGGTGGTTGCAGGACCTTCAGATTCGTCGTCCGAGATCAGAATGGGCTCGGCAGCATGCTCCTCGGTAGCCGACGCTTCCCCTCGATCTGTGAAACACAGCAACAACACAGAGAGGAGTCAAGAGAAGAATGCCTGTTCAACCCACGCGAGAGTCAGAACGGAAAGATACCTTCGGCCGTGGCGGCCTCAGCAGCGCCCGAAGAAGACGACTCTTTCCTTTTCTTAGAAGCGACCCTCTTCACCTTCGGCGCCATCGGGGGTATGAGGAAGGGGAAATTTGGGTTTACTATGGAGAAGACAATGAAAAGGCTGTTGTCACGCCCCGCTTCCCAAAATACTCGGGAATCGGAACGTGAACAAACCCGCGACGTATTAGATTAAGGAGAATAAGTAAAATAATCATTTCTCCTCAACCTAATACGCAAAGCGTCAGGAAATAAATACAATACGAAGTCACAGGTCCCCGATCATAATCAGCAAGAACATAATAGACAAACTCAGAATAAAAATATCATATCGCAAATGAGATAACATCCGAGACATAATAATATAGGTCAACATGCCCTTATATAAAAATGAACAAATGAATATAGGAGAGATACAAAAATACATCGATCAATGAAAAAAGAAAGAACTACAAAGTAAACTGGAACCATCAAAGAATAAGCTTCGACTCCTTCTTCTGCTCCGTCTACAAGGCACTCAGAATCCTTCGGTTCTGGCACATCTCCAAGCTGAACCTGTTCTTCTTCTAAGTCTGACGTACACCAGAGAAAACAGGTGTACGTCAGGTGCATGGCGCACGGCAAGACCCCACAAAAGAAAAGAACGATCGAACGACCCAAGCAAAAACAGTGATAATAATAATAATAACATGCAAATGAATTACTAATAATCTAAATACAATCTATCACTAGAATAAAATCATCAGAAGAATCTAAGAAAACCATCCAAGTGTCAAGATCACGCAACTAGCCAACATGGTAATCATCCAAGTATCCAAATCACACAACTAGATGGAATTAATACTTAAATACCTATAACTTGAGACGTAGTACGTCGAGCAAAATAATCCAAACAAGGAAACCCTCATGTATATACCTTATGTCTCAAATTATAGATAATTAATTATTAATCCCGATCTAAGTACGAACAGAAAACACAACTAGCCTACTAACTAGTCATTCTATAACAGGTCACTGGTCACATCTCACACAGAGTCAACGCTCCTATCAGTGCATCCAATCCCGCTACACATGCGGCCTAGAGGACTACACATAAACCGTTTTCTGCCTGGTTCGAACTTCAAACAGAACTCGGGTGACGAAACGATTTCACTGACTAAAGTGATGTACACACTTCACTTTAGCCCTACAAACCAACCCCGGTGGCGACACCAACCACGGGAGCGAGCCTGGAAGATACATCAACAGTCTTATCCGATCACATGAACATTAACTTCCCCATCCCAACTCTTCTCGTTTTTCTAAATCAACCATAATCCTCATTGAAACTCGGGTTCAACACCTAAACTCAATCAACACACTCACACGTGTCACTAAGTCTGTTCATGAAGCACGATGCCACTAAGTCATGAACTACTAAGGGTTATCAACACAATATGGACAATCAATGCAACTAATCGTGTGAAATAATATCATGACATATCAGATAATCAAAATTAAGAATTATAAATCATAAACATAGTCTATATAATTTAAAAAAAATTCCTTTTTTAAAATAATTTCTTTTAAAATTATCATAATTTTCCTCAAATGATTCTGTTCTCAAATAAATTCTTTTTAATTGATATAATTATCCAGAAATGATCCCTCTACCGAAATAAATTATTTTAATTCATAATAATTATTCTAAATTAATCTTTTCTCAAAATAGTTGAATAATTTAAAATAACCCGTTTTTCCAAAATAAATTATTTTAATCATCTATTTTAATAATTACTCAAAATCAACTCATTTTTTAAATAATCTATTTTCTCATCATAATAATTCTAAAACATCTCAAAATAATCACTTTTACACAAAATAATTATTAAATTACTTATCATAATATCATTATTAATATTAATCATTCACAAGCCCACGTAGATAATATCAATTCACAATTTAATCTATTCAACTAATTAACAACAGATAAAAATAGGAAATGATGAGTCAAGAGAAACAGGATCTTGCCTCGGGGTTTCGTCGAACGAATCGACATCGACGACGCGGGTCGGATCCAACGCGGGACTGTCGGTGACGGGTTTGGTCGTCGGCGAAGTCGACGACGAGGCGAGGACAGCAGCGTGAAGGGGCGGCAGGAGGGCAGCAGCCTGGTTGAGGGAATGTAGGGCTGTGGAATATGGGTGCGGGTCAAGGGCGGTTCGTTGCTGCAGGTGGCAGACTGGGTGGAGAATATGGAGGAGGTGGTGGCGTGGCTCGAGCAGCGATGAGGAAGGGCTGTGGATCTGTACGAGGGCTCGGGCTGGTGGCGAGGGTAGCTGTAGGAGGTCGTGGCGGCGTTGTTCGTCGGAGAACAGAGGCGGGCACGGCTGGGTCTGGTCGGGGGTGACGACGGCTGTGGAGGTCGCTGCTGGTGGCGACGGCGAAGCGGGAACACGTATTAGTAATTAGGGTTAGGGTTTAATGACAATTAATTAAAATAAAATAATTACAGGTACCTAAAAATTAAACTAATTACATAATAATTATCTACAAATAAAAACGTACATGTTAAGCTAATACAACAGTTGATACGAAATAGTCAAAATATACCCATATTGTATAATTAAACAAGAATAATTAATAATAAAAATATATTTACTTACATTTAAACTTAAATAATTATGAGATAATTATCTATACAATAAAACGTACTAGTTGTATTAATACAATAGTTAATACGTAACAGAAGAAATAATACTATAAATTACACAAATAATACGTAAATAAATAATATAATCATAATACACGAAATAATACGTAATGGTACAATAATACAACGTATTATATAGAATAATACATAATAGTACCGATAACATAATAGATTAATTTTTGAAATTTTTACTGCTCAAAATAAATTTATAAATATCAAAATCATTTAAATAACTATATAATCAGATTTTTAAATCATAGAAAATTATAGAAAATCAAGAAAAATACAATTACTCTTTTAAAAATCATAATTAAATATTTTAAAATGCTAAAAAAATATTTTAATTAATATCAAAATTTTACGGTCATTACAGCTGTAGATCTGCTTGATGGAGAGTAAGGGCGTTAAATACCCTAAGAACCCTAGGCGGTTACTCAATACTTGATTAGACCGTTCAAGGCTAAAACAGTTGAAGGGTAAGGCCGAACAAATCAGATCTTACCTGGACGGCCAAGATCCAACGGTTTTTCTTAAGCATGATCTTCAACAACGGCCCGAATCGGGCGCGAAGGACGAAGAGCCCAACTACGCCGCATTCAATACGGAGCGACGTGCCCACATTCTCGTGGCTGACGTAAGCACAAGCCAAGACGTGGCCCACCAAAAGCGGAGCCTAGTTGATGGCGAATTCGTCGCTGAGATATTCCGCGGATCAAAACCAATTGCCTCTCTAGAGCTGGGGTCAATTCCAAATCCGCCTGCGATGAGATCCGCCTGTAGAGGAGATGAGCTTACGGTCAAAATTCGCCGATAGCTGAAGACCGCCCCAGCTTACGGTTAAAGAAGAAATGGAGCATGCACAGAGGTAATAATAGCCAAAAGAAACAAAGGGATAATTTCATTCATTGAAAGAAATCCTAGTACAACTGGCAATCAAAGATAAAAAGAGGCAAATTACAAGGTCTTCAACCGCAGTTCCGCCTCACTAATCTCCCTAGCATGACGAAGCTCTAGCCTCCTCAGGATCTCTTGGCGAAGGTCTTCCTCAGTGCGTGAGGCCAAGTCTTGGACGATCTCTTTGACCTCCCTATAGGCTCGATCCTTTTCCCCAACAGAATTAGCCGTCAGTATCCGACGGGATCCAATGCTTTCCGATTCCTTGGCCGCCTGTTCACGAGCCTTCTCCTGAATGGCCAATGAGGCTTGCGCTTTAGCTATAACTTGCTTCAGATTCTCTACCTCCGAAGACAAGCGAGAAACGCGGTTATCGGCCTTCTGTTGCTCAAGGGCCATTCGTTCATCCTCAGCCTTGGCTTGCTCCAACTCTACTGACAATCTTGCCTCCAACGACAGGGTTTCATTCAGACGGCGATCACGTTCTTCCACCGCTACTCGAACCTCGTCGGATGCAAGATCCACAAGAGTGGAACTCTTCACGCGAAGGGCAAGCAACCGTTGAACGGCTTCCTTCACTTCCTCCTTACGCTGGAAGTAGGGCTTCGCCGCAGTATGGCCAAGTCTCTTGATTAAGAAGCCCACGATGTAGTCGAGATCCTCTTCGAAATTCTTGGAGGGACAACTCTCCTCCAATGCGAGCTTGATGCAGCCGGCTAGAGTGTCTTGGAAATCAGCCACAGACCGTGCCGCATTCCTTCTTCACTCACGCTCCAAAGGAGGGAGAGCAGCATCCTCCACCATTGATAAAATCACAGTCGAAGTACCCAAAGCCGGCGTGACCAATGACGCCCTCGGAGCAGTGGTCACAGCATCAACGGCCGCCGCCGACAAGGAAGTGGTCACTTGCGGAGTAGAAACCTCCTTTGGAAACAGAGACTCTCACGCTGATGGATGATCCCCAGCCAACGCTTCCGCAGGAGCCGGAGATCTCTCTATTCGGCCGGGCGCATCCTCACGAGGCAACACCTCTTCCTCACTAGATAACGCCTCATGAACCGAGACGTCGTCATCCTCCTCAGATTCGCCCGTATCCCCAGACGAGCGACTCGCCGAAGAGGGGGGATCCTCTTTGCCAGCAACTTCAGGGGCAGGATCAGCTATGAATGCACGAAGAGGGTTAACAGAGGCCCCTCGGAAGGGACCCTATTGACAGTTAGGTACGGAAGAATGAGTAATGCTAAAACCTACGCTTACCTGAGCCTATGGGCCCCTCTTCATCTCCAACCTCCTCCTCTTCATCAGAAGGAACGGAGATCACTTTCTCAACCACACCTGCATAGGCTCAATACAAGTGTCAAAAGGTGTAAGATCAACGTTGCGATCAAGGGTACTGCTCCAAAGATTACCTCCCGATGCGGGCACGGAAGCTGCTAGAACTCCCGTCTGTGGCCTTACGCCAGATGGCGGAGGAGCGTCCTTCGGAGTCGCCGAAACTGCCCCCGATGCGGCAGAAGAGGCGGGCAACGCATCGCCGCTCCGAGGATGCTTACCTGGGGAACATTATCCTGACCTTCCGTCGCTCGGGTGGTCTCGACTGTCTCATCGCGATGGGCCTTCTTGACCGCCTCCGCTCGAGAACTTTCGGCTGTGGCCTCTCGTTGACGTTTAGAGAGAAGCGAGCTACTCGGAGACAGAAGAGGCGTCCCTATCTGTCCAACTCTTGGACTTTGGACCGATCTTGGGCGTTCAGATTCTCTTGGTTCACCAGGGGCATCCGACGAGGGACCAGGAGAAGGAACTCGAACCTCGGGAACCTCAGATTCGTCTAAACCGGCGTCAAAACTCTCGGTGTCCTCAACTGGATCCTCTGAGAATAGCTCCCTAGCAGTTTGATGGCCCCTTCGCCTCGAAGAACGGAGAGACCCTCTGAGAGGACGATCGCGCTCCGTCATACATGAGCTCTGGAACCAGAAACCAGAGGGATTAGCGCTAGCGCCCCGATACCACCAGCAGTATAGGAGCGTGTGGTGCAAATCACGATCATTCGCGGGTAATTCAAAACGAGCCTGGGTGCCACCAGCATGGGTCCAGAACCATCCGCGAGCTCCGTCCACCAGTCCTCCTTCGAAGTGTAGGCAAGGATTAGCGTTGCCCACATACAATTGGTCATACCCAAACTGGCGGGCAAACCTGCAAGGGATATACGGCTCGAGGTAACACACCGAACCTGTGCGTAGGATGTGATACTCCGGCCGAATGTTTACCAACCATCGGAATGCGCCACGAGAAAGAGACGTATGATGGTCCGTCGTCGGTGCATCCCTAAGAGACTCGCCGTATCTTCCTCCGCTGAAGTAGGGGAAGAAGCGACGATAGTTGTAGTGGACGAAGTGGGAGAGCGTCTTCCGCGCATCGGGAATGTCTTTACACTCCCAAGAGGACTTCTCTAAACGCTCAAGGAAAGGAACAAACCTGTCTCCTTGAAGAGTCGCGGGAGCGCTCATCAAACACTCACAGTGGTAAACAAACCACGCCATCAAGTAGGTGTATGGCAGCCCCACTCTGGGATTGGGGGTCCTGATAAATTCCCCTTCCCCTTCGTCGATAGTCGACACACGGCAGAACTGGGCCGTCAACGTGCGGAGTCCTCGGTGGATACACGCTATCGTCGTCGGCACCAAAGAATACGACATCCCGTGGGCCAAGCAAACCGCAGGATACACAACCTCCACCGGGAGCACCTCGAAGGAATGAGTGGGAACCACGCACCTCTTTAGCCACAACATGAGGTACCCCGCGAGCAAAGCCTTCCCAGAGATAGGGGACATGGCCTGGTGGTGAAATGAATGGAAGACTATTCCAGATTTGAACCCGCCCTCGTCATGATCGAGAGCTATAGTGGCTTCCCCATCAGCCATCCTCTTCTCCACTTCAGCCTGATCGCATATATGCAACGGCAGAGCAGCCATCCCTTTGACATCACCCTCCGGGAATAAATAATCAGCCCAGTTCTTGTGACTGATTCCCGGAGCTCTCTTCTTCTTACCCTTGCTATCCACCGCCCCTAAGGTGTTGAGGCATATGTGGTAGTGGCAGAGCAATTCCCAAAGAGTCTCAACCACCAGTGGAGAGTGGACCGAGAGCTGGTCGATCTCATCTTGGTCGGGAACGTACTCTTCATACGGAAAGTCGCCCAGAGGCAGTCCCGACACGTCGTACATCTCGTGGAAAGTTATGTCGAGCTCACCGTTGGGGGTGTAAAACGTGCCACTGTCGGCACAATATAGCTCCAAAACACTATGGAACTGGGGAGCATTGATCTTCAGACCATGACGAGTGGCCTGAATGGCCTGAATGGCCGCATACAACTCTGTATTCGCAAGGTCAGAATTCTCGGCCAAGATGTAATCGGTGATCTTGGACCACCAGGTCTTACTGCCAGGCACGGAGTAGACCCACCCCGAAGCTCTGAAATCCTTTGGGGGAAACCTCCCACCGACTCGGAAGAAGCGATGACGGAAGGTCTCCGCGACTCCCGTTTGACTCAGGGGGACATGACAGTTGCAGATTTTGAGAGTAGGTTTATGGAGTTGCTACATTTCATGGGTATGTGGCAGACAGGAGAGCGTCAGGCTCAGATGTTCTTGGCTTGGCTTCGCCCTAACCTCCGACGGTACCTCGTGTCGAGGAGATTTTATTCAGTCAGGGAGGTAGCTGAGGCTGCCACTTCTCAGGAGACTGAGACTTCTATGTTCCAGAAAGACAAGGAAGGGAAGGCCAAGACCGGACAGAGTGGGGACAAGGGCAAGAACAAGAGAGCTTTTTCTGGACCTCAGCAGCAGCATCAGGGTCCTTATAAAAAGTGACGGAAGGTCTCCGCGACTGCTGTCGTTTCTCCAGTGGGCGCCTCATTGAACGGTAGACCCGGACGCAAGCCAGTCGCCCGTTTACAGGAGCTTTCTACCCCGTACCCCGTCGTGGAGCCTGTAAAGACACCACAAGTCACCCCGTCTTGAGTGGGGGTCAGATCCCAATTCATCGTCCTTGGGACCGCAAGAGAGCGTAACTCAACAATTGAGAACCCCCTCGGCATGTTGGGGAGATAGTAATGGACCCCGTCCATTACGCGGAGCCACCTGCTCTCTTTGATCAACAGGGCGGAAGGATCAGTGGCGGAATCGCCAAATAAAAACTGAGGCTTCGGCAGCTCCACCCTATTCTTATCTGTCAGCGTCGCGTCAGTGGTCAACTCGCGCAGCGTTAGATGGTGCCCATCGACGACTCTCTTTGTCGAGCCGACCGGCTTATCAGCGGAGAACACGGGCACCGGACCCAGGGAAGGAAACCGGGGAGGCCCTGTGCGCCTTGCACCTCCGGCAAGACCGACGGCCCCGCCCTGCGGAAGGGCTTCGTCGGAAAAGGTCGCTGCAAGAAAAGACAAAAGAGTCAGGATAGGATCCGCCCTAAGGATAAATCTGCCAATCCAGTAAAAATGGGCGAATTCGCTTGTCGGAAAGCGAAAACAACACTCCCCTTTTACCAGAGAAGAGGTCGAACTCGCCTATCAAGAACGAATTCGCCTCCGCGCAACAAAAGTCAATTTCGCCTGTGGAGGCAGAAATCGTCCTCTAAGAGCAAACATAAAATCCGCCCAAAAAGGGGCAGATTTTGCCCTAAACCAAGGAAGCTACCAAAGATGGTCGAACCTAAGGGGGATAAAACGAGGCTCATCCGCCCGACCCAACACCTATAACCTATGTGAAATCGTTAAAGGAACCCCTGGACTTACCCGAGTGTGTCTCAGGTATGCGGACAGGTGCACCGGCGGCGAGGCGGTCGGAATAGTGCCCGGGACCTCCTCCCTTCGCGATGCATTTCTTGGATTTCAGCGCCATTGAGGGGATTAAACGGGAACTCTCTCTCTTTGGAAAACTTTCAAGATTCTTGAGCACGGTAACTCTCAAAGAAAGAGAACGGCCTATTTAACGGAGGAGTTGCCAACGTGGCCACGATCGCCCTCAAAAAAGCGAAGCACTGGCAGACAGGAATCGTGACCACGATCGAAATCAACGGTCCAGATTGCCCCCTGGCATTTCGAAGTGCCACGTTGAGGCGGGAAACGGGTCGGTCAAAAAAAAATCCCGAAACTGAACCAAAATCGACGGTTGTATCTGACGGTTGGGTTCGAAAACCACGGCCACGATTCAAACAGGGAGCACGAAGTTTACGTCAGGACGCGACGTTACAGAACCACGCCGTCTTAGCTGGAAAGCACGAAGCCCACTAGCGGACGCGTGGCTCACCCACATCGAACCAAGTATCGCCCGAATAAAAGGGTCTCGCCTGTGAAAATTCGACCTAAATCCGCAAGTCGAACAGAATTTCGCCTCCAGAACCTAACTTCGCCTGAGCGGCTCATTCGCTCATGGAGATAAACGACAAGTAGCACGACTTGTCCCAAATTTTAAAAACGCCAAAGAGATGACCTAACCTAAAACAATGCCTCGAACGGCAAAGGTTGAGAGTAGAAATCTTAGCATCAAGTCTAAGAGAAACTACTCGACAAACTCATCATACTGACGGGAATAGTATGGCTAGCCCGATTCAAACGGTGATCGGTAAAGGCACGTCAAACCCGTTGATAGCTGAGGGTTTGCTAAAAATCCTAAAAGGAACCCAAAGGCGCTTGCTTCGCCAAAATTTTCTTCATTCAAAGTACTCCAGACCCCACGCAAGCCAGTTTAGGTCTGAAAACTTTGAAGGGGGTCTTGTAGACGGTAAAAAATACCTCTGATGGCCTATGAGGAATTCGCCTGTAAGAAGTCACCTGCCTGAGCCGCATGGTCGTCAAATGTACTCGGTTCCAGATTCTCCTGAATGATCGGCTCGCCTGCACGAGTTGAGATCAATTGGAATAGCGGAAATTCACCTTTCCCACGACTCGCCTGCCCGAGTCCAAAGTCGAATCCGCCTACAAACCTCAAGGCCACCCGTATCCACTACCCCACGTGCTGAGATGGGCCTCCCCATCTCTCTCGACCCGAAGGGAGAGGGCACAGTACTCCAAGACCGTCAAGCGGCCGCTCACAGCACGCACAGTACAAAGGGCTGGACAGGTGTCGAGTCGACCTGAACAGTCATAAATGCGACTCACCTCGGCTGTCTGAGTCAGGAGACGGATCCGCCAGCACTCGAGTGCCAGGAACATGTTTTCTCACCTCTCTTGGCCTGAAGAGAGAGGACACGGTACTCCAGGCCCGCCGAATAGCCGCCTACAGTACGAGTGAGCAGACAGGTGTCAAAGCAACCTGCACCCTCATAAATGCGGCTCACCTCAGTTGTCTAAGTGAGGGGCGAGAGCCGCCGGCATTCGGTGGTTGGTCAGATCCACGCAAGCATCTGATAGCCGCTGTCACGCATACGAGGAGGGGCTTTCCCACTCTTACGAAACGTGATGCAGAGCACAACTCTTTGAATGACTGCTGGCGGTACGAATGAACAGCAGGACGTCTCCGAACAACGTATGGTCACATCCCATAATTTGAGGAGTAGTCAAGCTGTCCTTCTTCCATTAAAAAGCCTCTTCCAGCAAGCTTTAAGGGGGGTCGAAAAACTTGGAGAAGGGGAGTTGAGACCAAGCTGTTCGCATAACCCTTGTGTTACAGCACCATTGCCTAGTTCTGAGCTCCGATCGCCAGCGAACTAAGCAGACTCGAACTCTTTCGTCTCGAGCTTCTACTGTGTACTGAAGCTCTCCAGCAACGTCGGTCAAACGGTCCAAGGGAGGCAGACTCGACACGAGCATCGAGCGAAGCATCCTATAGCCACCTAAAGTCCCCACACAAAACAAAGAGGGCATTCCCTCTACTTTTGTTGTAACCATTTGATTATTAGTTTGTAATAAGCTTTCTTATCAATACAAACAAAACTCCCTATTTTCGGGAAATCAAAATTTACACCATACATGGTCCCATCATCCTATTGGAGAGGATCAACGGGAGAAATTGGGAGGAGACTATCAGAGATAATAGTTAACTTTAATAGTTTTAGGGACCCGCCATCTTATTAGAAAGGATTAGTGAGGGAACTTGGCTTTGGTCCTAACTGTAGGAATGTCTGACCAGGTGATAGATTTGGGATGACCCTAACTATTCAATGTTTTAGTCGTCCATTTTCAAAGTGGACCTCTCCTTCTTGGAAGGAATTAAGAGGGGATTTTGTCTCTAGTCCTAACTATAGGAAGGTTTGACCGAGTGGGAGATGTGGGAGCATTTTAACCTCATGCACTAGTTGGAGGGTTTTAATCATTCTAGACATGATTAAACAGCCACAGCGGGAGGTTCTTAATCATTCTTATCATGATTAAAAGTGGATTACTCGGATGGTTGGTTTTTATCTAGAATAATCAGCTTATTTTGGTTTAGCCTTAAGAATATCATGTGTAGTATTCTCCAGGAACTTCTCGTTAAAGGTAGGGAGCAATTTAGCCTCGTATACTAATTGGAGGTAAGGAGTCGTTTATACTCGTATGCTTGTCGTAGTATAGAAAGAGGTTGGAAGAAGACTAAGGGTAGTACTTATTTCGGAATTTTCCATTGATATGCATCAAAATCTTGTCGCGGTTTGGTTTGACGAGGCAATAGGCTCCATTTGAATAGATTATTTGTATTATAAATGGACCTTCCTATTTGTGTTTGAATTTGCCTTTCTTCTTAGAGTTAAATATCATGGGTCGTCGAACTGCGAGGAACAGCTCTCCCTCCTTGAAGGATTTGTGTTTGACTTTCTTGTCGAAAACCTTGGAGCTTCAGGCTTGATAGAACTCAATGAGCTGCTACGCTTCAAGCTACTTTTCATCTAATGTCTTGAGTTCTGCAAGATATTGTTAATGATTTTCTTCAGTCGTCATCCCCGTTGCAAGTACGACGCATAGGGACAAAATCTAAATTTCAAGTGGCAACATGAGCTTACAACCGTATAAAATTAGTAAGGTGTGGCGCTAGTCGGTGTACGAACTGTGGTCCGATATGCCCATAAGCTTTCACTAAGCTTCTCATCCTATTCACACTTGCTATTGGAGGTCAGCTTGGTCAAGATCTTGATGATCGTCTTGTTGAAAGCCTCGACTAATCCGTTTGCTGAAGGATCAAAAGTCGGGGATGTCAGGTTCTGTATTTTGAATTTGTCATAGAACCGAGTGAATGCATGACTCAAAATTGTGATCCTTTGTCATGAATGATGTGCCTCGGAATGTCGTATCGGTAGATGACGTGATATTTGATGAACTTGATCACATCGCTGGTCTTGACTTCTCTTAAGGGGATAGCTTCGGCCCCCTTGGAGAAGTAGTCAGTTATTGTAAGGATGGAGTGATGATCCTTGGCTGATAGAGGAGATATCGTTCTGATGATATCCATCCTCCATATTTCAAACAGCCACGAAGTCACTGTCGGATGTAGGTCTTCGGGTGGTTTGTGCATGTAGTTAGTGTGGATTTAACACGCATGGCAACTCTTAGCGTAAGCGATAACGTCATTGACCATTTTAGGCCAATAGTAGCTGCTTCTTCGCAAGTGGTCCCAGAGCTTGGGTCTGGGTTGGTGAGCTTCGTAGGTACCATCGTGGGCTTCCCGTAGGGCTTCTTGTGCTTCTGTCGTAGAGAGACATCGAAGTAGCATGCTATCGTATGATATATGATACAATGCTTTTGTGGTTGCATCATAGTAGAATCTCGATGCGCATCTGCAAACAGAATCTCGTTCTTTGATGTCTTGAGGTAGTATACGGTACAAGACGTAGTCGATGATCAAAATGTGTCAATCTCTCGATTCAGATTGGCCTAAAATTCAGTCGGTGACATTCACCTCCAAAGCATACTCCAGTTGGTAGAGTTGTCAGCTCGTGACAGTGATGTGTTGGCTTGTCCCCAGCAGCTAGGATAGGTTAGCTGCCAATGACATTAATGCATCTCCGTGCGTGTTCTTAGAACGGAGTACGTGCTCAATGTGGAAGATTTTGAATGATTCGGCTTGCTTGACGATCGCTTGGTGACATGGGATTAAATTGTTATTTATGACTTCATATTCTCCTGTCATCTGTCTGATGATGAGCTGAGAGTCACCGTAGGCTTCGAGGTGCTTCACCCCTAACTCCTTGGCGAAGTTGAGTCCAATGAGGAGTGGATTATACTCAGCCACATCGTTGGTACATGGCTCAGTTAGTGAGAAAGCTTGGGGTAATACATGGTTTTACGGAGAAACCAAGACCATCCCCATACATGAGACTATAGACCCAATGGTGACCACGCGAGATGCGCCATCGAAGTATAGTCCCCACACCTGCGATGATAGATGTCATTGAAGACGAGACCCTCGTTTCTCTCGGACTCATTGTTAGCTTCGTTGACACTACTAGGTTCTTCCACTGAGACTTATCACTATTGAAAGCACCCTAATGCCACTAGGAAAGAACCCTAGAGTAGGGGGTGAATAGGGTTTATGCTAATCTAATCCAATTTATACCAAATTAAAACTATTTAACAATATATCCTAGAAGGAACGATATTCAACAAGATTTGAGCAAGGATATACGATTAACATAATGGTGAAATAAACATAAATAAGATAAACAAGGATCAATTGACAATGGCGATATAACCAATAAGCACGAATATAAATGAACGCCAATGACAAATGGCAAGGATATACAATTAAACCCGGTGTGCATCATAGCAAAATTTAGCTAAATGGCCTTTTTGGCCATAAATGGAACACTTGTAAATTTTGCTATACATGTGTGCATGATGTATAGTATGTTTAGATGTAGTAGCATGAGATTTAGCACACATGTTCATAAGTTTCTTATTATTCATAGTGCATGTTTTAAGTATAGAATCAAGAGATGATATGCGATTCTTAACATGATTCAATTCATCATTAGATATGTGTGCATTGTCATAAGAAGTAGAACAAACATGATCATTTTTAAATGATAGAAATTTATTTCTAATAATCTCTACTTCTAGCATGGTATTTTCTTTCTCATGAGATAAGCTAGAAATGGATAAGGTCAATTTTTTTATTTTCTAAATTTAACAAGTCATTGTTTTCTTTAAGCATAGTATTTTTTTTGCAATGACATTAAATTTAGTAGCTAGCTTCTCATGATCGAATTTCAAATCAACATGCTTGCTTTTTAAATTTACATAATTATGATGCAATTTGTTGTAGGCTTTCATTAATTTCTCATATGCATATGCGAGATTAACTAAAGATGATTCACTATCGGGTTCGGACTGGCAAACCACACTAGGGCTATCGCCTAGTGCCCGTGTGCACGATGATACTCCACACTCACTTGAAGAAGAATCCTCCAAACTACGTCGGATTTCCTCCAAGTTGCCTTGATGTGCTTCTATAAGTTTTCATAAATTGTAAGCACTATTAAAATGAACAAATTTGTTAGAAATGGATGATTTAAAAGCATTAAGCAAGAATTCTAACAAAAGTTTGTTCATTGTAAACATTCTATGATCATTTTTACTCCACTTGGATTTCTCCGTAGTGGGTACAATATAAGCTTCGTCAATAATATGTGACGCTCCTAGTTTCACACAAGGCTATAGTCCAAGGTGAACCCAGAGATGTCAAACCTGCCATGCACATCAGTGTGCAACAACAAGTTTCACCAACCACAGCAATATTCTCTAGTGGAATCAAAAATAAAGTGCAGGTACAATACATACAAAAAGAAGAAAAACAACTACAATTAACATGATATAAGGAAGAATGTCTCATAAATAAATCATGTCTCAATGAACAAGTCTGGAATACATCTGTCATCATAAAATATATGAATGTATCATGACATAGATCAACTAAGAATGTACAAAGGCCCACAGCCTTTACAAAGTGAGAAAAATAAAGAAAACTCTAATAGCTGAATATAAGGTCTGTTTACTATAGAATCTCATCTACTAGCTCATATGACGGCGACTACGCAAGAACTTCGTCCTCATGCGACTCTCCGATGATCTGATCTGCCTGAAAGGAAAATTAAAACAAAAAGAGCAACAACAAAAGCGTCAGAGCGCTACAGCAAGATCACCTCCATCCGCCCCTAGGGGAAGGGCTGCTAGATGTAGTGGAGGCTCTATCTATTAAGCATAATCTACCTATATCATTTTTCACATATCTAATAGTATTAATACTTAGAAATCTACAACAGAAGACGTAGTACGTCGAGCGAAATAATCCAAACAAGGAAACCCTCATGTATATACCATATGTCTCAGACTATGGATACCTAAGTATCAATACCGAACTATGGAATGAAAAATCACTAGAAAATAAAACACCATAATGAACATCAACATAAAATTCTCATGTACATCACAAGAGTAAGGTATCTCGGTCATATATTATATATATATATATATTCAGCAGTGTGACATTACCACTTTTGGCATCCACCAAAACTTAGGCTATCAAATAATCGTCTTATTTCAATCCCTTGCAAGTTTTTTATCTCATCGCATTATCATGCAACACGGACTACCCTATAGGCATCCTAAAACATTGTACATGGCTCATCAGTCTCATTGTGATCTCAGTACGTAACATGAGTGCGGGACGGCCCACCATATAGGTATTCAAATAGACGGCTCACAAGCCTCATCGCACCCTCATGCGAACGGACTGCTAGACAAAGCATCCAAACCCGACCCAATGGCCTGTACAAATGGAATATCGACGCACTACCACACATAGTACTGAGCTGAGCCCATCAACGATATCCACTCCATGTATAAACTATATAAATCTTGCATATCGACACACTATCTCATATGGTACTGAGATGGGCCTATTAACGATATCCGACACATGTTTAAACTACTCCAACTCAAGTATAATCACTCTACACTTGTCAAATCCCCTCTGGGATGCTCATGTGTGTGTCATAACACTATTCATGTATATATATGTACTATCGTATGATTCGAATCCCGCGATCGCATCTCCAAACAATGCACCAAAAGTTCAGGAAAAAAGTCTTAGTAGTCAACTACTAACCTTAGTAGTCGACTACACTGAGTCCATCCAGACTCTTTAATTTCAGTGTCAAACTTAGTAGTCGACTAGTAAGCACATTAGTCGACTACACTGTAATAATTTAGTTTCCATGTCAAACTTATGTAGTCGACTAGTAAGCATATTAGTCGACGATACTGTACTAACTCAGTTTCTGTAAACTTAAATTGGGCATGAGTAGTTGACTACTAAGCTTAGTAGTCGACTACCCTGTCAAAACGTGCATTCTTTCGTGCACGAACATGATTTATCATTCGTCTACACTTCTCATGTGATTTGATACAAAATAAAACATATAATATTCATCAAATTACTAGAATCATCCTTAACATGAAACAATCTCTTAATTTGCTCTAATTAGGGATTAACATCATAATTAATCAAATTTCTTAAATTAGCTCTAAATTTAACCATGAAAATTATCAACACATGATGTTAACTACGTATGAACAGAAGCAAAAAATTTGTTTATACATGTTCATCTATCTTAGGTATCACAAACCTAGGTTTTTAGCATAATTAACTTACAATAAACCTAAATTAATAACTAAATAGGATTTACTCATGTGTTTAACACAATTATCAAGTTAAAAACTAAATTAACATAAACCCTAATGACATTGATCACATTTATATCATAAACAACAAAAACACCATGTAGATCTAACATTTATTTACAATTAATATCAAAGTTCTAATCTTTTACGAATTAGATTGAGATCTAAACATGTAAAACATTGATTTAAATATCTTAAATCATTCTGTAATGACCGTGAATTTTGATACTAGTTAAAATAATTTTCTAGTATTTTAAAATATTTAAATTATGATTTTTAAAAGAGTATTATATTTTTCTTGAATTTCTACAAATTTCTATGATTTAAAGTCTAAGTTTTATATTTATTTAAATGATTTAGATATTTATAAATTTATTTAGTACAGTAAAAATTTCTGGAGTTTATCCTTTGTGTTACCGATAATATTACATATTATTTTGAATAATACGTGGTATTATTATTATTATTATGTATATTTTCATATAATACATTACATTATTAATTATGTATTATTTATATAATTTGTTGTATTATTTCTACTATTACATATTATCTATCATATTAGTATAACTGGTACGTTTTACTATGTATATAATTATCCCATAATTATTTGATTTTAAATATAAGTAAATATATTTTTATTATTAATTATTCTCGTTTAATTGTATAATATGTGTATATTTTAACTATTTCGTATCAACTGTTGTAATAGCACAACATGTACGTTTTTAATTGTAGATAATTATTATGTAATTAGCTTAATTTTTAAGTACCCAAAATTATTTATTTTAATTATATAATATGTATATATATATATATATATTATATATATATATATATATATATATATATATATTAATATATATTATATATATATATATATATATATATATATATATATATATATATTTATATATATATATAGATATATTGATATACAATCTTTATTTTTTCTCCTTTTATACTTTTCTCTATTTTCACGAGCAGCCTGCCAACTGTCTCATCTCCTCAATCTCGTATTCGACTGAACCCCAGAGCACTTCAGCTCCCTATCGCTCAGCTCTCTACTCGGCAGCCACCGCCAGCGTCGCCGTCCGATTCCACGCGTAGTGCCGTCGACGCCTTTAAAGGCCCATCGCCTAGTCTCTTCTCCTCTCCACCCCTCTGCTCACCCCCCAAGCCCTCGCCGAGGCCCTTGACACTGTTGGCTCTTCATGCTGTAAGCCCCGCAGGTTCGCCGTCTCAGCAGCCCAAACCTGCCAACGCCCGACCAGCCCACGAACCCGCGCCTGCCTCGCCGAGATTTTCCGATCCTTCCGTATAGTCCTCAGCCCTCGCCGAACCCGCGCCTCAAATTTAAACAAGGATTCCGGAGCTCTACACAAGCCCAAAATAGTCCCGCCAAACTGCTTCTTTTCTTGTCACCGCTGCCCCTTGTGCCGCCTGCCCAGCTGTCCCCGAGCCTCAACCTCGCTGACACACCCGCCTGGACGAACACCCCCTCACGCTCACATTCGCCACCCTCAGCGACCCCCTCGACCACCACCGCCCTCCATGCTTGCTGTGCAAACCCGGTATCCCAAATCCGACAGCCACTAACCTCCGCCTCGAGCCGTTCAACATCCATCACCGATGTTCAACCACGTCTCCACTCGCGCCATCATCGAACGCCTCCTTGTAACTCGCTTGTCGCTGTCACCTCACCGCGAACCCACACCATCAACGTTGATTTGTTCGACGAACCCGGGGTAAGATCTCGAACCTTGATTACTTTATTTTATTTCTTAGTTTTATCGTAAATTATTATATGACTCGACATTCCATTTCTAGATCTGTTATGTTAATTAGATTAGTCTGTGATATATTATTATCTGCGTGGGATTGCTTGTCATGAATAGCTGGGTGGAAGCTTGTTGTGTTATCACTTAATTGTTATCCAATAGGAGAGACTGTACATAAAGACGAATTCTGTTAAAAGTATAATTTATAAGCGTGTTTCAAAGCATGGCTATACTCACTCGACATCGATATCCTGACGTGAGGAGTCCCGAGTTCCCTCGATATCGATATCCCGGTATGAGGTTTCCTTGATTATTACTATTATAGCATTGACTAGACGATGCACCCTTGATCAGACGTGTTGTGGGTCATGGTTATTTTCATAGTTTTACAGAAGTCGTTCCACGGTAACTCCGTGACTAGTGCACAATATTTCATGTACAATTACGTAATTAATATAACAACATGGGGTTACAAAGGGGAATTGGATGGAGAATATAGCATGTATATAAACGGGCACAGCGCTTTCCTATTATTATGATATTGTGAGTGTTATATATATGGGCCAGAGGGCTAATACTTAACTTGAAGGCGGCCCCGAGATAGGTTTACGGGGACCCGATTATATACATCAAAATATTCTTCCCCAATTCAAATAACATGTAAAACAAGAATAATATGCTTGCGTGTTTTATAGTGGACCTTGTTAGTCTTGTGAGATGTAGGCCATTGTTTTCTTTTCATACATAGATCGGGATTGATATTTAATTATCTATAATTTAAGACATATGGTATATACAAGAGGGTTTCCTTGTTTGGATTATTTTGCTCGACGTACTACGTCTCGAGTTGTAGATTTTTAAGTATTAATTTTATCTAGTTGTATGACCTTGTCACTTGGATGATTATTCTGATCGCTAGCTGTATAACTTCATACCCGATTGATTTATGGAGTCTTATGATTATCATGTTTTAATAGTGAATTTGCATGTTGATTTTCTTAGATTTCCAGTTGTACGTTTCTTTTATCATTCTGTTATCGTACCGTTTTCCACTTTGGTTTTTAGTATTCTATTTGTTTTGTGGGATCTTTCCATGTGCCATGCACACTGACGTACACCTGTTTTCTCTGGTGTACGTCAGACTTAGAGGAAGAACAGGTTCAACAGGAGCCAGAGGATTCTTAGCAGTAGTACCTTGTAGACGGAGCAGAAGAAGGAGTCGAAGCCTATTCTTTGATGGTTCCAGTTTACTTTTGTAGTTCTTTCTTTTTCCCTTGATCGATGTATTTTTGTATCTCTTCAGTATTCATTTGTTCAGTTTTGTATAAGGGCATGTTGACCCGAATATTATGTCTCGGATGTTATCCCTTTTGTGATATGATATTTTTTATTCTGAGTTTGTTTATTATATTCTTGCTGATTGTGATCGGGAACCTGTGACTTCGCATTGTATTTATTTCCAAATGCTTAGTGTATTGGATGGAGAAGAAAAGAAAAGAAAAAAGAAAAAAATAATATTGTATATTTCTTCTGAATCTAATACGTTGTGGGCTTGTTTACATTCCGATTCCTGGGTATTTTTAGAAAACGGGGCGTGACAGGTTTTAGTGGTAGCCCATGCAGGTCACGGTCCCAGTCACGATCCCGGTCACGGTCCCGGTCATGGTCCCGAGTTCCTACCAATGAGAATATAACGAACAATTTAGATACATATCATATTTCATCCATGAGACTATTCTTGAGTCCTTATTCTATTTTCTTTATAGATTTTGTTTCGTACCTATCTTATCACTCTTTGACTCCAGAGTTTTCACGGTTCTCGTCCCATCGCTTCGCGATTACCCTCTCTTTGTATAACCTCTCTTTCCCCATACCGATTATTATTTTATGTGTTATTATTTTTACAACTATATTTTATTTGATTTGATTTATATATCGTTTAATTGTATTGAATTTTTTAAATTATTTATTACATTATTTTTGTATATCACACACAGTGTTATATTGTATATTTTTATTAATAAAAATATATATCATTACTTATACATTTCAATTGTTCAAACCATGTTATTAAGTGTTTTACATTGCTTTAGACTCCACATATACATTGCATAGCATATCTGGTATTTAGATTATTTTATTATGTTTAATTATACTTTTGCATATCTATATTGTTTATGTGTGCGTTTTATGTTATGCCATCTATCTTTCACTTATGTTTTAAATTATTGTATAGTGTTCGTATTTCGTGATATACTTTAATAAGTTCATGATTTTAATATTCTACATGTAGTATATTCTTATCCTTTACATTTTCAGTATATAGTTTTTATCAGTTAGTTTTGTCTTGTTATATTGTTTAATATGTTCACTTTGGTTTCGTTATTCTAAGAGCAAAGTATTTCTATTTTTATATTCAAAAAAATTTATTCATGCTATTAGGTTTGGATTGAGTTACTAATTATATAGTTTTGTTACAATATCTCGTATCATTGGTTATTATTCTTTATAACTAATATAAAAGATTATTCTAAATAGCATTTGTGGGTATATATCGTATTTATTCATGGTTTGTTTATAGTGTATGTGCATATATGTTGTTTATTTGCTTTGTTTTCGATATGTATTGTTTTGTCATTGTACCAGTATACGTTATATACGCATGTTATTTTTTTACTTATTTTATGGTATTTTAGATATTTATGTCTTTTATTGTGTCATTGCTTGTTGTTCATTCTCTATTTATTGTTTTTGTTACTTGTGTTGTGTTTTTACTTTTTCATTCTTATATAATTACTATTCTCTTTTCTATATAGTGTATGCACGTAGATTGTTATATTTACAATATTATTTTATTGATTTATAATCATTCATTATTTATAGTATCAACTTTGTATCTAAAATATATCGGTATTTTTATTATAAAAATTAATGCTATTCTTATGTTTCATCGTTATATATTTATTTTATCTTTTATAGTTTATGTTTTATGTATTATACATCTTTATCTAGTAATATGTTGTGAGTATCAGTATTGTTAGTGAGGAAGTATGTTCTACGATTTTTGTATGTGTTAATTTATTTTTGAGTTTTATGCTATCAAATTGTTTGATACTTATTTGAATGCATTGAGTATTTCGTCTATGTTATTGTCATATTTATATTTTTTTCATTATTTTAACTCGTGTTTTTTTATATCGTGTTACTCTTCTATTTTGTTTATCTTATTTTTGTATTTTTGTAGATCATACTAAATCAATATCATTTTATTCTTATATTTTCTTTGATTAGGTGTTGTTATGTTTCGGTGTGAGTGTGTGGTGTTATGACTTTATAGTTTGTGTATAGGGTTATTAAAGGTTGTGTGTGTTTGTTTAGCTTTGATTTTTGTATTTTACATATTGTATTTTGGTTACGTATTTAGTTATAATATTTTTGTAATTGGTGTATCTTATATTTTATGCAGTGTATTCTTACTCATAATTCTTTCGCGTCTTAATTTTTGTATTTCTATACTTAATGTGATTCAGTATTTATTATGTTTTTATTATAATTTTTGTTTGTGGCCACGTTATGGTGTAGTTATTTTTATTTTGTGTTGCATTTATTTTATTAATTCTACGTATTGTATATGTATTTATACATGTTTGTTGTGTATGTTACCATATAATTTTGATCATGTTTTACTTTTCATGTACGCGTTTTGTTATCATTATTGTTTGGTTATTTATCAAGTTATATGTTTTTCTTGAATGTGTTTTTATGTTGTCTTTAATTTTATTAATTTATTAGTTTATTTGTGTTATTTGGGTTATATTGTTTATTAGTTAATATAGTTATTTCTTTTACATTTCATCAGTAGTTTCATAGTTTATTTAGGATGTGAAATGAGTGTTATAAGTTTATACAATTTAGTTACAGATTTTGCACATTGTAGATATTTTGTTGTATTTATTAGTTATTTTTCTTTTGTTAGGTCGTGTATACTTTACTTTATTATTGTATTTTATTTTCTATTCATAAATTATTTCAATTACTATATCTATCAATTTTTCCATATACAAAAGTCTCTGTATTACTGTTTTAGTTAACTGTTCATGTCCATATTTGATTATTGTTTTGAATATTAATACATGACAGTTCATATGTTGTATTATGTTTATTCTTTATGTATATTGAGTTTATACTTTTTATATAATATTTGGTCATTCTAACAGGTATAATGATATAATGGTTATTGGTATATTTTGATATTGTATTCATTGTGTAAATGTTATGAGTACATAATTATATGATTACTGTATATATTTTATGTCTTTTATCTACATTCATTATTGATATGCTTTTTTACTTTTTATTATCAACCATTATATGTATTATTTTTGCTTTACAAATTATTATATGATATCGTGCCTATCTTATTTTAATTCTGAGGGTGGACTTTGATTTAATGGGGGTAGAATATAATGACCGTAAATTTTGATACTAATTAAAATAATTTTTTAGTATTTTAAAATATTTAAATTATGATTTTTAAAAGATTATTATATTTTTCTTGAATTTCTACAATTTTCTATGATTTAAAGTCTAAGTTGTATATTTATTTAAATGATTTAAATATTTATAAATTTATTTAGTATAGTAAAAATTTCTGGAGTTTATCCTTTGTGTTACCGATACTATTACGTATCATTTTGAATAATACGTGGTATTATTATTATTATTACGTATATTTTTATATAATACATTATACTATTAATTACGTATTATTTGTATAATTTATTGTATTATTTCTACTATTATATATTATCTATTGTATTGGTATAACAGGTACGTTTTACTAGGTATATAATTATCCCATAATTATTTGATTTTAAATATAAGTAAATATATTTTTATTATTAATTATTCTCGTTTAATTGTATAATATGTGTATATTTCGTATCAACTGTTGTAATAGCACAACATGTACGTTTTTAATTGTAGATAATTATTATGTAATTAGTTTAATTTTTAGGTACTCCGACCCAGCAACACCCAAACCCTCCTCCTCTCCCGCTCGCCTTCAGCCTCCAAGAACTCCAGCCAAGCTCCCGACCACCTCAGTCGTCGCCTCCACCACCAACACCATCTCCTCCCCCGCCAGTCCACCTCCATCTCCTCGCCGACGAGCTCCACCAACGCCAGCAGTGCCTCCCTCTCCCCTGAGCTCCGACCTCCAGCCCTCATCACCACCATCCTCTCCACCGCTGCTGTCCGACGCCGCCCAGGACCGCCTCCATCAACCTCGCCACCACCACGAGCTCCGTTCTCCCCTGCTCGCCGCCTCGACGCCAGCCGCAGCCCCATCGCCGTCGGCGGCGGCCTCCCCTACACCCGTGCCCAGCCCCCGTTCTCCCTCTCCACCACTACAGCTAGCCGCGCCGACAGCCCTCTCGAGCCTCCTGCAGCCGCTCAAACCCTGCCGTTCGCCATCCTTAGCGACCCCCTCGACCACCACCGCCCTCCATGCTCGCTGTGCAAACCCACTGCCCCAAATCCGCCAGCCGTCAACCTCCGTCTTGAGCCGTTCAACATACATCACCGTCGTTCAACCATGTCTCAACTTGCGCCATCGCCGAACGCCTCCTTGCAGCTCACTTGTCGCTGCCGCCTCACCGCGGACCGGCACCGTCAACGTCGATTTGTTTGACGAACCCGAGGCAAGATCCCGAACCTTGATTACTTTATTTTAATTCTTAGTTTTATCGTAAATTATTATGTGACTCGTCATTCAATTTCTAGATTTGTTATGAGTTAATTAATTAGATTAGTCTATGATATATTATTACCTACGTGGGATTGCTTGACATGAATAGCTGGGTGAAAGCTTGTTGTGTTATCACTTAGTTGTTATCCAATAGGAGAGACTGTACATGAAGACGAATTCTGTTAAAAGTATAATTTATAAGCGTGCTTCAAAGCATGGCTATACTCACTCGACATCGATATCCCGATGTGAGGAGTCCCGAGTTCCCTCGATATCGATATCCCGGTATGAGGTTTCCTTGATTATTACTATTATAGCATTGACTAGACAATACACTCTTGATCGGACGTGTTGTGGGTCACAGTTATTTTTATAGTTTTTACAAAAGTCGTTCCATGGTAACTCAGTGGCTAGTGTACAATATTTCATGTACAGTTGCGTAATTAATATGACAATATGGGGTTATAAAGGGGAATTGGACGGAGAATATAGCATGCATATAAACGGGCACATCGCTATCCTGTTATCGTGATATCGTGAGTGTTATATATATGGGCCAGAGGGCCAATACTTGACTTGAAGGCGGCCCCCGGACAGGTTTACGGGGACCCAATTATATACATCAAAATATTATTCCCCAATTCAAATAACATGTAAAATAAGAATAATATGCTTGCGTGTTTTATGGTGAACCTTGTTAGTCTTGTGAGATGTAGGCCATTGTTTTCTTTTCCTACATAGATCGGGATTGATATTTAATTATCTACAATTTGAGACATATGATATATACACGAGGGTTTCCTTGTTTTGATTATTTCGCTCGATGTACTACCTCTCGAGTTGTAGATTTTTAAGTATTAATTATATCTAGTTGTATAACCTTGTCACTTGGATGATTTTTCTGATCGCAAGCTGCATGACTTCGTACCCGATTGATTAATGGATTCTTATGATTATCATGTTTTAGTAGTGAATTTGCATGTTGATTTTGTTAGATTTCTAGTTGTACGTTTCTTTCGTTATTCTTTTGTTATTCTGTTATCGTACCCGATTGCTCTGGTGTACGTTAGACTTAGAGGAAGAACAGGTTCAGCTGGGAGATCGTCAGGATAGACGGAGCAGAAGAATGAGTCGAAGCCTATTCTTTGATGGTTTCAATTTACTTTTGTAGTTCTTTCTTTTTCCATTGATCGATGTATTTTTGTATCTCTTCAGTATTCATTTGTTCAGTTTTGTATAAGGGCATGTTGACCCAAATATTATGTCTCAGATGTTATCCCTTTATGATATGATATTTTTTATTCTGAGTTTGTCTATTATATTCTTGCTGATTGTGATCGGGGACCTGTGACTTCACATTATATTTATTTCTAGACGCTTAGCGTATTGGATTGAGAAGAAAAGAAAAGAAAAAAGGAATAAAATGATAGTGTATATTTTTTCTCAATCTAATACGTCGCGGGCTTGTTCATGTTCTGATTCTCGGGTATTTTTAGGAAGCGGGGCATGACACATTCATTAACTAAGGGTGAAGGTTTGGATGCAAGTGATCTTGTCTCAAACACGTAGTTGATCTCTTGAACGTGTGTGCAACCTCTTTTTCCTTAGCTACAGGACTCGATCTCTCCTTCTGTTCGATGTCATGTCTCAAACGCCATGAGGAAACACCAAAATTAGAACTAGGGTTTAGGAGGGAGGAGGTGGCTGTATTCTTTCGTGAAATAACTCGAAAATTAGGTTAAAAACACGTTGATATAGTTAGGTTATCAATTAGGCTCGAAACAAACCGAGTTTGACCCGAAAACCAAACCTGACATGTGTAGAACCCCGTAAAATTTTATAAGGATATATAGATATTGAATTATTAGTGATGAATAATTCTTTTGTGAAAATTTATCATATATACATATATATATATATTGAATGTGATGAATCATGTTTGGGATCCTAACAAGAAATTCTATGTTGGAGAAAACAAGTGGATTCACCAGGATGTCAAACAGACATAGCAGGCAGTTGTCCTGCTGTGCGGTCGACCGCGACATGCGCGGCGGTCGACCGCACAGCAGTCGGGCACTCAGGGGACTTTTCTCCTGTTGTGCGGTCGACCGCGCTGGGCGCGGCGGTCGACCGCACAGCGGGCAGAGAGTTTTTCTGTGTTGGGTCTTAACGGGTTTCGGGTCGGGTTCGGGTCGGGTTGTGGGGATAGTATATATACTATTATACCCAAGAGAGCCCCATTTTCCATCTGATATCAGAACCCTAGCCCCCTCTCTCCCCTCAAACCCTAGTTTCTCACTCCTTGGTGATTTGGAGGAGCTTTGGAGGGCTTTTCAGCGAATTGTTGGTGGATTCAGCGAGAGGGGTCATCTTCCTCCAGATCTAGGGCTTCGTTTTCGTCGTAGGCGAGTAACATCCCGCCCAACTTCATCCCTTTTCCTTTTTATGCTTGGATTTGAGTTTTATTCAGTTTTTATTGAGCCCAAAATCGTATTTTTGTGTAGATAAGTAGATCTTATGGCATGGGATGCAAGAATCATATATTTCAGTCTTAAAAAGTTCACTAATGATGTTTAATTAAATGAGTTTTTGATCTGAAACACTTTTATGAGAGTTAAACTCATTTTTACTATTTAAGAACTTTTAAAATCATGTTGTTTAAGGTTTGGGATTTTTGATAATGAGGTTTTAACCATTTAAACTTGTTGTTTATTGCCATAGTTCTCTATTAAAAGGTTATAGTATAATGGGTATAGAAATCCCCAAGTTTTTGTATGAGTTCGGTAGCTGACAGAACCCAGAATGAGGTTCTGTCCGCCCAGCGGTCGACCGCATAGGACTCAGCGGTCGACCGTCGCGCGTTCCTGCCTGCAGAATCGTTTCTGCGCTTTGGGCGGTCGACCGGCATGACCTCTGCGGTCGACCGCCGCTCAGCTTCTGAGCCCAGTAGTTCTCGGGCCTGCGAGCGGTCGACCGGAGTGGGTTCTGCGGTCGACCGCCGCACAGTTTTTCCTGCCCTGTTTGTTTCTGCTGTATAGTACACTCGTTAGAGCGCTTGCCTCGATCACCTAACTTTGATCTTCAGTTGTACTAAGCATCTATGCATGATAGATGGCCTGAAATACTTGCCTAGAATCACACGACGAGTTGAGTGTGAGTTTTGCATAAGTAAACCATGCCTTGTATATCACTAATACTTGCTCAGTTGCACAGTCCTCGTGTTGGACTATAATCCATAGAAGTCCTCGTGTTGGACTATAATCCATTTCAGTCCTCGTGTTGGGCAATTATCCATTTATCTCATGTGTTGGGAAATCTCTATATCTAATTCATGTACTGGACATCATTATTAACCATGCATGCGACATTTCACATGGGTTATGACATGACACTTATGAAGAATATGACACCACATATATTGAGAGTATGATATGACACTTATGTCAAATACGACATGGTAATTATGTGGGACGTCACATAACACAA
>NC_033797.1:81395265-81398083 GCF_001876935.1 Asparagus officinalis | reverse complement strand
CCATCCCCCCTTACTATCAAGAGATGATATGACTGTAGTTCTTATAATCCGAAGTACAACAAGATCTGAGTTAAAGAAATAAGGCACATCATACCTGCCTTACAACATCTAGAATATACAGTCTCAAACTGTCAACAAAGTCAGTAGGTGGACTCCATAATAATAACATAGCTAGAATAGCAAGTCGATAGAACACTAAAGTGTGTCGTGCATCGAACTCTGCACTCTCCGGCTCACTGGCTCGTGACCTGAAAGCGGGAGGGACAACGAGCGTTAAAGGCGCTACACGGCAACATCAACAAGCAACCCAAGCGAGAGGCTCAGTAATCAGAAACAATCATGTTATCATCGATGATCATATACATATACTTTATAATATATATGAAGCATTACCGCTAACATAAATAATGTGTCTTAGTACGATATAAGTTTCAACACGGGCATAAGGTACGTCGAGCGAATAATCCAAAAAGGAAACGCCTCAAATGTTAACATACGCCTTGTATCCCAAATTGAAAAAATCTTAAGTACAACCCTGGAGTCTAATATGTAAAAGAATAGAGCAAAAAGAAATACAAGCATTCTCCTTAACATATAATATACGTATGTTTTTGTTTAGGTATTTGAGAGTCTTATTCTAGAAGTTGTAAAGGCTGTGTGCCTTATTTCCTTTTGTCAGACATTTGTATTTGAGACTTGTTCAGTATTCCAGATTTTCTACTCAGATCTTGACTATGTACTTCTGTGTTGTTGGATGATGAGATATTTATGTGACTATTATCATTTCATCAGTATTCCTCGTAATGTCTTTTACCTGTTTTGTACCTACACCAGTTGTTGACTCTACTAGATAGATGTTAATTGTGATGGTGAAACATGTTATTGCACGGTGTGGTGCAAGGCAGGTTTGACATTCTTGGTTTCACCTTGGACTGCAGCCTTGTGTGAACCCAGGGGCGTCACAGTTGGTATCAGAGCTCTAGTTCTAGTATCCTTAGGATCATCCTGTGTCGAGTCGTGGAGCTAGGATAGAGTTTCCTAGGATTCATGTATAGAGTCCGTAAGGATCTCCTAGTATGAGTGAGGACGATATATGCGTATACCTCAAAATTTGAGGAAATTTTTTTTTTATGATAACTATTTTGCAAATTTAAAGTATTTTGTGTGAATGCTATATGTTGTGAAGATTGTATTGTGATACGCTATTTATAGAAGTTTATTTTGACTCATAAACTTTTATTTTCTTATGATCAGAGAGATGGCAGGACGTGGTAGACCTCGTACCAGGAGAGCTACCCAGGCAGAGTCATAGCAGACTCCATCAGAGCAGCTGCCAGCTCAGTCCGAGCCTCAGCAGGCTCCTCAGTATTTGGTGGACATCATGGCTCCTCTCATTGCCCGGATGACAGCCATTGAGGAGTTGGTGACTACTCATATAGCACCACGGACACCACCACCACCGGTAGCTCAGCAGCAGGGGATACCTGCCGTTCCTGTCAGAGAGAGACCCCAAGAGGTCACGCCTGCAGCCATTCCTCTAGCAGTCCTAGACAGAGCCACCGAGCAGGAGGCTTGGCTCCGTATGGTTGAGAGGTACCAGAAGATGAGAGCACCCGAGTTTCAAGGATCACCAGACCCTCTGGCAGCCCATAAGTGGAAGGAGGATGTGAGCAACATTCTCGACATACTCAGTGTGGACTCAGTTCAGAAGCAGAGGTTGGCATCCTACAGTCTGAAGGGTGATGCCGGGAGATGGTACCGACTTCAGTTCCCTCCAGAGCAGAGGATGACCCTCACATGGGAGGACTTCATATATTTCTTTGATGGGCAGTACATTTCCTCTGCAGCACGGACAGGGAAGGAGCTCGAGTTATCCCGTTTGACTCAGGGGGACATGTCAGTTGCAGATTTTGAGAGCAGGTTTATGGAATTGCTACATTTCACGGGTATGTGGCAGACAGGAGAGCGTCAGGCTCAGATGTTCTTAGCAGGGCTTCGCCCTAATCTCCGTCGGTACCTCGTCTCGAGGAAGTTCTATTCAGTTAGGGAGGTAGCTGAGGCTGCCACTTCACAGGAGATTGAGACTTCCATGTTCCAGAAGGATAAGGTTGGCCGAGCCACCCTGGGGTGGCTCGGCCACCGAGCCACCCTAGGGTGGCTCGGCTTGGGCCGAGCCACCTTAGGGTGGTTCGGTTCGGGCCGAGTTCCCCCAGGTGCGCTGGTTTTGTCGTTTTCCGTTGTTTCCGGTTGTTTTGTCCGTTGTTCGGTTGTTTTGTTGATTTGTTGACTTGATTCCGGATTTGGCAGTAAACTCAGTCGGTGTTTGAGTTCAAATCCACTTTGTTGGAAGACCCGTCGACTCCCCGAACCACTAACGTTGTTCACATGCAGTTCGTTAGCTTTGTAGCCTCTTTAGTTCGTTTCGTTGCTTGAACGTTCGTCGATTTGTCGAATCATCGCGCCGAGCTGTGTCAAGGGACCTATAAGCAGTTTTATACGCCTACATAGTGGAGGGTACGTTCTTTGTGAACTCCTTTCCCGCCCGTATTCTTTTCGATTCGGGAGCCTCGCATTCTTTCATATCGCATGCATTTATGACTAGACTCCAGCTCGTAGCTCAGCCACTAGACACCCCTCTATCTGTCTTCACCCCTTTAGGTGAGGTATCGCTTCTGGAGAGCCTTTGTAGGAGGTGTACCGTCAGTCTAGACGAGTCGGAGTTCATAGTTGATTTGATAGTGTTGCACAAGTCCGAGTTCGATGTCATCCTTGGTATGGATTGGTTGTCTTCCTACCATATTAGTATTGACTGATTTGC
>NC_033797.1:81357416-81394265 GCF_001876935.1 Asparagus officinalis | reverse complement strand
TTGTAGCCACCTCTCAGGGCAACCGATTTGCGGAGTCGTTTCTGGCGTACATCGAGGAGGTGCGGCGACGGGATCAGGGAGCCGAGTTATTGGAGACTAGAGTTGTCTCAGATTATCAGGATGTCTTTCGGGACATACCTGGGTTACCTCCTGTGAGAGAGGTTGAGTTCTGTATTGAGTTACAGCCAGGCACAGCCCCGATATCCCGCGCACCCTATCGTATGGCACCAGCTGAGATGAGGGAGCTTCAGACCCAGTTGGATGAGTTGTTAGCTCAGGGTTTTATCCGTCGGAGTCATTCTCCTTGGGGCGCACCGGTCCTCTTCGTGAAGAAGAAGGACGGTAGTATGAGATTATGCATAGATTATAGAGAGTTGAACAATGTCACTATCCGGAATAGGTACCCACTACCTAGGATTGATGACTTGTTTGACCAGTTGCAGGGTGCGTAGTATTTCTCGAAGATTGATCTTCGTTCTGGCTATCATCAGTTGCGGGTTCGGGAGATGGATATTCCCAAGACCGCTTTCCTTACTCGATACGGATCTTTCGAGTTCTTGGTCATGCCTTTTGGGTTGACCAATGCACCCGCGGTATTCATGGACTTGATGAACCGGGTGTTCCGTCCCTTCTTAGATCAGTTCGTGATCGTTTTCATCGATGATATTCTCATTTACTCGAGGTCGGAGGCGGATCATGAGGAGCATCTACGGATAGCATTGAGGACTCTTCAGGAGCATCAGTTGTACGCTAAGTTCAGCAAGTGTGAGTTTTGGCTTTCAAAAGTCAGATTTCTTGGCCATGTTATCAGTCGAGAGGGTATAGCAGTGGACCCGGCTAAGGTCGTGGAAGTTCTGGACTGGGAGCCACCGAAGACGGTGACAGAGATTCGCAGCTTTTTGGGTTTAGCTGGATATTACAGGAAGTTCATCCAGGACTTCTCGAAGATTTTGTCACCGATTACACACCTTACGAAGAAGGGTGTACCGTTTATTTGGAGCATGGAGTGCTAGAAGGCTTTTGATATCTTGAAAGCCAAGCTGACCACAGCGCCGGTTTTGACCATTCCGTGCAGTGATAGGACCTTCGTCGTGTATACCGACGCGTCGTTGGCCTGCTTAGGGGGCATATTAATGCAGACTCAGAGGGTAGTAGCTTATATCTCACGGCAGTTGAGGGTGCATGAGCAGAACTATCCCACTCATGACTTGGAGTTGGCAGCAGTGGTGTTTGCACTGAAGTCATGGAGGCACTACTTGTATGGAGTGCAGTTTGAGCTATTCACAGACCATCAGAGTCTGAAGTATCTTTTTTCTCAGAAGGAACTTAATCAGAGGCAGAGGAGGTGGATTGAGTTCATCAAGGACTACGAGTGATCATCCGGGGAAGGCGAACGTTGTAGCAGACGCTTTGAGTAGGAAGCGTCGACATCGGGTTGCGGCTTTGAGGTGTTCATTGTACAGAGATCTTACCACTCTTAGCCAGTTTAATTTTAGACCCGAGGTTGGAGGTACCGATGCATTTTTGGGAGTCGTGACAGTGCAGCCATCTTGGAGTGACAGAGTTGTCAGAGCTCAGTTGGGAGACTATTGGATTCAAATCCGAAAGGAGGAGATTTCCAAAGAGCCAAAAACTGATTGGACCATTGGAGCAGATGGAGGTCTACGGATGAAGGGTAGATTGGTCATGCCAGCCAGTGCAGAGCTGAAGAGAGAGTTATTTGATGAGGCACACCGTACTCGGTACACAGTACATCCAGGGACTACCAAGATGTACAAGGACCTGAAGAGGTACTTTTGGTGAAGTGGTATGCGCAGGGAGATTTCAGAGTATGTGGCGAAGTGTTTTACCTGCCAGCAGGTAAAGACGGAGCACCAAAGACCATCAGGCACACTCCGGAGTGGAAGTGGGCGGATATTTCCATGGATTTTATTGTAGGGTTGCCGAAGTCGAAGAAGGGGAATGATTCTGTTTGGGTGATAGTGGACCGGTTGACGAAGTCAGCGCATTTTATTCCAGTGAGGACCACTTACACAGCCGAGTCGTATGCGAGGATATTCATTCGGGAGATAGTTCGACTCCATGGAGTTCCAGATACGATCGTATCGGATCGAGGATCAGTTTTCACTTCACACTTTTGGAGGAGTTTCCAGGACTCATTTGGCAGCAGGCTATCTTATAGCAGTGTATTCCACCCGCAGACGGATGGTCAGACTGAGAGGGTGAATCAAGTATTAGAGGACATGTTGAGGGCATGTGTCATTGACTTCCAAGGCAGCTGGGAGGATCATATTCCATTGGTAGAATTCGCTTATAACAACAGTTATCAAGCGACGATCGGCATGGCTCCGTATGAGGCATTGTACGGGAGGCCCTGTAGATCACCGATATGCTGGGCAGAGCCAGAGGATAGCTTGATGCTTGGGCCAGAGCTTGTGAGGCAGACTACTGAGAAGGTAGCATTGATCAGAGAGCGGATTCTAGCCGCTCAGAGCTGGCAGAAGAGTTATGCAGATAAGAGGCGAAGACCACTAGAGTTCCAGATTGAGGATTTGGTTATGCTAAAGGTATCGCCTATGAAGGGCGTGCAGCGATTCGGGAGGCGAGGGAAGCTTGCACCGAGATATATTGGACCTTTCCAGATTTCGGAGCGCATTGGAGCGGTGTCATACAGACTAGATCTTCCAGCATCTATGTCTAGTGTACACAATGTGCACATTTTATTCCAGTGAGGACCACTTATACAGCCGAGACTTATGCGAGGATCTTCATTCGGGAGATAGTTCGACTTCACGGGGTCCCGGACACGATCGTGTCAGATCGAGGATCGGTGTTCACTTCACATTTTTGGAGGAGTTTCCAGGACTCTTTTGGCAGCACGCTATCTTATAGCAGTGTATTTCACCCGCAGACGGATGGTCAGACGGAGAGGGTGAATCAGGTATTGGAGGACATGTTGAGGGCATGTGTCCTTGACTTCCAAGGCAGCTGGGAGGATCATATTCCATTGGTAGAATTCGCTTATAACAACAGTTATCAAGCGACGATCGGCATGGCTCCGTATGAGGCATTGTACGGGAGGCCCTGTAGATCACCGATATGCTGGGCAGAGCCAGAGGATAGCTTGATGCTTGGGCCAGAGCTTGTGAGGCAGACTACTGAGAAGGTAGCATTGATCAGAGAGCGGATTCTAGCCGCTCAGAGCCGGCAGAAGAGTTATGCAGATAAGAGGCGAAGACCCCTAGAGTTTCAGATTGGGGATTTGGTTATGCTGAAGGTATCGCCTATGAAAGGCGTGCAGCGGTTCGGGAGGCGAGGGAAGCTTGCACCGAGATATATTGGACCTTTCCAGATTTTGGAGCGTATTGGAACGGTGTCATACAGACTAGATCTTCCAGCATCTATGTCTAGTGTGCACAATGTGTTCCACATCTCTATGCTCAAGAAGCACTTGCATGATGAGGAGCAGCAGCGAGTGTTGGATATACCGGAGATTGAGCTTCGGGATGATTTGTCTACTATTGAGATTCCAGTGTCTATTCTTGCTAGAGAGGACAAGAGACTCAGGAACAAGGTGATTCCATTGGTGAAAGTTCAATGGAACCGAAGTGGAGTTGAGGAAGCTTCTTGGGAGCGCGAGGAGGACATGCGACGCGACTACCCACATTTGTTTGATCAGGTAAATAAATTTTTATGACAAGTGACTTATATTATGTTGATATATATTTGGTTAGATCTACTTAACACTAGAATGAGAATATCTTCGCCCAATTCTTAATCTTTTGTAACACATGGTATATGTATGGGGGGTTCCTTGTTTGGATTTTTCACCCGATGTACTAGTTCCACTAGATTAAGGCTTGAGCGAGAATATTATCATTTTGGACGGTTAAGTATAAATATCCATAAACGCTCATCTAGAGGACATTGGGCTTTTCTTGGACTCTTGGGCTTGGGCTTTAATTTATGTAGAACCCCGTAAAATTTTATAAGGATATATAGATATTGAATTATTAGTGATGAATAATTCTTTTGTGAAAATTTATCATATATACATATATATATATTGAATGTGATGAATCATGTTTGGGAGCCTAACAAGAAATTCTATGTTGGAGAAAACAAGTGGATTCACCAGGATGTCAAACAGACATAGCAGGCAGTTGTCCTGCTGTGCGGTCGACCGCGACATGCGCGGCGGTCGACCGCACAGCAGTCGGGCACTCAGGGGACTTTTCTCCTGTTGTGCGGTCGACCGCGCTGGGCGCGGCGGTCGACCGCACAGCGGGCAGAGAGTTTTTCTGTGTTGGGTCTTAACGGGTTTCGGGTCGGGTTCGGGTCGGGTTCGGGGGATAGTATATATACTATTATACCCAAGAGAGCCCCATTTTCCATCTGATATCAGAACCCTAGCCTTCTCTCTCCCCTCAAACCCTAGTTTCTCACTCCTTGGTGATTTGGAGGAGCTTTGGAGGGCTTTTTAGCGAATTGTTGGTGGATTCAGCGAGAGGGATCATCTTCCTCCAGATCTAGGGCTTCGTTTTCGTCGTAGGCGAGTAACATCTCGCCCAACTTTATCCCTTTTTGTTTTTATGCTTAGATTTTGAGTTTTCATCCGGTTTTTGTTGAAAGTAGATCTTATGGCATGGGATGCAAGAATCATATATTTCAGTCTTAAAAAGTTCACTAATGATGTTTAGTTAAATGAGTTTTTGATCTGAAACACTTTTATGAGAGTTAAACTCATTTTTACTATTTTAGAACTTTTAAAATCATGTTGTTTAAGGTTTGGAATTTTTGATAATGAGGTTTTAACCATTTAAACTTGTTGTTTATTGCCATAGTTCTCTATTAAAAGGTTATAGTATAATGGGTATAGAAATCCTCAAGTTTTTGTATGAGTTCGGTAGCTGACAGAACCCAGAATGAGGTTCTGTCCGCCCAGCGGTCGACCGCATGGGACTCAGCAGTCGACCGTCGCGCGTTCCTGCCTGCAGAATCATTTCTGCGCTTTGGGCGGTCGACCGGCATGACCTCTGCGGTCGACCGCCGCTCAGCTTCTGAGCCCAGTAGTTCTCGGGCCTACGAGCGGTCGACCGGAGTGGGTTCTGCGGTCGACCGCCGCACAGTTTTTCCTGCCCTGTTTGTTTTTGCTGTATAGTACACTCGTTAGAGCGCTTGCCTCGATCACCTAACTTTGATCTTCAGTTGTACTAAGCATCTATGCATGATAGATGGCCCGAAATACTTGCCTAGAATCACACGACGAGTTGAGTGTGAGTTTTGCAAAAGTAAACCATGCCTTGTATATCACTAATACTTGCTCAGTTGCACAGTCCTCGTGTTGAACTATAATCCATAGAAGTCTTCGTGTTGGACTATAATCCATTTCAGTCCTCGTGTTGGGCAATTATCCATTTATCTCATGTGTTGGGAAATCTCTATATCTAATTCATGTACTGGACATCTTTATTAACCATGCATGCGACATTTCACATGAGTTATGACATGACACTTATGAAGAATATGACACCACATATATTGAGAGTATGATATGACACTTATGTCAAATACGACATGGTAATTATGTGGGACGTCACATAACACAATATATATATATGTTAGGAGACATGTTGTATTTTCTTTTTGCTTATTTCCGTTTACATTTAGACTCCGGGTTTGGTTACTTAAGGATTTTCAATTTGGGATACAAGGTATATACATGAGGGTTTCCTTGTTTGGATTATTTCGCTCGACGTACCTATGCCCGTGTTGAAACTTCATAAGTACTAAGACCCATTATTTATTGTTAGGGTAATTGTTTATATATGTATATATATATACCTTGTGATAACTATATTTTTCTTATACAATGAGCCCTCTCCCTTGGGGTTGGTTGTGATGTTGCTCGCTAGCGCTTTGACGCTCGTTGTCCCTCCCCCTTTCAGGTCACGAGCCAGGAGCCCGGAGAGTCGTAGGTTGATGATGACACACTTTAGTGTTTGACTGTCTATTATAGCTATGTTTTATTATGGAGCTCCACTATAGACTTTGTTTAGACGGTTGAGGACTTTATTCCTAGATGTTGTAAAGGCTGTGTGCCTTATTTCCTTTACTCAGACTTGTTGTATTTGGGATGTATTAAGAACTCCAGTTTGTTCATTTCAGACATTGACTTTATATTCCTGTATGTTGGATGATGAAATACTATGTGATCACTATTATTCCATCAGTTGTGTCTTGTAATATCTTGTACTTGCTTTTGTACCTACACCTGTTATTGATTCCACTAGACAGATGTTAATTGTGATGGTGAGACATGTTATTGCACGGTGTGGTGCAAGGCAGGTTTGACATTCTTGGTTTTACCTTGGACTGCAGCCTTGTGTGAACCCAGGGGCGTCACAACATGTCCACGAAAACTCTCGATAGTCGACTACTAACCTTAGTTGTCGACTACACTGAAACTTCTGAAAATCTATACTTAGTATTTTGGCTGTAACTTTCTCATACGAGCTCAGAATAAGATGATTTAAGATTTGTTGGAAAGATGTTAAAAAGATCTACAACTTTGGTTATTTGCATTTTCCTAGATTATAACTATTTCAGTATGAATAATATATAAACTCAAAGCTGGTCATTATTTTCCAGATTTCTTCTTCGTGCATGTTTTGTGTATTTGCACTCATATATCCACAAATATATATTGAATCTATCACAAATCGATTTCTAACATACCTAAACATGAAAATATGTTATTTATCACTATATAACATATTTATTATTATTTATCACTGTAAAACCCCGTGAAATTTGATAAATAAGTTTTTATTATGAAATATATGTTTATATCATAGATGAATGGGATAACAAGTATTTGGGGATCAAACAAGTATATTTTATATGAGAGAGATCAAGTGTCAAGACCAACACACACACAAAACGCACAAACAGGAGAAAACCTGTGGTCTACCGTGGCGGTCGACCGTCGCGTGCGCAGCAGTGGTAGGAGGCCTCTGTCTCTTGCGCGGTCAACCGTGGCGGTCGACTGCTGGGAGTTTTGCCATTTTTTTACCTTTTCGGGTCAGTTTGGGGTTTTTGGGTCGGGTTGTGGGCACATATATATCGTTTTAGTTCATGAGAGTATTTTTCTTCACCTGAGAAAACCCTAGCAGCCTCCTCCCTCTCTCTTGCAAACCCTAGCTTTTTCTTTGGACGTTTCTTGGCGAGTTTTGAAGAATTTTAGTCAGTTCCAGCGACGTTCAGCGTAGGAGGTTCTTTTCCAGCATCGTTTTTAGTTGTTCTTTACCCCTCAGGCGAGTTTCATCTCGCTCAACCCTACACCCCTGCTTTTAGATTTGTTTTCTAATGTTTTCTTATGATTTGTGAGCCTAATATGCTATTTTCTTTGTATATAGATAGATCTTATTATTTTATGATGCAGAAGAATAAGTTTTTAGTTAATAAAGATCACACATGAATTTCTTAATGTAGATCTAGATTTGGAAATACTTCTAACATGAGTTTTGTAAGAAAAATATTTGTTTTCGAAGGTTTCGACACGAAATATACATGTTTAAGTTTTGATTTGTTTTATCTATAGTGATTAATCTGTAAATCACATGTTTTGGTTATGCTAAATCATTTATAAAGGTTTAATAATGCCTATAATTATCACACAGACGTTTTGGATCGAACCCACGTAGAACAAAAACTAAACTAGGGTTTTTGCTTTTACGTGGTCGACCGTGGCAGTCGACCGCGTGCCCTGCACAGAAGCAGTAACCTTCTGCTCCATTCAAGGTCGACCGTGGTGGTCGACCACTAGGAACTTTTGCTGTTTTATCCTGTTGTGTTTAGGTTTGTGTGGCTTGCATAATATCTGGGTTATTTAGGTTTGCTATACACTGAGAATTATGTACATGAGTGGAGTACAGACATGAGTCTTAGTTTCATTCACTGGGACATGAGGGTGAACATATTAGATGTTGTTTCAGACATTATTTATATGAGAGTCCTCGTGTTGAACTATAATCATCAGAGTCCTCGTATTGGACTATAAACTATTGAAGTCCTTATGAGGGACTATGAGTTATGAGAGTCCTCGTGTTGGACTATAATCATCAGAGTCCTCGTGTTGGACTATAAACTATTAAAGTCCTAGTGTTGGACTATAAGCTACTAAATTCCTTGTGCCGGACTATAAACTATGAAAGTCCTCGTGTTGGACTTTAAGTAATACAGGTTGACATATTTTTGACATATGATGGATTATTGATGGTATGGTTGGAGATGGAGTTATTACTCCACGTAGTTGTTAGACTGGGCATTTAGCTATTTACAATATGAGCTTATGGGATTGTTGAGTTACCCACACACATGTTGTAAATTCCTAAATATCAAACTCTTATTTTATTTCAGAGTTTATGATTGATTATCTATATGTATTAACAACTATTTTCATATCCCTCTAGCCCTTCCCCTGGGGTTGGTTGAGATGTTACTCGCTATAGCGCTTTGACGCTTGTTGTTTTCCCTATTTTCAGGTAACGAGCCAGGTGCACGGAGAGTCGTAGATTGATGGATTTGCTTTAGTCATTATTTATAGACAGTGTTAGTAGTTATGTTAGAACTCCACAGTAGATGTATTTTGTTAAATATTTTGAGATATTATTTCTAGTTTTGAAAAAGGTGAATGTGCCTTAGAAATATTTCATTTGATTTCATATTGTAAGACAGTTGTATCAGTTCAGATGTTTTCTTCTCAAAGATTTATTCATTTCTGTCAGTGTTGATGACTTTTCTTCAGAGTATCTGTTGTTTCATATTTTTTTCTGTATTTTCTCTTTTGTCTGTTTTGTACCTACACCGGTTATTGATTCCACTAGATAGATATTTACTGTGATGGTGAAACATGTTATTACACAGTGTGGTGCATGGCAGGTTTGGCATTCTTGGTTTCACCTTGGACTGTAGCCTTGTTAAAACCAGGGGCGTCACAATCACATAATATTCAAATTATCAGGGTTTTACATTCTTCCCCCTTAAAAGAATTTCATCCCCAAAATTTTGCACGTATTTTAAATAAAAAATATCTATACTTAACATTTTAGAATGTGAGTGCTTTCACTTAACCCCTAACTAAACGAAACTAGTACGTCGGGTTAAAATTCCAAACAAGAAACCCCCTATATTTATACCATGTGTTCCAAGTGATTAGGAGTTAAGTATTAATACCCCCATTCTAGTGTTAAATATGAACATGTTCACATGGACAATCATGCGTATATAAGCAAAATATAATCAAATCATATCTACCTTTTCAAAAAGGTGCGGGTAGTCATGACAAATATTTTGCTCGCGCTCCCATGAAGCCTCTTCAGTTCCTTTCTGAATCCTCTGAACTTTGATCAAATATATCTCTTTATTTCTAAATTTCTTATCCTCCTTGGCAAGAATACACACAAAACTCTATATTATAGTCAAGTTATTATTAGGATCATCCTGTGTCCTTGTTGAAACCAGGGGCGTCACAGTTGGTATCAGAGCTCTAGTTCCAGTATCCTTAGGATCATCCTGTGTCGAGTCGTGGAGTTAGAATAGAGTTTCTTAGAATTCATGTATAGAGTCCGCTAAGAATTTCTAGTACGAGTGAGGACGTTATATACGCGTATTTAAAAATTACGGATATTTTTTTATGATATTAAAAGTATTTGCGTGAATGATATATGATATGAACTCTCTATTTATATGAGATCCATATGCGTTTTGTTTGAGGACTCATAAACCTTCTTCTATGTGCTCAGATAGCAGGACGCGATAGACCTCGCACTCGGAGAGCTGGTCAGGCAGAGCCACAGCAGGCTCCACCAGCACCGCAACATACTCCATCCGAGCCGCAGCAGGCTCCCCAATACAGCACCGCAGCATACTCCACCCGAGCCGCAGCAGGCTCCCCAATAACTGATAGATCTGATAGCTCCCATACCCGTTAGGATGGTAGCTCTTGAGGAGCTTGTGACAAGTCACATTACCCCACCACCACTAGTAGTTCCACCACTGGTTGTACCAGCTTTTCCAGTTGCGGAGGGTTTACAGGGGAACATGTTAGACCCTAGAGGGGGGTGATTAGGGTCTTACGCTAATCTAATCCGATTTTATGCCAATTAAAACTTATTAACAAGTTATCCTAGCAAGTAAAAATACAACAATATATATGAGCTAGGATAAGCAATATGAACAACAAGATATATCCTAACAAAGAGATATAGGCAATGTATGTGCAAGGATATATAAACTCAAGGGTAAACAATCTAAACAAGATAGTGGATGATATAGATAATGAGCTAATGACAATGGCGATATAAGGTATGAACATAAATATGAATGAACGCCAAAGCACACTCAAACAAGCAAAATGATCACGGAGTTCGGACCTTCCGTCCTACGTCTCCGCTCCCACTCCCGGGGAGAAATCCACTAACACAATCCGGTTTGGAAGCCGAAACTTCTTCTACACACTCGGTTTTCTAGCTAACCAAAAACTCTACAACTCACACTCTTGCAATCACACTCTACACCCACTAAGTGTTGGACCTAGCCGTGTCTCCCTCAAGTGCTCGGTTAAAACCTCTCCCTAGGCACGTCAACCGACGCCACTCCTCTTGGGACGATCCCCGACTCTCACCACACACTCCTCACTCGGTGTACAAGTGTATTACAAAGTGATTCTCACAATAAGCACAAATATGACAAATGATTGTTCTCAAAACAAGGTGAGAACTCAATTAAGCTCACTCTCAATGTCACAAACCCACAACCCTAAATTATACTATGAATGTAAATACAATAAGCTCAAAAGGTTGTGTGTGAACAAAGAGATATAAATCAAAACTAAACTCAATGTAGTTCTAGCTTAATAACAATGATAATCAAATATATAAAAAAGCTAGAAATAGAGTTTAGAAAACTTCTCAATATATCAAGAGTTGGAGGGAGAATAGTTGAATGCCCAAACACCAATAGATGATCTCCTCAAGCTCTTGTAGAATTGAATCACAAAAACAAACTCTCAATTTGCTTAAAAGCTTTTTAAACACACTTAAACCAAACTAAAACCCTTGTTAAAAACTTTATTAAACTTGATTAAAAACCCTCTTGGTTAGTTTAAGAGTTGAAGGCAATGGGGTACTTATACCCTCTCTCAACTCAGCCAAAAAACTGAGCAAAAGACAAAACACAGCCCCAAGGCTGATCGGTCGACCGGTGCGGTCGACCGAAATCTGACATATGAAAAACATGTTTTGCTGATTTTAAAACACTGTTTAAAAATATCAAATAAATTCCAAAAAATATAAAACTTTGGGGAATGATTGTAGACATGATAATAAACATGCTACAACGACTGGTTTTGAAAAAGGACTTCCCAAATGAAAAATATCATCATTTTGCAAAATAGTCCAAAACACGAAAATGTAAACATGTGAATTTTGACATTTTGGCTAAACCAACTTTTGAAACTTTACAAAATGATTTTATAGACTTGAAGAAAGATGTAAACTATTGATATGAAGTCTATAAACAATGAATGTAGTATTTTATCAAAATACACATATAATGCACTAAAACATGATTTCATTTAACTAACTAAAATTTATATTGATGAAATCATATATATGCATATGAGTATGAAACAAAAATATGTTTTCTAATTATATTCAATTGTTTCATAGTAAAACTTGAAAACTATCAAACCAAAACATATATGTATATATATAACTATATATATACAAAAACCAAAACGTGTATGTGTGTATATGATTGAGCTTAAAGTACTAACACACATAATATAAATTCCTACACTAAATTACCCAAGCAATGATCTTGATCTTCAATAAGCTTGACTTGGTAATCTCGCAGATGAAGCTTGAACTTGGATCTTGAACTATGAATAGCAAGGCTTCACCGACATTCGGCCAACCTCCTTTGGATATGATCGTTGAAGCTCGATTCCATCCATCCTCCAACAACGTTGTTTGTCTACAATAAATACGAAAACACAAATACTAGAAAAACAACATTAGTGGTAAATTGTTTGTTAAACATCATCAAAACAAGAAGGCCAACAGAACACACCAGCACCTACCCCGTAGGCAGTTATGGATAGAGCAGCAGAGCAGGAGACTTGGCTCCGTCCGGTGGAGAGATACCAGAAGATGAGAGCACCGGAGTTTCAGGGATCATCAGATTCACTGGCAGTGCATAAGTGGAAGGAGGATGTAAGCATCATTCTTGATATTCTGAATGTGGCATCAATTCAAAAACAGAGGCTGGCATCTTACAATCTCAAAGGGGATGCGAGGAGATGGTATCGGCTACAGTTCACTCCAGAGTAGAGGATGACACTCACCTGGGAAGACTTCACCTATTTCTTTGATGAGCAGTTTATCTCTTCCGCAGCACGGGCCAGGAAAGAGCTTGAGTTATCCAGATTGACTCAAGGAGACATGTCAGTAGCGGATTTTGAGAGCAGATTTATGAGTCTACTTCATTTCACAGGCATGTGGCAGACCGGAGAGCACCAAGCCCAGATGTTTCTAGCAGGACTTTGCTCCGGCCTTCATCGATACATTGTTTTTAGGAGGTTTTATTCAATTCGAGAGGTAGCGGATGCTGCAATCTCTCAGGAGAATGAGTCAGCCATGTTCCAGAAGGACAAGAAGGGAAAAAGTAAGGAAAAGGGCAAGAATAAGAGGCCTTTCTCAGGACCCCAGCAGCAGCAGCAGCTAGGCCTTCATAGGAGAGGACCCCAGAATGAGCAAAGAGCGCCTCAGCAGCGCAAGTTCTAGGGCACTTGTTTTAAGTGTCACAAGACTAGCCACAAAGCATCAAAGTGTCACAGCGCACCAGCAGGAGCCCATCAAGGGAGAGGGCAGAATCAGCAGCAGGACAGATTCCAGGGCTGAGGTCAGGGTCAGCAGGCGAGACTTGAGTCATCGCCAGTAGTTCCTATGATTAAGGGGCAGGTTCCTGCAGTTCAGGAGGTCCTTCAAGGGCAGGTAGTGCAGTATACCCCACCTCTAGCAGCAGAGCAGCTTCCAGCCACGGACCGAGTGTATGCAGTAGTTGTTCGCGGTGAAAATTGTGTTTTTCATTGAAGTCATTGTCATCTTGAATAACAAATTTTCGAGTTACAAAAGATCCGGTCTTTTTTAGATCCGGTTACAACAAAATCAAATAAAAAAATAAAAATTACAACTTTCTCCTTTTGAACAAATCGCGAGCTCCTGTTTTGCGGTCGCTCGCTTTGTGTGGGTTCTTTGCCGACGCCGGGGTTAATCCGTGGACCACCGCGCAATCTAGATCCGGTCAGATCTACACGATTTGACGGGTATTATTCCGCGAAGGGAATAATAGCCGGGGAGGATTAGTTCACCAAGGAAATAATCGTCCAAATCTCGGGATCAAAGGCCAAGCTTTGATCCGGAGTGTAGTTTCGTGTAGATCTTAGATCTGATTTTTACCTCTCGAACACCTGCCTTTTGTGACGTGGACGCTCGCCGAGAATCAGATCTGAATCTTCAAGTCCTCAAGTCTTCAAAACTCCAAGCTCGATCTTCAATTCGGCAGAGTTTCGGCTCTCAAAGTTCCAACCTTTTCAAATGAACAAGGGGGGCCTATTTATAGGCTCCCTTTACTGTACCCGGGCACAGATCTGGCCGTCCACCTCAGGGTGGCTCGGCCTTGGCCGAGCCACTTTGTTGATCTGATTTGGCAGTAAGTCGGATTCCTGATTTGGCAGTAAACCCACTTCTGAGTTCGAGTCCGAAACCGATCTTGATTCGATCGTGATTCGTTCGAGTCCGCTCTTGTTTGGATGACTCGTTGACTCCCCGAACCATTGGCTTGATTCCGCACGCGAATGGATGCATTCCGTTGTTCGCGTGCGATTCGTCAACCTCGTCCCCTCGTTGGTTCGTCGGTTTGTGCCGAGCTATGCTAAGGGACCTATAAGTAATTTTATACGCCTACAGATACCCCCTCCAAAGTATTTCAGCCTCGTTCTTTTATAGAAGAGTCTGGAATACTTTGGATATGATTGTCCCAACCTTCAGTCGGTGTAACGGGACTTTGGAATGGCTTCTGTTCTTGATTCCTTCAATCCTCCAGGCTATTCGGTGCTTTGTCGAATGTCCGTAAGAGTTCCGGTGCTGCATTTATTGTCTGACCGTTGTCGGAATTTTAAACTTGAAGTCGATTCCTGATTTTCTAATCTTTAGCAGACCATCGATTGTTGGCGTTGAGTTTTTATTCGCGACGCGTTTTCCGACGTAGTGTTGTTGAGTTATCCTTAAAAAAATTTATAAAAAATATTCTCCAGGAACTTCTCAACAAAAAAAATAGGGAATAGTTTATACTCATATACCTTATTGGAGTATTAAGAAGCAGTTTATACTCGTATACTTTTCGGAGTAATTTCTGTGCCCAAATGAACTGAACCGGCTTGATAATGAGCCAAAAAAGGCAGTAATTCGGCTTAAAAAATTTCCTGATCCTTCCGAATATGTGGGAGAGGCAAGAATAAACCAAGGACTGAACCCTCGGTCGATTTGAAGTGGTTTCGATGCTCGATTCAGCTTCAATTTGAATTCTGGTTCAAACCAGGTCTGGTCCGGTTCAACTTGGTCTGGTCCGGTTCAATTTGGTCTTGGTTCAACATTATAAAAGAGGGTTTTTTACCCCTTACTAGGGCCGGCCCCCCTCTCTCTTTCTTTTTCACTTTTCTCTTCCCTCGAGCGTCCGTTCTCCCTCAAAACTTCATATTTGCATTAGATCTAGTCTTCCTTTGGATCTTTGACTGAGAAATCCCTCCAAACTTCCATATTTAGAATTTCTCTCAGGCCCCTCGAGCGCGTGGTCTGAGCCTCTTTTAAGATCTGATCTTTATTGGATCCACGAGCTTTTCCTCAGGTAAATCCTCAACTATTTTAGCATTTTATATGCTTAATTCAATTTATGAATTTGTGGGGTCGCATGCGGGGGTTAGGATTAAGATTTGGTGCCTCGAGCTCACCTTTCAGGGGGGGAGAAATGCAAAAAGATGAACTTTTTCTTAGATCTGATCCCTTAACTTATTTTGCAGGTCTCCATGTCTCGTACTGCGAGGGGTCAATCCTCAACCGCGTCGGCTGATGGCGCGCCTCCTTCTTATGCTGGTGAGCTATTTTTTGGAAATTTACAAATTAGTCCATTTTTTTTTGGAAATTTGCAAATTGGTCCTTTTCACCCCATTTTGTTCTCCTTGGCGAGGCAATCGGGAAGAGCCTTGATCCTCCTTGGCGAGGATCGACGCTTTAAAGATATGTTTTGCTTGGTCAAAACCATATCTCAAAATCAATAAAGGGGGCGTTTTGACGCTGCATTGTGCCTTATAAGGCAGGGATATATAGTCGATATACCCTATCTTATAAGTGCATAATGTGGCCAAATCGTCTCACCCTTTATAAGGCACAAGTGGTGAAGGAAGGCGGATATCGAGCTCTTCGCCAGTTAATTACAGATGCGCCCCTCGTGAAGGATACCAGTTCGATTCAGCCTCTCAAGAAAACCGACTTTTTATTTGGCGATTCTGCCAAAGATCCGGATGCCGTGTTTATTGATGCTGAGCAGTGGCTTCATAAGACTGGCAGTGGCTTCATATATTTGCCGAAGATTCCTCGGCATCGTTCGTTGACTGAGCTCCGGCGTCAGGCTGTGACACGGGAGATGTCATGGCGTTTGACGGAGGAGCATGAGAGCGTTCATTGTGGATACATTACTCATCAGGTAGCTCCTGGTTCGAGCAGGAGTCACATCACTGGATTGCATCCTGGAGTATTGGGGTTATATGCACCGCCACGTAACGAGCTTCTTGCCGCTGCTTCTACTTTGAAGAATCACCTCGCTGCTTTAGGACGGGAGATGCCTGCGACACGCCACAGGTTTTATGGTTGGGTCCATTCTTTGGACAAGCTTTGGTGGACTCGCATGACGAAGTACGTCTTGAGCCGATGGAGCGAGGAGTTGCACGCTTGTGGTCTGTATGCAGCCGTTCGTGCCACTATGTATGGTTTGCCTATTAGCACGAAGCATTTCTTTGCTTTGTGCGAGCTCTACAACCCGGATTGGAACACTTTTCTGACCCGGCAAGGGGAGTTGGGCTTGTCCCTCCATGAGATGCACAGGATTTCTGGTTTGCCCATGGGACAAATGCTATATCAGGAATATTTTCCCTCCAACCAAGAATTGAATCAGCTGAAGGATCACATGCCCGACCGATACGAGACTTTATGGGACCTCACATGTCACTATCATATTGCTTTGGCGCAGTCTGAACCCTTAGCGAAGAGGGCTAAATCCCATGTGAGCCAGAAATAGTTTGCGTCTTATTTGTTCAAGAATCTGGAGAGCAATTCTGGCGAGGCTATTTGTGAGCTGGCTCCCCTCACTCCTTCAGGGGTGAACAATCTACTGAAGAAGGTTGATGCTCATTCTTATACCACTAGCAGTCCTGAGAGTGGTTTTCCTACAGGGACCAAGTTCAAATCATTCTTGTGGCATGCGACCGCGCCGATTCGACCGATGACCCTTCTAGCCGGTTACCTCGCTATCTGGTTAAAGAAATGCGTGGTCCCATATCAGTCTAGTGATATCTTGCCATTGGAGGTGCTCTACCCAGCAGTTCAGCTTGCCTACAAAAAGGAACTTTCGCTTCTTCCGGTGATGGTGGCTAACATTCATCGAGGGCTTCGACAGATTTCTAGTGCTTGTACACGGAAGGAAAGTGAATCGCCAGCTCAGATTCCTACCATTAAGGTGGAGCTTCCGTACACTTATTTGATGGCTTGGTTCGTCCTTCATCGTTCCGATATGATGTCAATACCGTATGCCACAGACCCTTCCGCTCCCCTACTACAGCTGTTTGAGAATGGCAAGTGGGATGGGCGAGGATTCCCTGACGCCAGACAGCAGCTACAGGTCCACAAGTGTTGGGCATTTTCCACTTGTTTTCCACAGTTCTCTGGCCGATACGGCGAGTGTCTGATTGATGAGGAGAGGCCGAGGGAGTATCGGACTCATTTGGACATCGGCTGCTTTAACTGGCTGGTGAACATCAGGCCGGGTTATCTGACTTTCCGGGTGAGGAATCAGTGTTTCATAGAGCCATACCTACCATGCCGATTCGCTCACCAGTTTGGCTATGATCAGCTTTATGTCGGGAATCCACGTCAGCAGCTTCGGACCCACGGCGGTTTGGTGGACGGTCTTCGTGCATGGTTGTGGACCGTGACGGGCTGTACTGGTGCTAAGTTCAGTCTCCCGAGTTCTGAGCGGCAGTTGAACCTCACCTTCTTAAGCTGCAAGTGGTTGTTAGCAGCTAATAAGACTATTCCTGTGAAGTCGATTGCAGAGCTAGAGGCTGAGGAGGCTTCTCAGGCTGATTCCCGTATGATTTAGGAAAACGCTCGATCACAAAGGGCACGGCACAAGACCCGTCGGATTGACGAAGAGGGAAAGAAGATCTTTCATCCTGATGATGAAGCTTCAGGCGGAGATCTTGAAGATCACGGGGACTATTCTGACCGAGGTCAGTTTCTTACTCTTTTCCTTTATCTTCCAGAATTATTAAGCCTGACAATGGTTTGATGTTTCAGGGACCACAGCTGACCAAGATGAAGAGTTCCGTCCTTCTCCCCAGGCGAGACCTTCGATTATTGTCCCTGCTGCTAGGCGGAAGAGATTAGCCCGCAAGCCGCGTGCAGTTTCGCGATCATCTGATATGGATTTGGCCAGCGACGATCCTGCCAGTGATGGAGGTAACATCTACCCTATAGACCAACCTCTTGATCATTCAGAACTTTGACTCATGCTTTTCCATCTCTATATAGGAGAGCGTGGGGAGAGAGAGATGAGTCCTGATCCTGTTTTTCACGATTCTATATCTTCTGGTGAGCCCGACTCACCGCACCAGGTAGAAAGGCCTGCAGAAGCTGGTGACATTAGGGAGACCGTCGATGTAGGACCCGGTTCGATGAATCCAGGTACATCTACCATTAACGATACACAAAGAAGTTGAATGATTTGGAATTTGTGCATTCCCTAATTGTCTCTATACTTCTTGCTCTTTTAGATAATTCGCAGGAGGCAAACGTGGATCTTGGGAATAGAGAGGCTGACGCACCCATAAGAGGTAACTCATTTCTATTGGTCGTAGTCTCTTTATTCTCCTTTCGTACTTATATTCTCTTGTGTCAGATTTCTCGATTGATGACTTTGACGAGGAAGGCTTGCTTGTGGACACTCCTATGCTCCATTTCGTGTATGGTTCTCCTCAGATTGATGATCTGTTGCCTGGAGATGTATTTCCTGAGTCTACGCTCCCTGAGAATCCCGAGGATGGTTTTTCTGAAGGTACGTAGCTTTTCTCAAGTTAATTATAGGACTAGCCAATTTTTGACTAATGCAACTATAATGTGATGCATCCGAAAATTCTATTTTGTACTTGACAGGAGCTTTTGTCGAGACTGATCCTGTTGAGCCGGCTGTGGGACCAACTATAATGTGACGCTGGCCCTAGCCTCGGTCCTCCTGGCCCCCTGCTGGTGCACTACGACAATCTCTAGCTTTATGCCTAATCTTCTTACAATTCTAACATGTATCCTGAATCCTACGGTGCTGTGGTGCTCTCAAATCACGTGTGCTCTCTTCTTATACTATCTTTATTGCTGATAGTAAAAATCCTTACCCTGCTGCTGGGTTTCTCTAGATCTCACAATAGGTCTCTTACCCTTGACATTGTCACCCCGCTGGTCATGACTCCATAATTAATTATAGGCATATCTCTCTATTTAATCGGACTAGCTCCAACTGTTTGTCGATGAAGTAAACAAAATCCTCCCAGGTAAGTGATATTCACTACTCTAACGAAAATCTAAAGTCGGTGCTATTCTCCGATGCTATCCTCTATGTTGAATACATCTAACTTCTTCTTTAGTACCGAGTCGACGTTAAGAAATTTTTACATATTTCTTCTATTTATAGACTGCACATGAATCATGTGTGCTTCCAAAATTATGATACTCTTAGTGTCTGATGTCTTTCTTATCTTACATATTTAAGCCTCCTGCTCCGCGGCTCTATCTACAACTGGTTATGGTGATGGTGTAATAATTGGTATTGTCTCTTCAATAGGCACGACTGGTACAACTAGTGGTGGAACTCCTTAAAGTGGTACTACTGATGGAAACGGATACGCCACTTACTCCTCGAGGGCGGGAAAATCTTATTGCAAACAGCGCCATGAAGTCCATCAGATACTGTGGAGTCTAATGTGGCTCGGGCTTTGCTTGCCCAACTCTCTAGGTACGAGTTTTACCTCGACCACATCCTCATCCCGATATTTATAATATCTAGAGGAGAGCTTAATTATCATAGTAAATGAGATCACAAATATATATATATATATATATATATATATATATATATATATATATATACGTATATATACATAACGTATCATAATACGTATTCAATCACATAGTATTCACGCAAATACTTTAAATCAACATAAAATAGTTGTCATAAAAAAATTTGAAATTTTAGATATACTCATATATCGTCCTCATTCATTGTAGGATTTCTTAGCGAACTCTATACATGAATCCTAAGAAACTCCATTCTAGCTCCATAATTCGACACAGGATGATCCTAAGGATACTGGAACTTGGGCTCTGATATCAACTGTGACGCCCCTAGTTTCACACAAGGCTACAGTCCAAGGTGAACCCTGAGATGTCAAACCTGTTATGCACCCACATCGTGCAACAATAAGTTTCACCAATCACAACAATATCCTTTAGTGGAATCAAAAATAAAGTGCAGGTACAATACAGGAAAAAAGAAGGAAAGCAACTACAATTGACATGATATAAGGAAGAATGTCTCATAAATAAATCATATCTTAACGAACAAGTCTGGAATACATCTGTCATCATGAAATATATAATGTATCACGACATGGATCAACTAAGAATGTACAAAGGCTCACAGCCTTTACAAAGTGAGAAAAATAAAGAAAACTCTAATAGCTGAATATAAGGTCTGTCTACTATGGAGTCTCATCTACTAGCTTATATAACGACGACTACACAAGAACTCTATCCTCATGCGACTCTCAGATGCTCTGATCCGCCTGAAAGGAAAATTAATAAAAAAAGAGCAACAACAAAAGCGTCAGAGCGCTACAGCAAGATCACCTCCATCCGCCCCCAAGGGAAGGGCTGCTAGATGTAGTGGAGGCTCTATCTATTAAGCATAGTCTACCTATATCATTTTTCTTATATCTAATAGTATTAATACTTAGAAATCTACAACACGAGACATAGTACGTCGAGTGAAATAATCCAAATAAGAAAACCCTCATGTATATACCATATGTCTCAGACTGTAGATACCTAAGTATTAATATTGAACTATGGAATGAAACATCACTAGAAAATAAAACACCATAATGGACATCAACATAAAATTCTCGAGAGGGCGGGAGCCACCTCTTGAGGCTATAGGAGCCACCTGTAGAATCTCACACGGATGGTACGGTCTTGGATGATATGATTTGGCGCAACGAGGACGCTGTGAGTTTAAGTGGGGGAGATTGTAATACCCCAACCCTTGAGAGGGTGATGTGATTAGTATTGATAGATTTGATTGGAATACTCATACCACCAAGATGCATCTTCTTTTCGGGAACCCAATTCTTAGAAACTCCAAAGTTAAGCGTGCTTGGCGTGGAAAAATTCTAGGATGAGTGACCCCCTGGGAAGTTTTCCAAGGAGTGCGTGAGTGAGGATAAAACATGCTAAAAAAACATGTGGTGGTTTGTGAGGCCAGTCCATCAGATCTAATAGCGTACCAACTCCGGTATCCTGGGGCGGGGCGTTACAAATAGTATCAGAGCAAAGCCAACAGGAATTGTGAGAGCTAAGTGCTATGCGACGCAAAGTGCTACGTCAAGAGGATGGGAGCCACCTCTTGAGGCCGTAGGAGCCACCTCTAGAATCTCACACGGATGGTACGGTCTTGGATGATATGATTTGGCGCAACGAGGACGTTGCAAGTTTAAGTGGAGGAGTTTGTGATACCCCAATCTTTGAGAGGGTGATGTGATTAGTATTGATAGATTTGATTGGAATACTCATACCACCAAGATGCATCTTCTTTTCGGGAACCTAACTCTTAGAAACTCCAAACTTAAGCGTGCTTAGCATGGAGAAATTCTAGGATGGGTGATCCCCTGAGAAGTTTTCCAGGGAGCGCGTGAGTGAGGACAAAATGTGCTGAAAAGACATGTGGTGGTTTGTGAGGCCAATCCATCAGATCTAATAGCGTACCGACTCCGATATCCCGGGGCGGGGTGTTACAGTCACACTGCTGATTAGTCTCATTACGATCTCAGTGCGTAACATGAGTGTGGGACGGCCTACCATATAGGTATCCAAATAGACGACTCACAAGCCTCATCGCACACTCGTGTCGACGGACTGCTAGACAAACTATCCAACCCCGGCTTAATGTAATGTACAAATGGAATATCGACGTACTACCCTACATAGTACTGAGCTGAGCCCATTAACGATATCTACCCCATGTATAAACTATATAAATCTGGCATATCAACGCACTATCACATATAGTACTGAGCTGGGCCCATTAACGATATCTGACACATGTTTAAACTACTCCAACTCAAGTGTAATCACTCAACACTTGTCAAATCCCCTCTAGGATGCTCAAGTGTGTGTCATAACACTATTCATGTATATATGTGTACTATCATGCGATTCGAATCCCGCAATCGCATCTCAAAACAATGCAACAAAAGTTCAGGAAAAAAGTCTTAGTAGTCGACTACTAACTTTAGTAGTCGACTACACTGAGTCCATCCAGACTCTTTAATTTTAGTGTCAAACTTAGTAGTCGACTAGTAAGCACATTAGTCGACTACAATGTAATAATTTAGTTTCTATGTCGAACTTATGTTGTCAACTAGTAAGCACATTAGTCGACTACACTATACTAACTCAGTTTCTGTAAACTTAAATTGGGCATGAGTAGTCGACTATTGAGCTTAGTAGTCGAGTACCCTACCAAAACGTGCATTCTTTCATGCACGAACATGATTTATCATTCGTCTACACTTCTCATGTGATTTGATACAAAATAAAACATGTAATATTCATCAAATTACAAGAATCATCCTAAACATGAAACAATCTCTTAATTTGCTCTAATTAGGGATTAATATCCTAATTAATCAAATTTCTCAAATTAGCTCTAAATTTAACCACGAAAATTATCAACACAAGATGTTAACTATGCATGAATAGAAGCAAAAATTTCATTTATACATGTTCATCTGTCTTTGGTATCACAAATCTAGGTTTTTAGCATAATTAACTTACAAGAAACCTTAATTAACAACTAAATAGGGTTTACTCATGTGTTAAACATAATTATTAAGTTAAAAACAAAATTAACATAAACCCTAGTGATCATTATCATGTTTATATCATAAACAGCAAAAACACCATGTAGATCTAACATTTATTTACCATTAATATCAAAGTTCTAATGTTTTTCGTATTAGATTAAGATCTAAATATGTAAAACATCGATTTAAACATCTTAAATCATTCATTAACTAAGGGTGCAGGTTTGGATGCAAGTGATCTTGTCTCAAACACGTAGTTGATCTCCTGAACGTATGTGCAACCTCTGTTTTCTCAGCCACACCCCTCGATCCTTCCCTCTGCTCGATGTCACGTCTCGAACGCCTCGAGGAAACACCAAAATTAAAACTAGGGTTTAGTGAGGAGGAGGTGGCTGTATTCTTTCGTGAAATAACTCAGAAATTAGGTTTAAAACACGTTTATATAGTTAGGTTATCAATTGGGCTCGAAACAAACTGAGTTCAACCCAAAAACCAAACCTGGCATGTTAGGAAAACTCTCGATAGTCGACTACTAACCTTAGTAGTCGACTACACTGAAACTTCTGAAATCTGTACTTAGTATTTTGGCTGTAACTTTCTCATACAAGCTCAGAATGAGGTGATTTAAGATTCGTTGGAAAGATGTTGAAAAGATATATAATTTTAGTCTTTTAAGTTTTCCCAGATTATAAATATATCAGTGTGAAAAACATATAAATGTAAAATCTGGTCATTATTTTCCAGATTTCTTCTTCGTGCATGTTTTGTGCATTTGCACTCATATATCGACACATATATATTGAATCTATCTCAAATCAATTACTAACATACTCAAACATCAAAATATGTTATTTATCACTATATAACATATTTATTATTATTTATCACATAATATTCAAATTATCGGGTGTAGGCATCTAAAAATACCTATAGGTAAGAATATACCTATCTAAGTCAAAGAAGATTATCCAAAGTCAAAAGAAGCAAATGAACATGTGAAATAACATAGAAGAACAATATGAACACCCGCGATAGGGAACACTGACGCACATAGGCCCGGCAATGGAAGGTGTTGTGCTCACAACAGAGTAATGTGCCTATGGAAAGTTGTAGATCTCTTCGATAGCTTTCCAACGCATCTTGGATCACCCCATTCCGACATCGGACGAGGAAGTTATAGCCAAAATACCCGAGACAATGCAAACTGCATCGGAGGTGCGCGGCAGTGATAACTGCCGCGGTAATAGCGCGGCAGTATGTGGTGTCGTGAAAGTAAACAGAGTGAAGCGCCAATGTGAAGTAGTAGATCTCTTTGTTATCTTTCCAACGCATCTTAGATCACCTCATTCTGACATTGGACGAGGAAGTTAGAGGCAAAATACCCGAGACAGCGCGAACGGTCTCGGAGATGCGCAGCAGCAGCGACTGCCGTAGAAATGTATTGCACATTTAAGCCATGATATGATCCAAATCTAAAGAATCTCAAAAGACAAAAGTTGTATATCTCTTCGTCATCTTTCCAATGCATCTTGGATCACCTCATTCCGACATCGTATGAGGATGTTAGAGCCAAAATACCCGAGACAGCGCGAACAGTCTCGGAGGTGCGCGACAGACTTCACTGTCTCGGCCATAGAGTTGGGTACAACACGTTTTTTGACGGTTTTTTGGCTTCATAACTACTTGAGATCAACCATAAACATGGGGAGATGGTTACAAACTGAAAGAAGACCCACTAACATCATAAAAGGATGGTATTTAGGTAGTGGGACGATGGTCGTGTCGCAGCGGATCAAGATTCTAGTTGAATCCATGGTCGAATACGAATTCGACCAAACCAAATTTGAGGAATATCTATCATCATCCTCTTCAAGATCTTCATTGTCTCGTAAGTACAAGAGGATCCCACAATTGAGGAAGACCTACATGCCAATGAAGGCACAAAATGAAGACTATCGCCTGATTGTTGCTAAGGATTTTACTCGCAACATCTCTGCTCGCAATGACTCTTATCTAGTTAAAGAGTCATCAAATCAAAGCCCACTAGCACTGACGAAGAGGGCTCGTCAGAGACAACGTCAGAGTCGCGCTCGTCAAATAGCTAAGGCCTTGGAACAAACCGACGGGGTTCGTTATCACGCGGACCTAGAGTCGAGGAGGCATCGAGTGGTTCAGTTGTCTTAACAACCAATTACTCATATCTCTACTAAATTAATGACGGATGAATGGACTTTAGTCAAGAGGGCTCGCTCAACCCTCAAAGAACGTATACAAAAGCGTCATGCAAATGCTGCTCATGCCCGTGCTCTCTTACAACAAAGATGAGAAAGAAACAAGAAAACGGTGGACAAAGAACCACCAAAATTCTACAAAGTTTGAATCCCAAAGTCTGGACTTAAGCAAAATCAGCATTCGGAGCCCGTTAAGACTCCATACCCACAATGGGGTGGTTCTAAACGTGTGACTCCCGACATAACCTTGGATCGCTCAAAGACAGTAATAAATTGTCCTGAGAATGCCAACAAGGTTTTACACCCCCAGAAGAAGACGCATTCACCAAAAGACATCGCCATACCTGAGAGGTCATGCCAACAGACGATATGATTTTTTGGCAATCATACTGATGAATCGTATTATCAAGTTGGGGGTGTGAATAAATTTTGAAAGAGAATTATTCGAGAAATAAACTCTCATTGTTCCTGTGCACGACTCATTAGAGCAGTATTGTCAGAATATGACTACTCCAAACGAGAAGCCACCCCACGAAGAGTCTCGGTATTCCACAGTCTTTTCACCGATATGTCAAAGTCTAAGCCGAGACATTTCCGCAAGAAAAGATCAGCTGTCCAAGATGATGAATTCCCTGAAGTCACCATCAACGTGGCTGATAAAGGAAAATCTAAATGGCATTCAAGTGAATCAAATCCCAACTTTTTCCTGAGAGGAAAAGTCAATTCAAGAATTGCCAAACGGATGTCCCGGCTCCAGTTAAGAGCCATCAGACATAGGGACTACAAGAGAATGCATGAAGGAATGTCATCAGAGGGTGAGCTTTCGGACACTTGTTTTGCGATCGCTTCGGATGATATGGTATCTAGCACAGGGCAAACCAGAGAAGTACTCACGATCACCTCTGATCAATTTGCTGAAATACTTCAAGAAGCTCTAACGAAGCAACGTGAAGAAATTAGAGCTGAGATGAAGACAGAGATGGAGTTAGCTATCCAACAAATGAGAGAATTGCTAACTCAACAGCCTCAACCTCTTGAGTCCAGTCAGCGAGCTGAATCCAGCCGCCACACTCAGAATATGGCAGATGATAGTGATCCAGAAGTGGATGAAGTCATTATGGCTAATACATCTCCCAATAGCAATAACGCTGGGGGTGGTTTAACGCACCCTCCCAATAACGATATTAGGGGTGGTTCAATGACACCTCTTACAGGGGGTGGCCTAACTCATTCTCCTTAATGTCCTTCGAATGAAGACATAGACGATGACGAGAAAATGAAAGAGCTTAAAAATAAAGTCAATGCATTGATGACGGCTCAAGAAGTGAAAAAGACGGGTATTCCGTATCCCTATCCAAGAGAATGGGATTCAATACCGTACCCGGCAAAATTCAATTTGATTAACTTCACACTATTTGACGGGAAAAGCTCGCCTACTCAGCACTTGATTTACTTCAAGTCTCATTTGGGTATGATCTCTGAAAATAAGGCTTTAATGGTCTGGTCATTCGTTGGCACCCTTCGTGGGCCCGCCTTCGATTGGTACCGGCGTCTTAAGCCAGGGAGCATCAATTGCTGGGATGATATGGAAAGTTTATTCCTCAGCAATTTCTTCGATGATGATACCGAAGTGTCAATCGGAACCCTTCTGGATGAGAAGCAAAAAGACGGAGTGTCAGTCGATAATTTTGTCAAACGCTTCCGTAACAAAGCAATGAATTGCAGAGATCCTGTTACAGAGGAGTTCATCCTGCAAACATGTCCTGGAAGCCCTGGGGGTCGTACCATTCACCACTTGGAAAGAGTTAAAACTACGTGGCGAACAAGCTGAACACTTTCTTAAAAGAAAGAAAGCTGAGAGAAGCCGACCGAAGACATCTGCAATCGCTGGGAACGCGACTCTCGATCCGAGGTTCCAAAAGGAGTATTCTTTTAAAAATGATGAAGCTCCAGCCATATTGAAATACCTCCTCGCCAATGACAAGATCGAGCTACCACCTATTAAAGATCAGGAGGGAACTAAAAGGATTACGGATCCAAACTACTGTGCATATCACAGAAGGGTTCTTCATCCCACTAAGGTTTTTTTTGGACTAAAAAACAAAATCCAAGCCTTAATTGACTCCGGTGTCATAACGGCAAAACAAGCCAAATAAAAATGACCCTAAACTCCACTGGGTGCACGAGTATAAACTGCTTCTCAACACTCCGAAGAGTATACGAGTATAAACTGCTCCTCGATACTTCAACAGGTATATGAGTCAAAACTATTTCTTTTCTTTCACGGGAAATTCCTGGAGAGCACCATGCATGGTACTCTTAAGGATAACCCGATCATGCAGCTGAATATAATGATAAACCCAGTTTCATAAGAAAAGCTGGGGGTGGATGGTTCATGTAATGTAACTCAGTTTGATGTTAGACCCAGTTTCGCGAAGGAAGCTGTGGGTGGATGGTTCATGTAACGGGAAGTTCTCGGAAGAATGCTATATGTAATTTTCTTAGGGATAACCCGATCATTACAAACAAAGTGATAAACACTACATCCCCACGGTGATTTCCGAATACTTTTTTGCTGAGATGAGATTCGATCACTTCTTTGGATCAATCTTCCCTCACAAAACCCCATTTTGTCAAACCTTTAAACAGTTAGGACCAAAGCCAAAATCCCTCTCGATTCCTCCCATGAACGAGAGGTCCACAAATTGAACAATCAAAGGTTTAAACAGTTAGGGTCATCTCAAAACTTCCATCTGGTCAAACTTTTAAGCAGTTAGGACCAAAACCAAAATCCCCTCTCGATTCCTCCCATGAACAAGAGGTCCACAAATTGAACGATCAAACCTTTAAACAGTTAGGATCGTCTCAAGTCCCCATTTGGTCAAACCTTTAAACAGTTAGGACCAAAGCCAAAATCCCCTCTCGACTCCTTCCATGAACGAGAGGTCCACAAATTGAACGATCAAACCTTTAAACAGTTAGGATCGTCTCAAGTCCCCATTTGGTCAAACCTTTAAACAGTTAGGACCAAAACCAATCAAGTCCCCATTTGGTCAAACCTTTAAACAGTTAGGACCAAAACCAAAATCCCCTCTCGATTCCTTCATTGAACGAGAGGTCCACAAATTGAACGATCAAACCTTCCTACATTTAGGGTCGTCTCAAAACTTCCATCTGGTCAAACCTTTAAACAGTTAGGACCAAAACCAAAATCCCCTCTCGATTCCTCCCATGAACGAGAGGTCCACAAATTGAACGATCAAACCTTTAAACAGTTAGGATCGTCTCAAGTCCCCATTTGGTCAAACCTTTAAACAATTAGGACCAAAACCAAAATCCCCTCTCGATTCCTTCACTGAACGAGAGATCCACAAATTGAACGGTCAAACCTTTAAACAGTTATGATCGTCTCAAATTCTCATTTGGTCAAACCTTTAAACAGTTAGGACCAAAACCAAAATCCCCTCTCGATTCCTTCCATGAACGAGAGATCCACAAATTGAACGATCAAACCTTTAAACAGTTAGGATCGTCTCAAGTCCCCATTTGGTCAAACCTTTAAACAGTTAGGACCAAAGCCAAAATCCCCTCTCGATTCCTTCAATGAACGAGAGGTCCATAAATCGAGTGATCAAACCTTCCTACAGTTAGGATCACCTCGAAACTCCCACTTGGTCAAACCTTACTACAGTTATGACCACAGCCAAAATCTCCCTTCGATTCATTTTGCGAACGAAAGGTCCAGCTTTGAATTGGATAATCAAACCCTATGACAGTTAGGATTATTCAAACCAATCCAGATTCTCTAAGTGGAGATCCCACTTCGAGTTTCCTTTGCACTAGGAGATAGAATATAAAATTCTTCCTCTCCGATTTCGGGTTTATCTCTACCAACAAAAAAGAGACCACGGAGATAGAATATAAAATTCTTCCTCTCCATCATCGGGTTCATCTCTACCAACAAAAAAGAGACCAGAAGATAGAATATAAAATTCTTTCTCTCTATCATCGGGTTCATCTCTACCAACAAAAAAGAGACTAGGAGATAGAATATAAAATTCTTCCTCTCCAGTGTTAGGTTCATCTTTCCACCAAAAAGACGTAACCCATCAACATTTTCAAATCCATGTTTGATGCATGGGGGACTCTATCTCGATCCCTTATTAGAGATAAACCTACGCCTAATACGCGTTGTCGGGTGGTCCGTTCCCGTGAAAACGAACAAGTCTATGTATTCAACATCATAGCACCAAGTCTAATAGAGTTTATTCTCTTAGTATAACGTTACATGCAGAACGGACTTAAACAATCTGCATGCTAGCCCGATTCAAACGGTAGTCGGTAAAGGCTCATCAAACCCGTTGATGGCTGAGGGTTTGCCAAAAATCCTATAAATACGATAATCACTGACGCACCAGCTTCATTAGTTGGTCTCATGACTTGAGTATACGACAAACTCAGGATAAAGTTCATACCTACAGATGAACCGACCTGAACAATTGGTCTTGCAGCTTCGACACTCAGGATCACTATGCTCCAACAACTTAAGAGCTTAAATTGTGTAGACTCCAGTAAACACACGAGGATAAACTGTGTTAACGACTGTCAACGCGTCAATGATTTTTGCCAAAATAAGGCTAAAAAAAGTCCAATGGATGATCTCAGAAGATTCAATTGCGACCAGATATGAATTCCTAATGAAGACAATCAGCTCAACATCAGTTCAACGACAAGAGCTAATTTACAAATCAAAACATTAGTTTCAGTTCAAGATTTCGACAACGGTCAAGCGATAAACGCTGCACCGGAAGAGTTTTAGCTATTCTACAAAGCACTGAGCAGACTAAAAGATGAAGAAGTCAAGAGTTGAAGCCGTTCATAGGTTCTTCTACACGATCTCCTTAACTAAGTACTGAAGGGATTGCAAGTAAGACTCATCTTATCCAAAGTGTCCCAGACTCCTTTATAAAAGAATAAGTCTGAGATACTTTGGAGGGGGTATCTATAAGCGTCTAAAAATACCTATAGGTATGAATATACCTATCTAAGTCAAAGAAGATCATCCAAAGTCAAAAGAAGCAAAGGAACATGTGAAATAACATAGAAGAACAATATGAACACCCGCGATAGGGAACACTGACGCACATAGGCGCGGCAATGGAAGGTGTTGTGCTCACAACAAAGTAATATGCCAATGGAAAGTTGTAGATCTCTTCTATATATTTCCAACGCATCTTGGATCACCTCATTCCGACATCGGACGAGGAAGTTAGAGCCAAAATACCCGAGACAACGCAAACTGCCTCGGAGGTGCGCGGCAGTGATAACTGCCGCGGTAATAGCACGGCAGTACGTAGTGTCGCGCAAGTAAACAGAGTGAAGCGCCAATGGTAAGTTTTATATCTCTTCGTTAGCTTTCCAACGCATCTTGGATCACCTCATTCTGACATCGGACGAGGAAGTTAGAGGCAAAATACCCGAGACAGCGCGAACAGTCTCGGAGGTGCGCGGCAGCAGCGACTGCCGTAAAAATGTATTGCACATTTAAGCCATGATATAATCCAAATATGAATAAGCTCAAAAGACAAAAGTTGTAGGTATCTTCGTCAGCTTTCCAACGCATCTTGGATCACCTCATTCCGACATCGTACGAGGAAGTTAGAGCCAAAATACCCGAGATAGCGCGAACAGTCTCGGAGGTGCGCGACAGACTTCACTGTCTCGGCCATAGAGTTGGTTACAACACGTTTTTTGACGGTTTTTTGGCTTCATAACTACTTGAGATCAACCATAAATGTGGGAAGATGGTTACAAACTGAAAGAAGACCCACTAACATCATAAAAGGATGGTATTTAGGTAGTGGGACGATGGTTATAAAAAGGGGGCTGATTAGAGAGCATCCGATCGAGCATATTTTCGAGCAATTCAGAGCAGAGAGAGAGCAAACTTGAGTTCTTGGTGTGATTCCCTTGAGATTCGAGCTTTGACTTGATTTTAAGAAGAACGACTATCTTACTTTGATAAGATATCGTTTCTAATTCTCACTTCGATAAACGAAGGAAGAATCATTAAACCCCCTTCACGATCTGTGATTCGACGGTACACGAACCAAAGCGTTCCCGGCACAGGCAAAGTCCCACAAAACAAGAATCGATAAACGATTTTTTTATTATTTTCTCAAAAGTTATAATTTTTTCTTTGTTGTGTAGAAATGGTCTTATAAAAAGATTATTCTTTTGAATTTGTTATAATCGATTGAAGATATAATGAATTCCTCAACAAAACTAATTTTTTACGAAAACATCTGGGTTTTACATAATATCCCATAAATCAAAATGTTTAGATCTAACAAATATATTAAATCTAGAACACCATTGGTCATAGGGAAAATTATCTATTCTTGGAGAAACATTATGATCATAGCCGAAACAAGGTGCATAATACATGTCTATAATAAAAAATGTGCAAGCAAGATTATAATAAATCTTAAAACTAGATTAGCACAAAAAAAAAGATAACTTGGATCTTTAACTCAAGACGATTAGACCTTAAATCAAAGATTACCAAGCTCTGATACTAGTTGAAAGCACTCTAATGCCACTAGGAAAGAATCCTAGAGGGGGGTGAATAGAGTTTATGCTAATCTAATCCGATTTAAGCCAAATTAAATTTATTTAACAATATATCCTAGCAAGAATGATATTCAACAAGATATGAGCAAGGATATACAATTAACACAAGTGTAAAATAAACATATACAAGATAAGCAAGGAGCAATTAACAATGACGATATAAACATTAAGCATGAATATAAATGAACACCAATGACAAACGCAAACAAACGATATGATCACGGAGTTCGGTCCCCACGACCTAGTCTCCTCTCCTTACCTCGAGAAGATTTCCACTATGACACCAGGTTTTCTATGCTTACCTGAAAAATGTTTACACCTCACAATATCGGTTTTCAACGCTTACAGATCAACGTTCACAAATACTCACAATGTAACTACACTAACTACCACCTCAAGTGTTGGTCTCTAGCCTGTGTCTCCCTCAAGTGTTAGGAATTACAACCTCTCTAGGTATTACCACCTACCTCGCTGCTCTTGGGACGACCCCATCTCTCACCACACACTCCTCTTAGTGTACTAGTGTATTACAATGTAATCTATACAATTAAGCTCATAATACAACAAGTTTGTGGTCTAAACAAGGTGAGAATACAATATAAGCTCACTCTCTAAGTCACTAACCCACAACCCCAAATTATACTATGTATGCAAATACAATACGCTCAATGTGGATGTGTGTAACAAAGAGATTAAATAAGACAAACTAAACTTAATATAAATCTAGCTTATGGAAATTATAAATAAAATAATAAATAGCTAGAATGAGTTTAGAAAAACTTCTCTATGATGACAAGAGAGAGAGAGAGAGAGGGAGATGAGTTTAATGCCCAAACACAATTGATGATCTCCACAAGCCCTTATGAAAATTTCTTCACAAAATAAATCTTGTAAACACTCTTTTAAACAAACACTAAATACCCTTAAACTTGTTTAAACAATTCTCATGGATAGTTTAGAAGTATGAGAGCATGGGGTATTTATAGGCTTATGAAACAACCACAAAAACCATTAAAAATCCAAAAAAATTATAAAAATACAAAATCTGGAAAACTAGCCATTATAGGCTTAAAACATGTCATCAGTCAACTGATGATTTAATCAGTCGACTGATGAATTTGACCGTTGAACAGTTTTGGCAGATTCTGGAATTTTTATGTATCTGGTTTTGTAAATCAATTAAAAAATGTAAATTAACTCCAAAAATTGTGAAATTTTGAGAAACATTTGTAAACATGTAGATAAATATGTTAGAGAAATAATTTATTAAATATCACTTCCTATTTATGAGAAATAATTATTTTAATACAGATATTACAGTTTCTAAAAAACTACTGAAAACTTGTTTTCGTAAATTCAATTGAAAATAACAAAACAACTCCAAAAATAATAAAAATTAGGAAAATGTTTGTATATATGAATATAAATATGTAAACAAAGAAATTTTTCAAATTTCTTTTCCCAATTGTGAAAACTCATTTGTTTTGCAAAACATGCACGGACATGAACTTATTAAAACTTGATTTTGATAAAACAAGTTCAAACAAGTTTAAAACTTCTTTTAAATAGATTAATAGACTTTATAAAATATGTAAACTAGTTATATTAAGTCAATAATCCAAAAACACATTATTATCTCAAATGGATGTATAATAGTCAATAAATCAAGAAAATGTGTACGTGCACCATTTGAGCTTAAAGCATAAGCATACAAAACATAAACCTAAACTAATATACCCAAGTCAATTGATCTTCATTAAGCTCGTCTTGATTGTAGATGAAGCTTAAACTTGAACTTGACTTGAATGCATTGGCTTCACTCCGATATTCCGCCAACCTCCTTTTGATATCATCTTGAAGGCCAATCCAACCAACCTCCAACCTATTGTTTGCCTAGAATAAATACAAAACATAAACACTAGAGAAACAATATTAGTTATAAATTATTTATAAAACATCATCAAAACAAAAGGACCCAACAATCACCTGGTTCAGAGTCCTCGTAGAGTAAGGAATCTGTGAAGTAGTTTTCAACTCCCTTGAAGGATTGTTTATCCGCAACCACCGTCTTTACTTGGTTGAAGTCATCCACATACTTCATGCCTGACCCAACAACATGTTGTAAGAGGGTTCTGCGTTGATGACATAGCAGGTCACCTCATTTTTCATGTCACCTAGTTAGCACTTGAGGCGAATCTTCCCTAGAGGCAGGTTCTGGTGGCATTGAAGCCAAAAATTATAGTGGTTGCTACGGACAGCCGCTTTGGAGGTATTCCCAAGTGCTTGATGAGTTTTAAGGGGACAATGCTCAGTGCAGACCATGGATCCACTTGAATATGATCCACTTGGGAGGAGCCGACATTTCCTATGAAGTACAGGGGTCGATCGTGAGACGTTCTCTTAATGAGCATATCCTCCGAAGTGGAAGTGATGTAGGAGATCTACTATTTGGATGTCTGGCAGCACGGTGGACATCTTATTTCTGCCTCTTCTTAGGGAGTGGGCAAGAAATGTGTGGAAAAAGCTTCTGAATCAGTTAGCGCCTCTCGCAGGGCTTGGCGGGTCATCTTGGACAACCATAGGAGCTCGTACAGGGTGAACCTGGCTGGAATATTCTTCAGCTGGGTAAGTAGGTCAAACTGAATTGGTTGACCGCTCGAACTCGACTGGTCGGGATTTTGTTGAACCGCTAGTGGCATTCCCACCGAAGGCCTTGCCAACCCTTTCTCTATAGGAGGGTAGTTCTTAGATAAGTCCTTTCCTGCTTTGGTGATCGGTTCGTCTACCTCATTGTCGGAATTGGTGAGAGTCGCTATCTCTGCTCCATCATCGTATGGAATCGTCGAGATTGTATTACAAAGCTTAGCCTTACCTTTAGACTTCTTGGAAGTCCACTGCTCATCTTCGAGGAGATCAGGATGAACCCAAGTCACCTGCCCTAATGGCAAAGTCTACAACACTAAACCCTTTTCCCATTAATTATGAGGATCTACATTAGTAATCCTCAGCACCGCTTTGGGGATGGGAATGACGCCTAGCAGTGCATGAACCTCAGGGAGGCCTGCCCTAAATTTTAGAGTGATCATGTTTGACGTCACCTTCTTTTGGACCTTCTCCTTTGTCAGGACTTCGTCCTTGTAGAGGGCTTGCAGTTTGTCTTTGATGACATAGCACTTGGAGGTGTGATGACCAACACATCTGTGGAAGGCACAGTAGTTGGGGTCATCTGTCATGTTCACGTCCTCAAGGTTCGTGATCTCTGGAAGCTTGAGTCTGTTACTCTGAAGGAGAGTGTCGAATGTAGGCACTACCAAGTCTTCATCGAAGTTGTAATGCCTCGAAGGGTGCTGCTCATATGGCTTGGTCTTCTGGCGCGGATCCACTTGTAGACTGAATGAGCATCTACAACCATGATCTCTTTCCCCTTTGATCGAGGGTTCCGAGAGGTGTTTGGTTCCGAAGCACTATTCTTGGAGTGAGGCTCTCCACCTTCAAGTCGCTTGATCATGTTCTCAACTTGCTCGCCCTGGTTAATAAGTTCTTTCCAGGTCCGGGTTTCCGCCATGCCGATTCTGTACAGAATGTCGAATAAGAGGTTGTTGTAACACATCTCAACCAGCGTGCTTTGAGAGACCTGGTCTTAGCATTGAAGTGACTAATTCCTAAATCTTTTAACGAAATTGTTGACCAACTTCGTCTTCTTTTGTTTGTCAGTGAGTAGGGTGGCCATTGATACTTTTGTATCATCATCAAAGAAACGGGCCAAGAAAAGCCTCTCCACATCGGTCCATGAATTGATGGAGCCTAGTTCCAGCTTGCGAAAGTATTCAAATGCTACCCCCTTAAGGGTACCAATGAACAGTTAGGTCACAATGGCATCGTTCCCCATGAGGAATCCCGTCTGAGATAGGAAGTAGTAGATATGTTAGAGGGAGATCCCTTGTTATCAAACTGGACTAGGCCCATCGGTTTGAACTTTATCGGGTAGGAGAGCGCGTCCCATTTGGGCAGATATGGCCTTACTACCCCCAGCTCGTTTATATTCTTCTAGAGCTTCAGGGCGTTGTGCTGACTCTGGAACTCGTCAAACCTCCTGTCTCGGGGAGTGTTGCCTGAATGCGAGTGCTTGCGTGAGGATTTGTTGGAATAATCCGAGTAGGGCTCGCGATTATCTTCTTCCTCAGTTGTGTGAGGAGGAGTAAACTCTTGCACTCTATTCCTTAAGGGTCTTCGTTGGTTTCGCGAATTCCTCTTCTTCTTCATCTCACTGAGAAGTTACTCCATCATCTCCTTTAGGGAGCTAATGGTTGCCGGATGTTCCTCAACCTTTTTTGCCAAGTCTTCATAGGATTCCGCCATGTGCACCATTGCGTGCTTGACGTAGACCGAGCTTAAGGTATTAGATGTCGCTGCTGCTGAGCATACCTTATCCTTGTTGTCATAGATGGGAGACAAATGGGCATAATTGAACGGGATAGCCGCTCCTGTTTGAAGGCGAGTGCGTTGGTATACACCCTCCTCTTCAACTGGGGGCCATCTGAATCCCAAGGCATATTCAGGATCTGGGGAATCCGAATACCAGGATTTACCAGTTCTGGGTCATCAACAACTTGCTTGTTCTGACGATTGCATCTTCGGCACGGAGATCTTGGTTGCTGAGAGAGTCTCTCAAACACTGATGGCTTTGTTGTATTAAAACACTAGCAATCAGCAAGTACTGCCTGGATAAGCCTCTCGTAATAGCACTAAGGGTTTGCCTCGTGAATAGTGTATTTATGAGTTAGATGATTCCTGAGGTCTCCCGCAGGTTGGTGGTGGCAACCCTTAACCTCGGAAGGACCAGACGTGAAGTCTGTTGAAGGAGGCTTAAAGGATCCGATATGAGGACACTTGGAAAATTCCCTCGGTGTCGGATCCAGCCGACCTCGCCGAGACAGGCGAGATCTAGAATGTGGGCGATCTCTAACCGACTGCTGGCTTGCTCGAGCCAACTGTTGGCAAGATTAAACTATCTCTTGGGGTTTGCTTGAGTCGTGGCTTCCGTCGGCAGGGCGAAGTTCTCCTGATGTGCAAGACTCGCCTGCTTGAGGGCGTGATTCGCTAGGATCATAGAGCTCACATGATCTGGGTAGCTCTCCTGATCTGGGACGACATATTGAATAGTGATGCTCGCCTAACTTGGTAGGCTTTCCTGAGTCGCCGAGTCGGCCCAGACGAGGGACTTTGTACTGGAGTGGGGCTCACCTGAATTGTCGAGTTGGCCCAGATGGGAGACTCTACTTATGAGTGGGGCTCACCTAAAATATCAGGTTCGCCCAAATCGCTGAGTCTTCTTGGATGGGAGACTCTACTGCTGGAGTGGGGCTCACCTGAGTCGAGTCGGCCAGTCTCGGGAACTTTACATCCTTGTCTGGCTCTTCTTAGGCCTGAATGGTAATTCAGGCCATCATAGGTGAC
>NC_033797.1:81319270-81357406 GCF_001876935.1 Asparagus officinalis | reverse complement strand
CCTGGCGGGCGAGAGCTTGTCATCGCCGTCGCTAGGCTCTTTTGGAGATGGGGAGACTCATGTCGACAGCGAAGACGTGGTCCGCATTAACACGTACCATAGTCTCCTCTTGCATGGAGGACTACACGGGCTATTTAGGAAACCATCGAGTAGTCCTTTGGCTTCCTTGGTTAGCTGTCGGCTCAGTTTTAGTCGGCTTGGGGGAGATAGAACCCCCTACTGTAGCTCAGGTTAACCTCTTGGGCATGGCTATCTCAGCCGCTTGGGTCGTCGGCTCGGCCTTAGCTGGCTTTGGGGAGATAGAACCCCCTGCTTGGGTAGAGCTTTTGGGAATGGCTACCTCGGCTGCTTTGGGCCAGGCCAAATGCACAACTTTGCGGCATCGGCGAGAAGCCTTACCGCTAAAGGAGGATGAGGATAAGTACTCTTCGTACTTAGCTTGGTCGAACTAAATTATGAGAGACTCAAAGGTTGTCCTTTCTGCAACATCATCGTACTACGCTACCACCATTTCGGTTGAAGAAATGGTTCCTCCCATTATGGTCGCCATCTTCTGTAGGGTGTAAAATTCAGATCTTGATGCGAGATTTGTATTATCTGTGTGTTTGTTACAAATCAATGAAATTCGGATTTACAATAGAAGCGAAGAGAAGGCTCTCCTTATTTAACATGGATTCTTCGATAGCAATAGGACGCTTCCCTTGGTGCTTGAACCGAGCTTGCTTCCCTTGGATGATATGATTGACGTCGCGGTTGGAACTTCAGTATGCAGTAGAAGCTCCAATGTGATTAGGTTCGAGTCTACCTGAGGCTAAATAAATGCTTGTGCTTGTAGGACGAATGCTTGACTGTTGGAAGTCAACTACCCTAGCTTGATAAATATCAAGTACGGAAGCTTAGAGAGGGTTGCAATGCAATAGTTTGTAGAGCCAATGAGCCTCAGATTTGAGAGTTCAGATTGAGTCTAGTTCAATAATCTAAGCTTACAGCCAAGAATGCTCTACAAAGAAAGCCAATGAAGGTCTCTATCAGAAGAGCCAATTCTAGTAAATTTGGTCTGATTTCAGCAGCCTCAGTCCGATTTCATCAACCTCCTGAACGTTGGTCCTAGGTGGCTTTAGATAGGCAAGGGAATTAGAAAGGTTCTAATTCCAGCAGCCCCCTGAACGTTGGTCCTAGGTGGCCTTAAATAGGCAAGGGATGGTATGGGTCATTCCTTAATTTGTGGGATTTGACCACTAGTAGGGGTGAGAAGCACCAGCCGCCCTATCTGTGCGATGTGACCACCTAGGGGTAGGGAGTAGCATACTCCCCTATAGCTAGGGGATGTGACCACTATAGGGGGTCTTGTCAGCCTCCTTATATTGTAGCCATCATTGGCTATTTGTAGAGTAGGAGAGTTCTGGTTAATCCCTTGATTTGTGGGACATGACCATGCCCAGGTGAGGAGCGACATGCTCTCCCCCTGGAAACGTGGGATATGACTATTGATGTGACTGTTCCCATACCCCAAGTGAGCAATCGAAAAACGTGCTAGTGAGTCTGTCAGGTGAGCTTGGCCTTTAGGTGAGCTCAAGCCTATAGGCGAGCTTCAAGTTGTCAGGCGAGCTTAGGCTTCAGACGAGTCCGACTCATACTGGCGACTCGTCTTCGAGAGAGAGACTAACACCGCCCTTCGAGTCGACAAGAAGGGGTGTCGTCTGAGATCTTGGTGAGTCAACTTCGAGAGGGAGACTGGCACCACCCTTCGAGTCGACGACGAGGCGGGGGTCTTGGCCACTTCAATTCGACGAGGGGGTCTCATCTACTTCGAGTCAATAAGAAGGGCTGTCATCTGAGATCTTCTCGGCGAGTCAATTTTGGGAGGGAGACTGACACCGCACTTCGAGTCGACACGAAGGGGTGTCATCCCAAGATCTTGGTGAGTTGACTTCTAGAGGCAGACTAGTACCGCCCTTCGAGTCGACACAAAGGGGTGTCGTGTCGAGATCTTAGCGAGTCGACTTAGAGAGGGAGACTGATACCGCCCTTTAAGTCGATGAGGGTGGGTCTCGACCACTTCAAGTCGACGAGGGGGTCTTGGCAACTCGGTCTTTGAAGTGTAGAGACACTCAGTGAGTTAGCATCAGACTATCACTACTCTTCGATTCATCTGAGATGTTGATTCATGGCAATCGACTTTGAGTCGACTAGTGGGAGCTCAGTCATGTAGAACCCATCTGGACTCTTGGGCAGTTTTTGCTCTCTAGACCTGCGTCACATAGCGGGCTTCTATAGAGTAAGTTTTTAGAAATTAAGGAAATATATTTCACATCCTTCAATGTGAGAGTCTTCCCTGAAGTGAGAGTCATCACCATAGTCCTAGTACCAAGAACAGACACTACAAAACGATCAGCCATTGATACGTTCTCTTTGGAAATAGCATAAGAAGAGAACAAATCTCTGTTGGAGCAAACATGATAGGTAGCACCTGTGTCTAACCACCAACCAAAAATGTTGTGGGGAGTTGTCACCTGAAAGAGTATAGCCACACAATTGTCAACTCAATTAACATTGTGTGTTGTTCCCTTCTTTTGTACTTTGCAATCCTTAGCAAAATCTTATTGCTTCCCATAGTTGAAGCATTTTCCACTCTTCTTGAGCTCTTTCTTCTGAACATTTAGATTCTTTGGGTTTTGGTTCTTTTTTTTGTTAAATGACTTCTTCTTCTTCTTGGAAGAAGAACTAGAACCCTTCTCAAAGTTAGCAGCTACCATGTTAGCAGACGTCTTCTACTTAGCAAGGAACTCATTCTTTGTACGAGTCCGAATCTCGTCATCGATCCGAATGAACCTCTTCAAAAAAGATATGGTCACTTGCCTTTACCTTCTCCGAATGTTAGTGGAGAATGACATCCAATATGGAGGAAGCTTGTTAACAATTGCACTAAAAATGTAGGTTTGACAAAGATGGATCTTTTCATCCTTCAGCTTCATAACAAGCTTTTCAAGCTCTCTGACTTGAGGCAAAACCTCAGTGTCATCTTCGAACTTGAAGTCCAGAAACTTATCAATGAGGTGAGACTTGGACAGTTTCTCCTCATCCTTGTACTAGTCCTCCAAAGCATTCCAGATTTTCTTTATAGATGGCTTGTTGGTGTAAGCATCTACTAGATGATCAGCCAGACAATTAAGGAGATAACTCTTGCAAAAGTGTTCATCTCTAGCCCAAGAGGCTTCAGACTCAGAATCTTCTTCAGAGTCGGGTTTCTCCTTAGAAACCACATAGTAGATTTTCAGGAGTTACATATCGAAAATCACTTTTCAACGCCATGTGTTAAAGTTAGATCCGTCAAAGTTCTTTAACTTAAGATAGTCCACTCCAAGTGTCCTCGTAGGATCCATTGTAGATCAGAAATATTGCTTTAAAATTATTAGCGCATGTGGCTAAATCTGGAATAATACAGATAAATCTATTAGAGTGCTGATGTTATATATTTTAAGTTTTTTGTTAAGTTTAACTACTGTGCATTTATGAAATGTTATCCTTAAAGTAATATTTGGCCTACTCCGGTGCAAGGATCCTAAGGCCAAACTACTTTCAGGAACAGCAATACAATACACTGGTGTGCACCAACCAAGTATTGTCAAGATCTCCTCGACCTATAAGACCTTTCGGTTAAGGTAAAGATCTCCTCGATCTGTTAAACATTTTTGGTTCAAAACCTTTTGGTTAAAACCTTTCGGTTCAGGCAAAGATTTTCTTGATCTGTTAAAACCTTTCGGTTCTAAAACATTTCGATTAAGACAAAGATCTTTCGATCTGTAATAACCTTTCGGTTCAGGGCTCTGTTCCTTCGGGCATAGACTAAAGCTTGCACACTTTCAAACTCTGTAGTAGCACCACAACAGCGTAAACACTTCAATGTGTTTTTTCGTATATCGAAGAGCTGCCCCAAGGGGCATTATTTATAGGCCTCTAAGGCCAACTCAAGGGTAAAATGCAGTCATAAATATGACTATTACAAATCATAATGGCAATTTTGATTGTAACATAAAATGAATTGATTGTTATAACTGCTACATGCAGGCTTAATTGTTGCATGTAGAAACGTCTGAATACGAGGGTCGTGCTTCTATGCAACGCGAGGGTCGCTACCAGCCTCGCGCGAACACGAGGGTCGCGTTCCCTCTCGCGAATGCGAGGGTCGTGTTCCCTCTCGCGAACGCGAGGGTCGTGTTCCCTCTCGCGAACGCGAGGCTCGCCCGAGCTGCGAACGCGAGGCTCGCCTACATGCTGTGAGGCAGCTAACATGACGCCACCTAACGCCAATGCCTCCATGCGAAGTGCAAAGTACACCTTACTAAGCGCCACTTAGCGCCTCAGCCCGATTAGCCCTGATCCCTAGCCCATTGACCCACGACTCACGACCAACTAGAACTTATAAGGGATTAATTGAATAAAAAAATTCTCGTTGGCAAGCCTCGAAGACAGGACCTTTTGAAACACCAAAACTTTAACTTTCCGCTACGCTACTAAGGATTTCTAAAAAATACCAGTAATTAATAAATACCTAGTTTGTAAACTCATTTTTGAAAAACGGTTTTGACCAAAAAATCCAACAGAATTTCTGTGGACCCAAGAAAAAAAGTTTAAGAAGGGTTATGCGCACAACCCCACAAATTTCATGGGGTTTTCTTGAGTTAATTTTATGAGGGTGCATCTGCAAAACCCCCAAAGTTTTGAGGAGGTTTCGAAAATTGATCCTTTTTCTTATTTTCTTGATCCGTCAAGAAGCATACCCTTCATACACTCCGATTACACAATTGCTGTGATAATTAGAAAACACAGAATAAGAAATAGTAAATGGAAAATTAGTCAATGTTTGATTCTTCACGACCCTGAGTCGAAGTCGAACCTTCATACTGGCACCATCTTATTCATAGAGCATAATGAGATCCCTAATTTATCTCTAAAATATTTGATTGAAACTTTGTATATGGAATATTCCTAAATTATATCGAAATTTATAACATTGAAAGACGAAGATAGGAGATTTCCTCGTCCAGACTAACCGGATCACAAGAGATCTGTAGACTAGTTTTTCAATCGTTTTCACCGCATGTAACAATCAGCCACTTTATTGGCGCAGTGTGAAATCTATATTTTATAAATTGCTATAAATAATAGACTTAAAACTATATGCTATAAATATGTAATATTTAGCAGTCTACTCTTTTACAACGAAAAGATAGAAAATAGGTAGATATTGCGTAATATGAATTGATTAGTGGCAGAATCGTGAACCGGTTGTAATCTAAGACCACATTTGGATTAGGTATTATTTTAATGTAATAACTCTTTATCTTTTAAATTAAAATAATATAACATTTCGTTCAAATTTTTAAAGAGGATTAGACCAGATTATTTAGTCCTTTAATATAAAATAGTCTTAATATTTCAGAGTAGAGAAAGGAGGGGATGGAGGTGCTATTGTAGTCCTAGTACTATGTCCAAATTGGAATTAGATGCTAAAAGGCTCCCTTATGCCTTAACTTCCCTAAATATTATTTTGAACTTCCCTGTGACTTAGTTCTGTCACCCGCTTCTTTTGATCCTAAACGGATCTGATTGATGCAATTTTACGGCGTCTAACTGTTAGATATATGTGTCCTGCATGCAATAATTGTATATTGTAACAGGATCTATATGAATATAACATCCTTGTTCAAAATGATAGTATGTTATTTTGGTTAGTATTTATCTGGTATTTTTTAAATACAGATGAAGTTCTTCGAATGATACTAGACTATCAGAATTTCGACAGTGATCGTAATGAAGAAGAGATCTGATTAGTCACTAATGTATATTCTAATATGTTCTTAGTCGATGAAGTGTTGAGATAGGACATCATCACTTTGGTAAAGACTAGTGTATACTCTATTTGTCCTTTAGAAGGACGACGATCCATCTCTTAGATCATTGATGCTGAGACATCAAGATACAGTATACAGGTGACTCATTAGTGAATGAGTTGACTGAACGACTCACCGAAAATGTCTAGTTGGTAATCATACTTAACTGTCAAATAGAAGTTCTCAAGTGATATAGTACAAAGTAGTCTCTTGACCTGAGACATGAGTGCAATATCTTACATGTTAGTATAGGTGTACTTAAACTTTTACCTAACCACAGTTCTCATTGAGTTGTGCATAACGGTTCTTATTGGGTGCATCCTAAGACATAAGTAGATATTAAGATGCCAAGATGAGATTCGTCTCTCCTAGTATAGTGGGTTGATATCATAAGATTGTTTGATATAAGTATAGCCTGAAAATCCTTGGCTAATGTAAATAAGATAAACTGAGTGTCGGTTTGATCTTAAAGGTTATGAGTTTAATATCAACAAATACTAATCAAGCTATTAGGGTTTGATATTTTACCATACCTAGGCTCGATAGTTTGACATTGTTTAACGAAGAGACCGGACTGTATAATGTTATCACTGAGTGGTCCTGATAAAATTGTGTAAGCACCTTACAGACATTTATTACAACTTATACCCGGGTAGTCTTCATGTGTAGCTAGAACCTCTGTTGTACTTGTGGATATGATCCACTGCCGAGTCTTAAGTTGGGCCCTAGAGTCACACCAAGTGCGTACTTAAATCCTATGAAAGATAATTTAAAGAGTTAAATGCATATAATTGATACACATATATGATTTTCACCGGATACACATAAACGGTTATATGTATCGGTAAAATCAGAATGTTATGTGCTTAAGAAATGAATTCCAGTATTTTTCCCATAAAGTTAACTTTTAGTCAACTAGTTAACTTTTTGGTCAACAGTTGACTTTTGGTCAACTCATTGATTTTTTGGTCATATGATGACTTATTAGTTAATGATTAGAAAATTACGTAATACCATATTTATGAAACACCGTATTGATGTGATATTTTTATCTATGAAATACACACTTCATTATACCTTGATTAATGAGTCATGAGATGAGTCATTAATGTGGTATAGTTTGGGAACATGGTTTTAGCACATAGTTTTAATTCTTGATAACTCTTTGCATGACTCATGAGACGAGTCATTGCATGACTCATGAAAGGAATCATTAAATTTAGATGACTCATGACATGACTCATGAGATGAGTCATGACATATCTCACTCTATATATATGAGCTCTCTCTTATGAAAAGGTTAATGAAAAATTGGTTAAGTGATTTTTTCCATAAGAGAATAAAAGAGAGCTCAACCTCTTACTAAACTCTATCAATCTTTGAGTAAGAGGAAGTAGTAGGATTTTATAGTACCCCGGGGTGGATATCTTACCTTGTATCTCAAGAGGACTCTGATTTTATCAAGCTCACTTGAAGACTTGGAGATCCACAACAAGGAGAACGAGCTAGGGGTTGTTCGATCTACCATCAAAACACGCTACGAAAGTAAGTCTCTAAAGCTCTTGGTTGCTCTCTTTATTATAGGGATCATGTTATATTTAATTAGAATGTTCCAAGCTTGTATTTCATGCTCTCTACATGCTTAGTACTATTATATATACAATCTTTCATTGCGTATTTAGCATGTAATTAGCACGAATTTCCAACACTAACATCGTAATGGTGCAGCTGTGAATATCATATTGTCATCTTTGATCTAGCTATAATGGTCTTGATTTCTCTCAGTTGAGCATGGCAATGTAAACTACTTAATTTCAATTATGGCTGACATCATATGTTAGGTGCTGTATAAGTCCCCGTCATTCATGCTCTCGTGTACGACAATGTAGGCTCTCTGTTCGAACAACAACATTTGTATCCTTACTACTTATTTCATCTGCACTTAAACGTAGCCCCACTAGATAATGTTGTCACATTGAGTTCAAGTAGCTTGTTGAATAAAAAGTTGAGAAGAAAAAATCTCGAACCTAACATTTAGAGGCACTAGTTACTCAAAATAGAGGAAGACCAAAGCTCAAAGAAGAAAACAGTTGTCTCATTCTCTTAGAAGAAAATGAATCTTTTGACAGAAGTATCTACAACTAATAGTCCTAGACTGAAGTCAGAATAATTACATTGGTACCTCTATAAGAGTAGGACTAAGACACTAAATTTACAAACACATTAGATGAAGACAGCTATAGCAGCACTATGCACCGCTATTTACAACAGTGCTCTCCACAATATTCCTTTGGATAATTTCTGCGCATGCTGTAGACAATACAACATAAATTACAATTGAAGTTGACTCATCATGAGCTACACTAACAGATCGCTTTGATTACTCTTCTTGATGGTCGCGTTGTCTGTGATGGGGTGTGGGCACTATCCAAGCAAGTGTGGTCTAGTTTGCCCCTGTGATGGGTCGGTTGGGCACTTAGTATGTTAAGCGTTAGGGTTCTACATTACGCCTAATCCATTTTGCCATATCTTACTTTTGCTTGAGCTTTAGAGGGTGTTCGGAGCGTCTTATTTTTTGGTCAAACTATCTTTTAAGCTAGCTTTTTTATTTCTATCTGTTTGGTAAAATAAAAAATAAATTAGCTTATAAGTCACATTTTAAAGCTTTTGAAAAACTAACTTATAAGCTTACCTAGATAAGCTAGGTTTGACCAAACAAATTTTTATACTATCCAAATAATTTTTATAATATTTTTATCATAAAAGTCAAAAACCACTAAAAGCGAGCATAACTTATAAGCTTCAAAAAATAAGCATCTCCAAACACCCTCTAAGCTGTCAAGTCTAGTTTAGATGTACATCAGCACAAAAAATTGATATTATTTTGCTTGTGTTGGATATCATATTCCCAAAATATAATTATTGTGCACTAACATATCAATGCAGCTATCAACATCAAACATGAACAAGTGCAAGATGAGTTCAAGACATCATGAAGTAAAGAAGATGGCGTGCTTATACATCTATGTAAATTTTATATTTTATTTACTTAAAAAAATTTTACAAGCCTTGATCACTCACACATACACACACATAGTGATAGAACACACTAACACATGCTTAGTGTAGTCGACTGCTTAGCTTTGAATTTGAATTTCAAACTTTCTGTCATTTACAGAGTAGTCGACTAATGACCAGTGTAGTCGACTACTAAGAAAAATTCTGAATTAACAGATTTTGTTTTAACTCAGTGTAGTCGACTATAATGACTACTAGTCGACTACAATGATAGTTTTCTGACATTTTAGAATTTTAATTTGAAACTGTTTTTAGTCATTTTTGTTTTGTTAATTTACTTTGAAAACTTGTCTTTTCAAGGGCTTTAAATAGGTTACAAGTTTAGAAATTTGGTAAATTGATTCCTATCCATAAGATTTAATATTTGTGTATTCTCGAGAGTTCAAAACATTCATATTTTTCACTAAGTGTTGAGAAAAGTATTCTCTGAGTTAGCCTTTGATCTTCATCCAATATACAACTTATTTAGGCAACTTTTAGAGATTAAAAATATTCCTAAGTCATTGCTACATATCACTAGACATTCAAGACTTATAGGAATTGTGTTGTTGATTTAAGAAAAGTTTTCTCTGGTGTGAGAGTTGTAATCTCTTGGTGAAGAGATCGTGTGCAATTTGCATAGTCTTGCAAATTGGTTAGGTTTGTTGTTTGATTTTGTAAGTTTTTTAAAATTATAGTGGAACTTTCTAGCAGGATTTGCTTGGGGACTGAATGTACACCTGGATGGTGAAACCAGTATAAAATACTGTATTTGCAATTATGATTTTCTGTGATTTTGCTATCTTTATTGAAATTTATAATCTACTTTACATAATTTTTAAAAGGTGGAGTGTTTTAGTGAGTATTGTATCAGATCCTACAATTAGTATGAGAGCACGGTGAAAGATAGCATCGTCAAGTACATTAAATACTTTACAATTCAAAGAGGGACATTCCACATAACGACCACCTCTCTTTGACGGCACAAATTATAACTATTAGAAGTGCTGGATGAAGATCAACCTCTAATCTATGGGTTATGACTTATGGAATATTGTAGAGTCTGAATTTTCAAAGCCAACGACTCCATACACCGAATGGACGGTAGTACAAAGAACAAATGCTAATCTGGACTCTAAGATAATGAATGCACTGTTTTGTGCCTTGGACAAGAACGAATTCAATTGAGTGTCTACATCTACATGAGGTAACACATGAAGGAACTAACAAAGTTAAAGGAACAAAAATTTTTGTTCTTGTTCACAGGTTTGAATTATTTAAGATGAAAGAGAATGAATCCATCACGGAGATTTTCACAAGGTTTACATATATTACTAACTCTTTGATTGGACTTGATAAAGAATATACTCAAGTTGAGATGGTAAGAAAAATCCTAAGAGCATTAACTCCGGAATAGGAAAAGAAGACTACAACAATTGAAGAAGCCAACAATTTATCAACTCTCTCCGTAAAAAATCTTATTGGAAATTTGATGGCATACAAAATTCAAATCGAAGATCGAAAGAAAGATGACTAACCAAAAAAGAAAAAGATACTTGCCTTCAATGCATCCTCCGACACTGATGAACGAAGATAATGAGGATATTGTAATGATTACTAAGAAATTCAAACGATTTCTTAAGAAATGTAAGTTTAAGTCAAATAAATTTAAGAATACTACTGACCCTTCTTTGTGTTTCAATTGTAATAAGCTAGGTCACATAAAGAAGGATTGTCCACTACTCAAGTCAAAGTCAAAATCCACAAATTCTAAGAATTTTAACAACTTTAAGAAGAAGAAGAAGAAGGCTATGGTGGTGACTTTGGATGATAGTGACGATTCATCTTCTTCCGACGAAGAAGAAGAAATAGAAGAATTAGCCCACATGTGCTTTATGACACAAGATGAGGTAAATAAATCTTTAGACAATGAAGAATTTTTAGATACTTTTAATGAACTTTATATTAAGTTTAAGGATTTAAATGCTAATTATAAGATATTAAAAAGTAAAAATGATAGATTAAACTTAGAATTAGTTTCATCAAATTTTTTAAAAATTAAAGAATTAAAGGAACTAAATGATAAATTATTTTCTGAAAAAGGAATCTTAATTGAAAATAATATATATCTTACATCTAAATGTAATGTTATGAAAAATAAAATCTCGGATTTAGAAAAGAATATGGAATCACTTAAACTTAAATATGAAGAGTTATTCTTAAATGTAAACAAGTTTAATAAAGGAAAAGAAGACTTGAATGATTTGATATCTTTTCAAAAGTCTTCTAGTCAAAAATATGGTTTAGGATATATTCATAAGAAGTATGAAAATATTTTTAGTATAAATCATACATCATCTTCTATGAATAACAATGTTAAAAAATTCCATGTATCATTAACAAGGAATATACTTGTTAAAAATAAGCATGCTTTATCTATATTCATTTGGGTGCCTACAAATATTAATATGCATGAAAGAAATATTTATATTTCAAATTTTAAGAAAAATATATGCTATTCCACTAAATACATTTATGTTAACAAAGGGAAACCAAATTCCAAGTGGATTTGGTCTCCTAAGTGCTAATTCAATGGACCTAAAATAAAAGGGTACCAATGCTTAAATGTCTATTTTTTAGGTACCTCAAAAAGAAAAGTGGATACTAGATAATAGATGTTCCAAACACATGACCAAAAACTCTCAAATGTTATCTTCAATTAAATACAAAAAGGGAGGCACAATCACATTTGGAGACAAAAATAAAGGTCAAGTTATAGGTATTGGAACAGTAGGTAACATTGACAAACCTCTAATAGATAATGTTTTATTAGTAAATGGTTTAAAATATAATCTTCCAAGTATAAGTCAACTATGTGATAAAAAATTTAAAATCATATTTGAAAAAGATTCATGTATTTTATACGATCAAGATTTATGAAATATATTTTGTTTAAAGGTTTTAGAAAGAAAGATATATATGTTTTATCAGTGAGTTTTTATTCAAATGATCATTGTTTAGTTGTATCTTTAGATGATTCATTATTATGGCATAGAAGATGTGGACATATTAACTTAAAACAAATTCATGTATTTATAAAAATAATTTAGTAAATGGTTTACCTAAAATTGGAAATAAGAAAGATTATTTTTATGATGCATGTAAATAAAAAAAATACATAAATCATCTTTTTAAATCTAAAGGTGTTGTTTTTACAAGTAGACAATTAGAGTTATTACATATGGATCTATTTGGTCCTTCTAGAATTGCATCTTTAAATAGAAGTAGATATGCATTTGTAATTATTGATGATTATTCTAGATTTACATGGGTTATGTTTTTAAAACACAAAAAATGATGCTTTTGATGAGTTTTCTATATTTTATAAAAAGATACAAAATCAAAAATCCACTACTATTGTCACTATTAGAAGTGATCATGGTAATGAGTTTGAAAATGAATTATTTACTAATTTTTGTAATAAAATAATATTTTACATGAATTTTTATTTTCTTATACTCCACAACAAAATGGAGTTATTGAAAGAAAAAATAGAACTTTACAAGAATGTGCTAGGCCTATATTAGTTGAGTCTAACTTACCTAAATATTTTTAGACAGAAGCAATTAATATTGCTTGTTATGTTCAAAATAGAATTTTATTAAGACCTATATTAAATAAAACAAGTTTTGAATTATTTTACAATCGAATTCCTAAAGTATAGAATTTTATTAAGACCTATATTAAATAAAACAAGTTTTGAATTATTTTACAATCGAATTCCTAAAGTTTCTTATTTTAAAGTATTTGGTTGTAAATGAAACAAGTTTTGAATTATTTTACAATCGAATTCCTAAAGTTTCTTATTTTAAAGTATTTGGTTGTAAATATTATATATTAAATACAAAAAATAATTTAGATAAATTTGATTCTAAATCGAATGAAGGCATTTTTGTAGGTTATTCCATGCATAGTAAAGCCTATAGAATTTTTAATAAGAAGTCTTCTCAAGTAGAAGAATCCTTACATGTTTCATTTGATGAATCTAATTCAAATTCTAACAATAATGATAATAATCATGATGATAAAGAAATTGTAAATCAATCACCTCCTATTGTTGATGGCAATTCTAATGATTCTAATATTTTACCTAAAGCATATGTAGAAGTTAGAAATCATCCACGTGATATGATCATAGGTGATATTTCTAGTGGTGTACAAGCTAGATCACAATTAAACTTATTTACACATGTTGCATTTGTTTCAACAATAGAACCTAAAAATATTAAAGAAGTATGTAAAGATAATTTTTGTATAATAGCCATGCAAGAGGAACTCAATCAATTTATAAGAAATAATGTTTGGGATCTTGTACCTTGACCACAAGATAAATCCATTATAGGAACCAAATGGATATTTCAAAATAATTGGATGAATCTGGACTAGTTGTTAGAAACAAAGCCAGATTGGTTGTACAAGGTTATAATCAAGAAGAATGTATTGATTATGATAAAACTTATACACCAGTTGCTCGTTTAGAATCTATAAAAATTTTACTTGTATTTGCATGTTTTATGGCTTTTAAATTATATTAAATGGATGTTAAAAGCACATTTTTAAATAGTTTTATTAAAGAAGAAGTTTTTGTAGAACAACTTCCTGGTTTTGAACATGAAAGTTTTCCAAACCATGTTTTCAAACTTAAGAAAGCTTAATAATTTTCTTTTAACTTCCGGATTTTTAAATAGTTTTCAAACTTAAGAAACCCCGTGCTTGGTATGATAGACTTAATAATTTTCTTTTAACTTCCGGATTTCAAATTGGAAAAGTTGATTCTACACTATTTATAAAGAAAATAAATAAAGATATATTATTAATTCAAATATATGTTGATGATATAATATTTGGTTCTACTAACAATGATATTTGTCAAGAGTTTGCTAAGACTATGCAGGATGAATTTGAAATAAGTCACATGGGTGAACTCAATTTCTTCCTTGGACCAAAGATCAAACAATTGAAGGAAGGAATATTCATCAACCAAAGCAAGTATGCTAAAAAATTACTCAAACACTTTGGAATGAAAAATACTACAAGCAAACTAACACTAATGAGTACAACTACATCACTTAATAAAGATGAAAATGGTAAGAATATTGATCAAATACTATACCGAGGTATGATTGGATCACTTCTTTACATTACAGTAAGTAGACCCGATATTATATTTAGTATTTGTTTGTGTGCAAGATTTTAATCTAATCCTAAAGAATCACACCTTAAAGTCGTGAAAATAATTTTTAGATATCTTAAAAGCACTACAGATTATGGTTTATTTTATCCTTAAAATAGCACATTTGATTTATTATCATATACTGATGTTGATTTTGTCGAATGCAAATCCGATAGAAAAAGTACAAGTGGTACATGTCATTTCTTAAGACATTCACTTGTATCTTGGTTTAGTAAAAAGTAAAATTCAGTGTCATTATCAATGACTGAAGTAGAATATATTGCTACTAGTCTTGCTTGTGCTCAAGTTTTATGGATGAAACAAACATTGTCTGATTATGGTATAGTATGTTCCACATCATCCATAATGTGTAATAATACTAGTACCATTAATTTATCTAAACATCCTATTCAACATTCACGTACAAAACATATTGACATTAGACATCATTTTTTACGTGATCATATGCTTAAGGGTGATATCTCTTTAGATTTTATTTCAACCGATAAACAAATTGCAGATATATTAACAAAACCACTAAAAGAAGAAATATATGTTAAATTAAGAAGAGAATTAGGTATATGTTCTTTGGAAGATTTAAATTAAGTTTTGAAATCAATACATATGTATTTTTAACCTTAATAGTCGACTAATCAGGTTAGTAGTCGACTACATGCACAGGCTTTGCATATATCATATTCTGTTAGATCTTTAGTAGTCTACTAATAGGAGTAGTAGTCGACTAATAAGTGTAAGCATCTAAAATTGCTTATGAGATCCTGCACGAAACTTGAAGCAATAAGTGGGCGAGTCAAGAAGATTTACCTAATCAGCTCGCGCGCGTCGGTCAGCACACACACGCTATTCGACCCGTGCGCGTCAGTCAACGAGCGCACGTCAAACCAGCCCGTGCGCGTCGGTCAGTGCGCGCACGTCAAATCATCTCGTGCGCATCAGTCGAACGCACGCACGTCAAACTAGCTCGTGCACGTCGGTCAGCGCGCGCACGTCAACTAGCTCGTGCTCGAACGCACGCACGTCAAACTAGCTCGTGCACGTCGGTCAGCGCGCGCACGTCAACTAGCTCGTGCGCGTCGGTCAACGCGCACACACCAACTAGCTTGCACGCGTTGATCAACATGCGCACGTCAAACTAGCCCGTGCGCATCAGTCAGCGCGCGCACGTCAAATCATCTCAGGCGCATCGGTTGAACGCGCGCACGTCAAACCAGATCGTTCGTGCACACCGGTCAACGCGTGCATGTCAAACCAGCCCGTGCGCGTCGGTCAGCGTGCGCACATCAACTAGCTTGTGCTCATCGGTTAACACGCGCACTCCAACTAGCTTGCATGTGTTGATCAACGCGTGCGCATGCCAAACCTGCCTATGCACGTCGGTCAGTGTGTGCACGTCAAATCATCTCGTGTGCATCAATCAAATGCGTGCACGTCAAACCAGCTCGTGCGCGTCAGTCAACGCGCGCACGCTAATCAGCCCGCGCATCGATCAACACGCGTACGTTAACCAACGCGTGTTCGACGGTCAGTCTCGCGATGAAGCGTACAAGTCAACAAATCGACTGAATACGCGAAAAGAACAAGATCCGGAAGAAAAATACCAGGAAGAGAATAAGTCGACAGACCCGTGCTAGCGCAGGACGGGACAGACCGACCCGAGCGCGGGTCGGATCTGTCCGACCCACGCCACGCAGTCTGAGACTCGAAACGCGTTTTGACGGTTTTAAAGTGGTTTTTACAGGATTTGTCTTTTCCAGGGGTTCCTAACTACCTTGATATCATCACCAAACGTGATTAGGATGTTGTTAACTGAAGATAGAGCCAAATCACTTGTTCTCACCAAAATAACCGCATATGAGGCCTATAAATATGAGCCAAATGCCTTCATTTTATCGATCTAGAATTTTATCAAGAGGACGAGGTGCTGCTGGATTGAAGAGTGAAGGAGTAAAAAATTTCAGTAAAGGTCAACGAGATCCTGATGAACTTCAGCACAGAAGAGGAGTCATTAGAAGGATCCGAAGCCCTGCACGTCCGTTCCTTGAGATTAGTCTTGGTCTTAATCTCGAGAAGAGCCCTGATTTCACTTGGTCGATCTCAACACTTCAAGCAAATACCCCCTTGGTGAGGTAGGAGCTCTGACCAATTTTTTTAGCAACCGGATCTGATTCGCGGTCGTCCACGGATAAACCACAGCACATGCAAAGATCCCACGCAAGCAGAAAATCGAAAATGATCTCTGCGTTTGTTTGACGAGGGTTGTAATTTTTATTTTCATTGTGTAAGAGTCTTATAAAATGACTATCTTTTTCTTATTTTTATTGTAACGACTGAAGTTGTAATGAATACCGTAATGAATACATCAACTTTCGACTCAAACAAGCTGGCGACCACAGTGGGAGCCGACAGCCTTTCTGCGAAGGCTGACGTGTCGCAACCTCGGATCCTGATCCCGGTTGAAACGGAGGTCGAATATGAGTTCGACCAGCAGAAGTATGAGGAATACTTGTCCTCTTCCTCCAGATCGGCCTCTCCTCGCAGATGTAGGAAGGCCTATTCCAGGAAGACATGTTGGACTTCAGCTGCAGAAGCCCAAGAAGAAGATCTTGCCACCACCGCTGCACTTGTGGCTCACAACACCCGCCGACATCCGACGAGGCTAAAACTACAGATCTGAACCCCGTGAGCAAGGGGTCGACTGTTGATGACGTGCCAAGTCTATCAAATAGAGCACGTCAGAGGCGACGCCAACGCCTCGCGCGCCAACTGGCAAAAGCCTTGGAACCGGTTGATGGAATCCGTTATGAGGCGAATCTGAACTCCAGGAGGCGCCAACCACCACAACAGAGAGTGGACAACCCTGCCTCCTTCAAACCAGCGAGGAACGAATGGGTTTGTATCAAAAGGACCTGATCCACTCTTCAAGAGAGGATTCAGAAACGCCGCGCATTGCTTGCACATGCAAGAATTCTTGTGCAGGAGGCCAAGAAATTAGAAGATAAAGGAGAGGAAAAGAAGCCACAAAGACTGCACCAAGTATGGAGGCCAAAGTCTAAGACGGCGGCTAAAAAGATAGAAAAACACGGGTCACTCAGATCCGACCCGCCGATTTGCAGGTCCCCCAGATCCGACCCGTCGATTTGCAGGTCAACCAGATCCGACCCGCCGATTTGCAAGTCACCAGATCTGACCCGCCAATTCGCAGGTCACCCGGATCCGACCTCCTAACCCGTGGGTCACCCAAGTCTGACCCGCGTTAGAGTCAAGACAGAAGATGTCCTGTACTTGTTTCTTCGATTCCATCAAGTTCCACACCTCCAGTGGAGATCCGCGATAGTGTGGATCTATCGCATTTAAAGATAACCATCAAAGATTGTCTTGGCCCTTCACACGATGATCTAGGCAAAGCTCCAGTTAGAGAGCGCTCAAACCCGTTGAATGGATATCGAGCAGTTTTTCAGGCTGGAGGTCGTGATCGTCCTCCTAAGCAGTGGAGGAGAACGCATAATGCGAAAAGTCCTATAACCAACTGCATTGGATTGCGTGTTGAAGTCCAGGAGCCTGTTAAAAGCCTACGTTCATGAAAACGTAGCTTCAGACATGCGACTCCTAAAGACGCTAACAAAGAATTGAATTCCCAGAAGAGAATGTACTCGTCAGATGAGGACGTTACACCAAGGGACTCGTGCCAACACACGATGGGTTACTCCAGTCATCCGACCGATGAGTTGTACTATCGAGCCCGAGATACGAACAGGTCTCGGAGAAGGAATCACCAAGAACCGGACTCCCATTGTCCGTATTCCAAAATTATCAAGGCGGTATAATCAGAATGTTGCTATTCCAAGGCCACCCCGGAGAGAGTTTTAGTATTTGAAAGAATCTCCACGAGAACATCTGAATCCATACCAAGGCGTTTCCGCAAGAAGAGAACTGCTCTTCAGGATGATGAATTTCCAGAAGTGTCTGTTAACATGACCGGGAGAGGAAAGTTGATGCGACACTTTAGTCCGAATCAGTTTGTCGCAGTATCCCGACGTATGACCCGATTATGATCGGGAACCATCAAACAAAGGGATTACGAAAGAATGCAGAAGGGACTTCCTTCAGAAGATGAGATGTCAGATGCTTGCTCAGCAATGGCTTCCGATGATACAGCATCCAGCATAGGGCAATCCTACAAATCATTTATGATCAGAGCTGAGCAAATGGCTAAGATTCTCGATGATGCTCTAACCAAGTAGAAAGAGAATTTTAAATTTGAAATAAAAATAGCTATGCAGCAAATAAGGGAAATGCATGACTAGCAAATTGCGGTACTGACAACTCATTAGGGAGAGTCTAGCCGTCACAATAATCCCAACCAAGATGATAACGAGCGGGAAGTGGATGAGAATGCTAACATGAACACTCCTCCCATTGATAACAATACTGGGGGTGGTCCTTCGGATGATAACAATACGAAGGAAGACCATGTTACCTCTCCCCGAAATCGCTTGAAGAAAGATACGAGCGAGGATAAGAAGATGAGGGATTTGGAGAGCAAAATCAATGTGTTGATGAGTGCTCAGGAATAAAAAGGTCCGGAATACCATGCCCATACCCGAGAGAGTGGGAGTCAATCCCGTATCCGGCAAAGTTTAATTTAATCAAATTTATGTTATTTGATGGAAAGAGCTCCCCCACTCAACATTTAATATACTTTAAGTCTCATTTTAGGATAATCTCCGGGAATGAACCTCTGATGGTGTGGTCATTCGTCGGCACTCTTCGCGGAGTAGCCTTCGATTGGTATCGCCGCCTCAAGCGGGGGAGCATTAGCAGTTGGGATGATATGGAGGACATGTTTCTCACAAATTTCTTTAACGACGACACCGAAGTCTCGATCGAATCATTATTTGACGAGAAGCAAAAGGACGGAGAGTTGGTGGACAATTTTATCAAACATTTCTGGAACAAAGTCATGAATTGTAGGGATCCGATTAGTGAGGACTTCATCCCGGAGGCTTGTCACAATAATCTTTCATTGGATATTCTCGAAGCCATGGGAATGGCACCGTCCAAGACCTGGAAGGACTTGAAAGTCCGAGGGGAAAGAGCCGAACATTTCCTCAAGAGGAAAAAGGCCGAGAGGGGTCAAACGACAACAATTGCTCCACAGCAGAATTTTGTCCCTAAAGGGAAAGGAAAAGCTCAAGCAAACGTAGTGGACGCGAACCAGACATTCGAAGTGCAATCACAGCCGCAACAGTAGCAGCAAAAAGCGCCTCAGCAGTCATGGTGGCAACAACAGCCTTAGAAATTGAAGGCTTCGGAACCAAAATTCCCGAATGTTTACTCGTTCAAAGAGGATGAAGTTCCCGGTATTTTCAAATACCTCATAGAAAACAACAAGATTAAGTTGCCTCCGATCCAAGATCAGGAAGACGCTAAGAGGGTTAATGACCCAAAGTATTGCGTATTTCACAGAGCGGAGTTCACCACCCTACCAAGTCGTGTAACGCCCTCAAAGATAAGATCCAAGCTTTGATTGATGTTGGGGTTATCACTATGAAGCAGCCTAAAGAGAAGAAGGTGGGTGCGAATGCAGTGTCAATCAGCTTCGGATCTGTCCCGTTGAACTGGTTTCAGCCCGAACCCGTGATGAAAGTTGCGATGAACACCGTGAATGATGATCCTCAACATCAAAACACCGAACCATCCAATGTAAAGACGGTTTTCGGTGCTGGTTATCCAGTTACAGAAGCGACCCCACAGGCTTGTACTTTCGCGTCTCTCTAAAATTGCAGTCATGGTAAAATCTTGGTTTATTCAATTTTCAAGGACTCAAACAATGTCAGAAAAGACTTGTGCCACACACAGCCCCGAATGGCGAGATTCTCTAGGTTCATCCTGATCTGGTCAAAGATGAACAGTAGGTCGGATTGTCATCCAAGAAGAAATCAAAAGGCAAGGGAAAATCCTGTTACGGAGCCTCTGCTATTCCAGGAGAAGATGATGAAAGAATTCCTGCTTTCCCACTTTCTAAAGATGAACAAGAAGTCTTTGCGACCTGGAATGGAAATGAATATCACTTTAAGTATCTGGATGCTTCTGAGCAATTGGCTAAGTAGGGGGTAACCAAAACCGTTTCTTCCAAGATGTTAGCGGATATGGGAATTATCACAACTCCCCCAACACCCGTAGTTGTGGAGAAGACCCAACAAAAGCAAAAAGGGAAAGAACCCTCATACCAAGAGGGTCAGAACCCGAAGCAGTCTCGATTCAATCTACCGATTGGGAGAGACAAACCAGGAAGTTTGAGCGCTCCACCCCATTTCGATATTATGACGCAGTTAGCCAATATACCAGCTAGAATAACTCTACATGAGCTATTACATCTATCGAAAGATACCAGGGAAGCGTTACAAGAAGTCTTAGTCAATTCCGAAGTTTTTCTGACTCGGATCAAGCCATCTCCTGAAGAGCCAGAGCCTCCGGTTCAACATTGTAACTTCACGACACACCATTTTCCTTGCATTTCCTTCATGAGAAAAGACATGCAGATGAAGAATTCGAAGCATGACCGGCCCCTATACTTTACCGGGCACATTGGCTCCAGCGTAGTCAACCGGATCCAAGTCGATCCAGGTTTCGCTATCAGCATCATGCCGCTCTGACTGATGTATAGCCTCGGAATATCGGCTAGTAAGCTAGCCTCCACAGGCACTATAATCTATGGATTCAATACCAGTGGATCCAGGCCATTAGGTAAAATCCGAGTGAAGTGTCAGATTGGAGATTTGATGTCGGAAGTCACGTGTTATGTGATCGACGCGGAGACCTCCTATAACCTACTGTTGGGTCGACCCTGGATCCATGGTAATGTTATAGTCCCATTAACTCTTCATCAGTGTCTTAAATATGTGGACACTAATAACAAAGTCAAGATGGTGGTCGCTGATAAGTAACCGTTTAAGGGGTTGGAAAACTATTTTACCGACTCCCTTCTATACGGTGCCGAATCTGATACTGAACCATGGGCCCAAGGTACGGACAGTGGGAAAGAACCTGATACTGAAGTCGGGTTTGATTATGATGGTGGTTTTGTACTTAATGATATTGTACCCATTGTAGTCAATCTTGACAATGAGGAATCATCGAAAAGTAGTTGTAAATGGCAACTTGCCGAAGATATTGCAATAAATGATGATTTAGAGTACTCGTTGTGTCTTGATAATATCATAAAGGGGCTGTATGATAACCCCGACTTATATATGCCACTTCAATCATTTTGCATGACAAAAAAGCAGGTGCAGGATTCATTCGGAACGACACTTGTCATTCCTACAAAGGCAAGGGGTGAAAAGGAAGTTATCTATGGTAAAGGAAGAGAATCTCCGATACCAGACCACTTTTTGGAAGAAGATAACGAGGATGATAAACTTGCCCCTCACCTATTCAGGTATGACACTAAAGCGCATAATCTCATGGAGAGATACGGATATGACTTCGCACTTGGGGAAGGTCTTTGTTTTTGTCGAGGTCCGCGAGTTCCTCCTCATATGGCCTTTGTACCAAAAGGAAAGCCCGATGACTATTATAGTCACTGAAGAGGCCTGGGCTATGTTTCTTCATCCGACGGCGAATGTTGCTGGCAAGTCATCGATCAAATCGCTAATAAGGGCAAAGACGGATATTCTTTCGATTCTTCAGCCTAGGACTCTGATGCTAGTCTCGGAGAAATGTTCAAAAAGCTAATGTCAAACATGGCTACAGTTGATCCTGCACGATCAAATGCCAACTTGGGAAGACCATTGGGTTCATCACCTGAATATGCAGTACGGTGATAGGTTTGAACAAAGAGAACCTCCTACCGAAGATCAAGTAGTCCAGATGAATATGGGTAACGAGGATAATCCAAAGCCAATATTCATTAGCGACAGCCTCCCGCCGGATGAGAAAGAAGAGTTAATCTCTCTCATTAGGGAATACATCGATGTATTCGCCTAGAATTATGAAGATATGTTAGAGCTCAATACAAATGTAGCAGTGCATTGTCTCAATATTAAGCCAGATGTCAAGCCTGTCAAACAACAACAAAGACGGTTTCGTCCGTAGATTATGGAGGCAATCGAGTCTGAAGTCAAAAATCTTATCGACTCGGGTTTCGTCAGGGAGGAGCAACATCCCGAATGGTTTACCAATATTATCCTAATCCTTAATAAGAACGGGAAAATTAGGATTTGCATCGACTTCAGAGTTCTTAACACGGCCTGCCCAAAAGATGATTTCCCTCTTCCCATCACAGACGTTATCATCGATAATACGTATGGATTCGAGAGAATGTCTTTTATGGATGGATTCTCTGGTTATAATTAGATAAAGATGCACCCAGATGATGAAAAACATATCGCGTTTAGAACACCTCTCGGTGTTTTCCGTTACACGGTTATGCCTTTCAGCTTAAAGAATGCAGGTGCCACCTATCAGAGAGCCATGTCAAAGATTTTTCAAGAGCATCTTCGGAAGACCGTTGAATGTTATGTGGACGATCTAGTCGTGAAAAGTCGTGACAAAAATGATCACGTCAAGGATTTGAAGATAATGTTTGATCTGATGTGTACTCATCAATTGAAGATGAATCCTACCAAATCATTTCTTGGAATGTCCAGCGGTAAATTTCTTGGATTCGTCGTCACCACCATGGGTATTCACATTGACCCTGACAAAGTGAAGGCGATTAACGAGCTACAACCCCCGAGAAACCTTAAGAAACTAAGAGGATTACAAGGATGGTTGGCTTATATTCGTCACTTCATTTCAAACCTTTTGGGAAAATGTCAACCATTCTCCAGGCATACAAAGAAAGGCATATCTTTTATATGGGATGACGCATGTCAAAAGGTGTTTGAGAATATTAAGGAATATCTATCGAAACCCCCTGTACTCATTACACCGAAATCGGGCAAACCGTTCTTGATTTTTGTCAATGCGACGAGCCATTCGTTAAGTGCATTACTTGCACAAGACGACGATAACGGTCACGAACAAGCAGTGTATTATTTAAGTCGGACCCTCATAGGCACCGAATCTCGATATCCAATGATTGAGAGAGAGTGTCTCACCTTGGTATTCGCAATTCAAAAAATGTGACACTACTTGGTTGGGCAAACTATCTACGTCATCTCCAATGTTAACCCAGTCAGAATATTCATGACACAGCCTGCTTTCATGAATTGGTAGTTAGTGAAATGGGCTTTACTCCTGTCCCAATACGACCAATATTTTAAACAACAAAATTCGGTCAAGGGACAAGCTATTTGTGATCTCCTGGTAGCTAACCCAACTACGGATACCGCCGAAGTATACGACGATTTGCCAGATGAAACCCACGAAGTCAACGTAACTTCCCATCAACAGGTGTGGCATTTGTATTTCGATGGTGCTTCTCAGGCAACTAATGTAGCAAGTGCTCCTGGATGTTCTAAGATTTCCTCCAGAGTTGGAGTTGTCTTAGTTTCCTCGGGAAAACATGTGATGGCTAGAGCCTACTCGCTGACCGAGCCATGCTCGAACAACGTAGCCGAATATAATGCGCTACTTATTGGACTCAACTTTGCTAAAGAGATGGGGGTCGAGTATCTTGAAGCTTTCAGTGATTCTCAACTAGTAGTTAAACAAATTCAGGGAGAGTATGAGGTCAGAAATCAAGACTTGATACCATACCACAAGGTGGCTGTTGAGATAGCAGAATTATTTGAAGGATTCTTCATCGAATACATTCCATGCTTACAAAACGCATACGCAGATGCGCTGGCAGCATTAGCCGTGTCTCTGGCGTAGCCTCCTGAAACAGAACAATTCGTTACGGTGAGAACTCACCAACTCATCGTGCCAATCTACGATGAAGATGACAAGAAAGAGGATATTAAAGAAGTACATTCAACTCAAGTCGATTTCAAACCCCGAGATTGGCGTTTCTCTATCATTGATTATGTCTTGCATGGAATCTTACCAGAGGATGTGAAGGAAAAGGACTCAATCCGACGAAGAGCACCAAGATTCTACTATAACACGGAGAGTCGAACGCTATATCGTTTAAAGAAGCAGAAGAAGTCCTGAAAGAGACGTACGAAGGGGTTTGTGGTGCACACCAACTTGGCCCCAAACTTTATGACTGCATCAGAAGAATGAGATATTATTGGCCCACCATGATTAACTATGTGGTCGCATATGCCCGAAAATGTCACGCGTGTCAAGTGCACGCGAATTATATACACCAACCCCCGGAGCATCTGCATCCTTCGGCTACATCATGGCCTTTTGAGACTTGGGGAATAGATATCGTTGGTCCTATAAATCTCCCGTCGGCCAAAGGTGATCGATTCATTTTAGCCATTACTGATTATTTCTCCAAGTGGGCTGAAGAGATTCCTCTCAGAGAAGTTAAGACAAGTAACGTTATTGCATTCATCAAGCACCATATTATCTACTAATATAGTGTCCCAAGATGAATCATACATGACAATGGCCTTCAGTTTGTTAGTAATGTATTCATCAGATTTTGCGAGAAGTTTAAAATTCAAGATATCTCGTCAATAGCTTATAATCCCATAGCAAACGGATTAGCTGAAGCCTTTAACAAGACTATCATCAAGCTTTTATCAAAACTCATGAAGACTAACAAACGAGACTGCGATGATAAACTCGGCAAAGCACTATGGGCTTACCGCACCACAGTTCGCACGCCTACTGGCGCAACCCCGTACTCTTTGGTGTACGGGTGTGAAGTTGTTCTTCTGTTAGAAATACAAATTCCATCCCTTCGAATCACTCTCGCGACCTAGATGACGACTGAAGAACAACATCAATAACGTCTCGAAGAACTCGAGATGCTCGACGAGAAATGCTTAGAAGCTCAACAGCACATTGAGTTCTACCAAGCCAGAATTTCCCGAGCTTTTGATAAAAAGGCTCGGCGACGGAGTTTTAAAGAAGGAGATTTAGGCACTGTTTGGCAACCAAAAAAAGTGTCTTATCTAAGAGCTTGTGTCTTATTGACTTGGTCAATAAGCTATTAGAGCTGTTTGGTGATCAAAAATAGGAGGATATTATTTTGAAGATTGTGTCTTTTGCAAGTAGCTTTTGGAAAGCTATCTTAAGTAGCGTTTGTCTTTGGGAAGGAGCTGCTAATTTTTTTCTTCCGTTTTTACCCATAATAATTCTAATTTTATATCAATAATATTACATGTCTTTTTTAGTCATTTAACAAATTTAAGCTAGTTGTACAGCTACTTTTGCCAAACAGCTCTAGTCAATCAGCTAGCTACATAGCTAACAGCTTTTAGCTACAATTTCACAGCTTTCAGCTATAATTTCACAGCTTTCAGCTAGCTTAACAGCTTTCAGCTATAATCTTGAAGCTTTCAGCTAGTTTTGCAAAACAGAGCCTTAGTCTTAACTGAACGACGGCCTATGATCCTTAACTCTAAGAAGAAAGGCAAATTTGAACCCAAATGGGAAGGGCCGTTCATAGTAGAGACAGTCTATTCGAGTGGCGCATATCGCCTCATTACCAAGAAAGGCGATCGGCTTATGATGCCGATAAATGGTAAGTTCCTAAAAAATACTATCCTTAGTATATTCAGGATAACTAATGTATCAGGAAGTTCCAAGAAGAATACTGCATGTGGTATTCTTAGGGATAACCCAGTTGCTATGTAAGCAATTTATAAGAGATCAACACTTGGACTCTAAATATATTCAAAGTTGAAGTGTATTTTATTGTTGATATTGAATTCACCAATTCTCATGAGTTCTTTTGTTGAAGTGAGATTTGACCTTTTTGACAGATCAACCTTTCCTCGCAAAATCCTCCACTCATCAAGTCAATCGACGATGGGCCAACCAAAATTTCTATCGCCAATTCATGGCAATTTTTAAAGCTTGACATGTTAAGTCCGATCACTTGACATCAAAATCCTCCATCGAGTGGCTAGTATAAGCCGGTACTTCTACTGTTACCTGTATTCCACTCCCTTTGCTTTCAGGTCAAATCTATAAAAGTTAGGGCCAAAACTAGATTTGTCCTCTTGATTTCTTCCATAAACGAGAGGTCCACTTTCAATTTGAGCAATCAAACCTATAAAAGTTAGGATTGTCTCCGATCTCACTTAGTCAAACCTGCAGATAGTTTAGACTAAGATCGTGTCATCACTTTCGATAAACGAAAAACTTCCATCTTTTCCCTTTTCAGCCAAACCTATAAAAGTTAGGGTCGAAATTGAAATTTTCCCTCAATAAATGAGGAACTCTTTTCTTGGATCAAGCAACCAATCCTATAAAAGTTAGGGTTGTTTGAATCTTTCCGATTCTCGAAGTGGAGATCCCACTCCTAGTTTTATCTTTTCGAATTCTAGGGGTGGAGATCTCATCTCGAGTTTCCTTTCCAACTGAAGATAGAATATAAAATTCTTCCTTTTCAGTGCCGGGAGAAAGAATATAAAATTCTTCCTCTTCCATTTCTTTTTTGGATTTATCTTTACTCTAAACAATACCTGGGGCCAAGAATATAAAATTCTTCCGCTCTAACATCGGGTTTGTCTTTACCCTGAGAAAAGACATAATTCTCAACTTCCAATCCGCGCACTTCATTCATGGGGAATTTTATCTCGACTCCTAAATAGAGATAAGTCTACGCCTAACACGTGTTGCCGGTTTAGTCTTTCACCGAGTGAAAAAGACATCTGAGTACGAGTCTGGGGACTTTTATCCCGAATCCTAAGTAGGGATGAGTCGGCGCCTAACACATGTTGTCGGGTATCATATTCCCATAAGAAATGGTGAAGTCTATGTATTCAAAATCATAGCACCGAGTCTAACAGAATTAACTCTCTTAGCACAACATTACATGTGAAACGGGTTTTAATAATTCACATGCTAGTCCGATTCAAACGGTAATCGATAAAGGCTCATCAAACCCGTTGAAGGCTGGGGGTTTGCCAAAAATCCTAAGTCTGCGCCTAACACGCGTTGCCGGATGCCATATTTCCATAAAAAATGGTGAAGTCTATGTATTCAAAGTCATAGCATTAAGTCTAAGTGAATTAATTCTCTTAGCACAATGCCACATGCGGAACGGACCAAAATAATCTGCATGCTAGCCCGACTCAAACGGTAGTCGGTAGAGGCTCATCAAACCCGTTGAAGGCTGGGGGTTTTCCAAAAATCCCACAAGTGTTATGGTTGATTATTCCACACAGAATAAGACATCAAAATAAAAGAGGTATAATATAAAAAAAGAAATATCTTCTATTAATAAAAATTGAGTTTGTAGGTACAAAAGTCATGGTCAATCTACATGAAGCTTATGGATAAGAACTTGTTGCTCTAACTTCGACAACTCTTCCACATAAGCTTGCTCGAGCTCACCCTGCAACGTAGCCTTCATGGATTCCTCATCAGCAGCCAATATCCGTGCAGCCTCCGCCTTCATCTCGGTTAACTTCTCTTTGAAAAGTTCTAGCTGTTTGGACACTGTATTTACAGTACCCTTTGTATGAGCCTTTGTCATCTCCAAAATAGCTTGAGCATCTTTGACTATCTTATGTTCCGATTCGAGTCGTTTTATTGTGGTAGCACCTGATGCGAGAGAAGAGTCAATTTCGTGAAGGGCTGTCAATATATCATTAAAAACGGCTTCCGTTTGCTGGACACAACTCTCTTGTTATCGAATCTTAAGATTGGCAGATATTTGAGCCTCTCACCAGGTCTGCAGTCGGGTCTCTAACTGAGCGGCCACATATAAAGGAGCACCGACAGCCTGGAATTCCTTCAACCTTTGAAATTCGCGCTCGAGATGGTCTAAGTCCGCAATAATAACATCTGCCAGATCCGAGTATCCTTGATTTCTTATAAAAGTCACTTGATTATCAAGATAAGCTTATCAAGCTTGCCATTCACAAATGAGAAGAAGGAAGTAATCTCTAAGTGAAGAAGGACTTTATCAGGGTCATCATCCGATAACAGAGTCCTGACCATATCATTGAGCCGAGAAGAAGGCCCTACAAAGAAAAGATGATATTGCCGTTTAGTCTACTCCCATGAGAAAGACGAAGCCTATGTATTCAAAGTCATAGCACCAAGTCTAAGTGAATTAATTCTCTTAGCGCAACGTTATGTGCGGAACGGGTCCAAAATAATCCGCACACTAGCCCGACTCAAACGGTAGTCGGTAAAGGCTCATCAAATCCGTTAAAAGCTAGGGGTTTGCCAAAAATCCCACAAGTGTTATGGTTGACTATTCCACACAGAATAGGACGTCATAATAAAAGAGAGATAATAAAGAATATATTCTATTAATAAAAACTGAGTTTGCAGGTACAAAAGTCATGGTCAATCCACATGAAGCTTATGGTTAAGGACTTGTTGCTCTAACTTCGACAACTCTTCCACATAAGCTTGCTCGAGCTCACCCTGCAACGTAGCCTTCATGGATTCCTCATCAGCAGCCAATATCCGTGCAGCCTCCGCCTTCATCTCGGTTAACTTCTCTTTGAAAAGTTCTAGCTGTTTGGACACTGTATTTACAGTACCCTTTGTATGAGCCTTTGTCATCTCCAAAATAGCTTGAGCATCTTTGACTATCTTATGTTCCGATTCGAGTCGTTTTATTGTGGTAGCACCTGATGCGAGAGAAGAGTCAATTTCGTGAAGGGCTGTCAATATATCATTAAAAACGGCTTCCGTTTGCTGGACACAACTCTCTTGTTATCGAATCTTAAGATTGGCAGATATTTGAGCCTCTCACCAGGTCTGCAGTCGGGTCTCTAACTGAGCGGCCACATATAAAGGAGCACCGACAGCCTGGAATTCCTTCAACCTTTGAAATTCGCGCTCGAGATGGTCTAAGTCCGCAATAATAACATCTGCCAGATCCGAGTATCCTTGATTTCTTATAAAAGTCACTTGATTATCAAGATAAGCTTATCAAGCTTGCCATTCACAAATGAGAAGAAGGAAGTAATCTCTAAGTGAAGAAGGACTTTATCAGGGTCATCATCCGATAACAGAGTCCTGACCATATCATTGAGCCGTGAAGAAGGACTTTATCAGGGTCATCATCCGATAACAGAGTCCTGACCATATCATTGAGCCGAGAAGAAGGCCCTACAAAGAAAAGGGTCATCATCCGATAACAGAGTCCTGACCATATCATTGAGCCGAGAAGAAGGCCCTACAAAGAAAAGATGATATAGATACCTTTGAAACCTTAGCCGAAGTTCTGAATCAGTATCGAAAAAAAAATTTACCAAAATCAAGTGATGTTTCTCCAGGTTGATGTCCCGCACTTGGTTCTGCCGGCATGACTTCTTGGACTCTTAAGACTATCGCCGATGTCGCAGCCATCGACGTACCAACCCTATTAGTTGGTCTCACGTCCTGCTCAACAGGGTTAATCCCCACAGCTACAGTAGTCATCTTGGTTTCCAGGATCGTGTGCTGAGTTTGGGCCACTGACGACTGAGTTTCTATAATAGTTCCTGCCAACAGCAAGAAATCAAGACCCTCAGGAACATCAAATATCCCAACAATAGTAGTTGTATCAGTCTTTACGACTGGTCCTACAAGTATGACTCCCTTAAGGCTAAGTAAAACTGATAAGAGAATAACTTTCACAGAAGGACAAAATCCATACCTACATAAAAACCAGCTTCGATGACCGGTTTAACAATTTCAATAATCGGTTCAACAGCATCTCAACGAGTTTGTTTTGACAACATGTTATCAAGTAGCCTGTCGCCAGAGCCCGAAGGGTCTTGTATGGGATCAGACGAAGGTGTATCGGCTGCATGATGAAAGGTTTCTTTATCATTTGGGTCTTCCATTGAAACATCTGAAGAAAATTCTAAGTGTTAAGACATGGAAAGAGAGGTTGAAAATTAGCAATGAAAGAGAATTAAATTCACCTTCGGTGGTGACGGCATGCTCTTCAACCCCAACGCCAACAATCGCCTCCTGTAACTTTTCTAAAAGAGCCAGAAGCATATAAGCAATTAGAGGAGGGACGAACTCTGAGTCGTTTAATACCCAAGATTGCAATCTAAAAGGTGTACTACCGGTAATAGGAATACCTAGGCTAGCAACCACCGTGGGCAAATCAGTTCCAACACCCGCCAAACCCTAACCCACGGCCTCATCTGCTTGTGGCACAAAGCATGACTCTCCAAAAAAGGTTAAGTCGGGAGAAGGGGGATCGTACATCATTGTGCCTTCATCATGATCCTCTAAAATATAAAACTCACTGAGTTTAAAGCTCAGTAGAAGAAAAGATTGGAAGGATGATAAGAGCCGAAATATTACCTTCCTCACCAATGAGTGTATCGTTGACCACCTCCGTTTGGGAAGTCTGAGGTTTCACGCGTCGTTTAATGGTCAACTTCAGGCATTTGGTAGGTCGTACCTCTTTAAAATCCATAGGTCTATCCTGTGTAGATGCGGCACATGACTCGATTTGCGGTCCTGCTTGAGTTATAGCCCGAGATCGAGTACGAGGGACAAGGTTACATCTTCCCTCTTCTTCTTCAGAATCTACATTTGAAAGTTCAACAATCATCCTATTGTAAGTGGGCAAAATTCTCCATTTTTTACGAGTTCTAAGTCGACGAGCTCGATCAGCAATCAATAAGTCCTATAGTTCTTTACAAAAAGATTCAAACAAACCTGCCACGTCTTCCTCGAAGTCACTATTGACTTCCGTAGCACCACCAGCAGCGACTTCATTTTCTTCGGAAGTTTCCTCCTCAGAAGCAAATGACTCCTCTTCTATTTCCTCCATTTTCTGCTTGCCTTTGCTTGAGGGACCAACGAGCTTCTTTTCGCACCTCCTTCTTTCTAATTCATCTTCTCGGACTAGCCTCACAGCGATACGCGATGCAGCTTCCGCCCTCAGATCCTCAATCGACCGCAGGGGGACGGGCTCGTTAGTAGCCATGATCCATTTGCAGTATAGATATATGAGCTCTAAGTGACACACTATTCGGGTGACAAAATTTGGCACCAGTACAGCCCGTCACATTCTATAGCCAAGCGTGAACGTAGCCAAGCGTGAACGCCATCCACTAGACTGCCACGAGTGTGAAACTGTTGGTTCGGATTCCCAATGTATAGTTGGTCGTATCCAAATTGACGGGCGAACCGGCACGGCATATAAGGCTCTAAATAGCAGTGCTCCTTTACCCGAAAAATGAGATGGCCAGGCCTTATATTCATGAGCCACCTGAAGCACCCAACATCAAGACAAGTTCGATCGGTTCCGGGCACTTCTATGTTAGCAAGCATCCCACCATATTTGCTAGCAAAGCGAGGGAAACATGGGTTGATTACCCAGCCCTTTTGCGTATGCAAACTCCTCCTGATTTCCGTGAGGTCCTGAGCTTTCCACCTACACCCTTCGAATAATTGTAGTAGGGGGTAGATAGATTCGTATTAGTAGGGGGCGACATCAAATCAGGGCGATGGAGAACCAACCATCCCATCAGATAAGTGTATGGGAGTTTTGCCTTCGCCACAGGGATCTTCGCAGATGGTGTCTCGTCAGTTTGAGTAAAAGCCGTGACTACCTGACGAAGTCCGCGATGTATGTCGGCAATCATTGCTGGAAAAAAGAAATAGGCTTCTCCCATAAGCAAGCTGGACGACCAGGAATAATACCTCTATCGACAGGGCATCTAAGGTCTGATATGGTACTACACATTTCTTCAACCAAAGTGCTATATAACCAGCCAATAAAGTTTTAGGATGGATGGGCTTCTGGGTGTATCATAAGAAAGTTTTGAATTTAGTCCCCGCAAAGAATTTGTCTTGGGAACTCGCGATAGTATGGGAGCAGGCACCGCACTTCTCAATCAATCTATTAATCTCTTGGGAAGTCAGCGGTTGCAACTCACAAACTTCCTCATTAAGTTTCTCCAAGTTTTTAAATAAATAGCAAGAGTATTGCTTCAAGCTTTTTTGAAGAGATTTCTTCCTCGTAACCGGATTAGTGCCTACAAAAACAATCAGATAATGACACGTGAGTTCCCATAACATGTCATATCAAGCAGGCTTGTGGATCTTCAACTGTTGTAACTCTTGATTGGAGGGAAAATATTCCTGATACGGTATATCTCCTAATTATAGTCCGGAGACTTTGTGCATCTCGTGAAAAGGTAATCCTAATTCTCCGTTCCGTGTGAGAAAGATGTTAGCATCTATATTGTATAGCTCTATTAACCCCATGAAGTGAAGAGCACTCACCTTTAATCTGTATTGGATGGCCCGAATAGCTTCATACAATCTTATCGACTTTAACTCAACACCCTAGCGATGGAGGACATAACTTGTCATCCGACCCCACCATGCTTTGTCTGAAGAATGAGACTAACCAAAGCACCGGTAATTTTCGATAGGTAGCTCACACCCTAGCTCACCAAGGCGATTCTTCACAGTGCGAGCTATTATAGGCAGTTCCCCTTTAGGCGGGTCCTCCAATCCCATCACGCCCGGGTGTAACCCTGTAATATGTGTTCTGCCACTAGAACCCGGAAGTGAATGGCTGGTGATGTATCCGCAAGGGATATTGGTATGTTCTTCTGTCAAGGTCCATGGCATCTGTCACGTCACCGCTTGCCCCCACAATTCCGTTAGTGAACGATGACGAGGGAATGGAGGGAGATATAAGCAAGTTATGCCGTCACAGTGTAGCCACTGCTCATCTTCAAGCTTTATGACATCTGGATACGTCACAGAATCGCCAAACAGGTAATGTGTCTTCCTTAAAGGATGATCAGGATCCATATCCTCAGCAAATGGCGCGTCTATAATTAACTGGCGCGTATTACGACGACCCCCTCCTGTACTAACTTACAGAATTCATCTGGGAGGTCCAAAGCGAATTAAGAAGTGTGCGGAATCGACGCCAGATTATCAACGGCAGTATAATACCTGCTCCTACGGCCATCTATCTTGAATTAAGAAAATGGCGTCGCCAGGTATTCAATTGAAATAAAGTGGGCGTGTTTATCAAACACGTTTATGAAGAAATATCAATACAATACAGGGGTTGAATTCTCTTCACCAATCCGTGAAATAGAGTCACCACCTTATAATTGGCGAGACTATTTTAGTAGTATTACGAACTCACAAGATGACGTACATCTTCACACAAATAACACGGTGATGCACCCTATCTTACGAAACATAATACGGTAGAAAATCGCCCCATATGGCCTTGAGATGCGTTTTGACCAAGCAAAACGTATCTGATAAGCATCTACCCCCACAAAGGAGGATATCAACTCTTCCCAACTAGCTCACCAAGGAGAACAGAGTGGGGATGTAAGATAGAAGCATCCACCCCCACAAAGGAGGATATCAGCTCTTCCCGACTGCCTCACCAAGGAGGACAGAGAGGGGATGCAATACGACATAATGAAGATTGAATTCATAAGCAAGAAGTTATGTTCATAAACAAGAAATTATGAGGGCTTACTAGTAAAAGATGGATGCTCCCTCTCAGGCGATTGAGTAGCTGAACGGGTCCTCGGGAGGCGTGATCTCCTCGTCGACATGGCTAATCTGTAATAAAGATCAACAGCTCAGTCAGATCAAGAATCAAGATACATGAACCGAAAGCTTAAAAGGGAAATTGTGAATCTTCGACTGAAATTCTATGAAATGGAATTTTCCAGTTAAAGGTCCAATTAAACCTATATGGCATCCTTGAATCGAGTTAAAGATCACAGAGGCAAATATAAGATCTTGACCACATGAAACATGCAGACTTATAAGTTCATAGAATTACTCGAAATCGAAGCATGGATGTTGACTTAAGTTTTGAAATCACACATGCATATATACATGAGTATGAACAAGAATTGAGTGGCATTAAGTCATTTACACAACCAAATACCCCAAGGTCTTAATGTTGACAAGGATTTGAAACTAAACTTCCAAGAAATTCAAACTAAACCTATATGCAAGTTTGGATCCAAGTCATCCAGCCATGTACAAATTCAGATTCAAATCATTCGGCTATGTACAAGTTTGAATTCAAGTCAATTCTCGGCCTTACACATGAACAAATTCAAGGCATATACAAGAGCTCGATCATATACAAGAGTAGCTCAAACTCAAAGTTCTCGAGCTATATACAAGTTTGGATTCAAATCATTCGGCTATGTACAAGTTTGAATTCAAGTCAATTCTCGGCCTTACACATGTACAAATTCAAGGCATATACAAGAGCTTGATCATATACAAGAGTAGCTCGAACTCAAGGTTCTCGAGCTATATACAAGTTCGGATCCAAATCATTCGGCTATGTACAAGTTCGAATTCAAGGCATACACGAGTTCAATCATATACAAGAGTTCAATCACATACAAAAATTCTGTCACATACAAATTCAGTCAATATACAAGTTCGGATTCAAGTCGTCAAGCATCAACCAAGAGTTATACAAAATCCTACCGTGACCAAATCCAAGTTAACAAGCTTTTAGCTTCGATTCATCCCGTATACAAATATTCAGACAGCAAACTAAGAAAAGTCTCAGCCATGTCTACATGCGAGGTCATAAGTTCAGATCAACAATTCCCAAATAGCTTTCAAATAACTCAGGAATTTCAACTATGATTCAAAGTTTTTTTTTAAGAAAAAAAAAGAGACAAGTTAATGAGGGGTTCAAGGGCAATTTTCACCTGAAGTCTATGAAGTGATCAAGGAGGGAGCTCAAAGTTCGTCAAATACCAAAGAGGGTTATTTCCTGTCAGGTTCAAGAAAGAAAGAGGAGTTAGAAATCGGGGTCAGATTCGAAGCTCAACATGGGGGTTCATCACAACTTCGAGATTAAAGCAAAGTCAAGAATGGAATTCGGCCAAATTTCAACCACCAGTCAAAAAAAAATTCGGCCATGAACAGTAAAAAAATTCGGCCATCATTTAATTTTAGTTTTTCGCCCAAATCCAATTCGGCCAACAAAGAGTTTTTAGCCATCAATTTTAGTTCTTCGCACAAATTCAAAAATAAAGTTCAAAATTTTGGCCATCATCCCAACATCAATTTAAGTTTTCCCCAAATTCAAAAATTAGGGTTTCAACCATCAAACCATGAATTCAAAGGCAAGAATTCAAAACTGAAGTTAAATGGGCAATGAAAGAAGACTTACCCAAGTTTCAAGAAGGTTGTAGCTTGAAGAAGAGGAAAATCCCAAATTGCCAAGCCCTAGCTTGTGAAGTGACAAAAATTCGGCCAAGCTCAGGAACTTCTCAAAAGCCTTTTGATCTTAGCAAAGTTGAAGAGTTTGAAAGTTCTTAAAGGAGAAGGATTTCTATAGTAGAGGAGTTCTTGAAGAGATGAGGTTTGGGGAAGGAGAAAAGAAACTGAAATTTTAGAGGAAAGAAGAGCTGGAACCGAACTCTGAGGAAGGAAGAAGAAGAAAAAAAATGGGGGTTTTTACCCCTTTCCCAGACCCCGACCCGCGTTCCGCGGGTCGGACTTGTGTCCGACCCGCGTGCTCACAGGTCGGATTAATCCGACTCGCGATCACGTGGGTCGGATCCATCTGACCCGCGTGAACGCGGGTCAGACTCTTATTAGGGCCTGTTTCGTTGTATTCTTGCCTGATTTCGTCCGTTTTCGGAATGTTCGGGGTCCAATTTCATCTCCCGGATAACTTTGCGGCATTTTCACTCATATTCGGAATGTTCGGAGTTCAATTTCATCTCCCAAATAATTTCGTAGTATTTTTGCCTATTTTCAGAATATTCGGGACCTAATTTTATATTTTGGGTGATTTCGCGGTATTTCGCCTATTTTCAGAGTATTTGGGACCCAATTTTATATTTTGGGTGATTTCGCGGTATTTCGCCTATTTTCAGACTATTCAAGACCTAATTTTATATTTTGGGTGATTTCGCGATATTGCGCCTATTTTCAAACTATTCGGGACCTAATTTTATATTTGTGGGTGATTTCGCGGCATTTTAGCCCACTTTTGGAATATTCGGAGTCCGATTTCACATTTCTGGTCATTTTACGGTGTTTTCGTCTATTATTAGAATATCCGAGAGCCAATCTTATATTTTCGAATAACTTTGAAGCGTTCCTCTAACTGCAACGGGTACATGAGTCTAAACGGTTTCCCATTTTTGATGGGAAGTTCCTAGAGAATATTACATATAATAATTCTTAAGGATAACATGGCAACCTCCGACGGGTACACGAGGCTAAACTAATTCACGAATCTCCTAGGAGCATACGAGTATAAACTAGCTCTCCTCAGGTTAATACGAAATCCTAAGGTTAACGCCGGCCAACGCGTAGCCCTAGGTCAACGCCGGTCAACGCGTTGCGATAAGAGTCAACGCCGATCGATTCAAAACCCTAAGGTCAATGATGGTCAATGTGTAGCCCTAGGTCAACGTCGGTCAACGTGTTGCGATAAGAGACAACGCCGATCGATTCAAAACCCTAAGGTCAACGCCGGTCAACGCGTAGCCCTAGGTCAACGCCGGTCAACACGTAGCCCTAGGTCAACGCCGGTCAATGTATTACGATAAGAGTCAACACCGATCGATTCAAAACCCTAAGGTCAACGCCAGTCAACGCGTTGCGATAAGAGTCAACGCCGATCAATTCAAAACCCTAAGGTCAATGTCGGTCAACGTGTAGCCCTAGGTCAACATCGGTCAACGCATTACGATAAGAGTCAACGCTGATCGATTCTAAACCCTAAGGTCAACGGCGGTCAATGCGTACCCTTAGGTCAACGCCAGTCAATGCATTGCGAAAAGAGTCAACGCCGATTGATTCAAAACCCTAAGATCAACGCCGATTAACGCGTAGACCTAGGTCAACACCAGTCAACGCGTTGCGATGTAGATAATTAATCCAAAAGTCAACTCAATGACACATCAACAAAAATCTACTCACAAATTCCGGTTCAAGGCTTTAATAACGGTCAGACAATAAATGTAGCACCGGGAAAAATTTTAGCTATTCGACAAAATACAGAATATGTTGAAATATGGGGAAGTCAAGAATCAAAACCATCTGCAGGCCCTTTAACACTGACTGAAGGTGGGAGTCCATCATATCCAAAGCATTTCACACTCCTCTATAAAAGAATGAGGCTGAAACACTTTGGAGGGGGTATCTGTAGGCATCTAAAATTGCCTATGAGAGCCCGCACGAAACTCGAAGTAATGAGTGGGCGAGTCAATAAGATTCATCTAATCAGCTCACGCACGTCGGTTAGCGCACACACACCATTCGACCCGTGCGCGTCGGTCAATGCGCGAATGTCAAACCAGTCCGTGCGCATCGATCAGCGCGCGCACATCAACTAGCTCGTGCCCGTTGGTCAACGCGCGCACACCAACTAGCTTGCATGCATTGATCAACACGCGCACGTCAAACCAGCCCGTGCGCGTCGGTCAGTGCGCGCACGTCAAATCATCTCGTGTGCCATCGGTCGAACGCACGCACGTCAAACCAGCTCGTGCATGCCGGTCAATGCGCGCACGTCAAACCAGCCCGTGCGCGTCGGTCAGTGCACGCACGCCAACTAGTTTGCACGCGTTGATCAACACACACGCACGTCAAACTAGCATGTGCACGTCGGTCAGCGCGCGCATGTCAAATCATCTCATACGCGTCAATCAAACGCGCGCACGTCAAACCAGCTCATGCGCGTCGGTCAACACGCGCACGCTAATCAGCTCGTGCGCATCGATCAACACGCGTATGTTAACCAACGCGCGTTTGACGGTTAGTCTCGCGACGAAGCGTACAAGTCAACAAATCGACCGAATACGCGAAAAGAACAAGATCCGGAAGAAAAATACCAGGAAGAGAAGAAGTCGGCGGATCGGATCTGTCCGACCCGCCCGAACGCGCGAGACGGGATAG
>NC_033797.1:81267679-81319260 GCF_001876935.1 Asparagus officinalis | reverse complement strand
ACCCGCGCGAGCGCGGGTCGGATCTGTCCGACCCGCGCTACACAGTCTGAGACCCGAAATGCATTTTGATGGTTTTAAAGTTGTTTTTCACAGGATTTGTATGTTCCAGGGGTTCCTAACTGCCTTGATATCATCCCCAAACGTGATTAGGCTGTTGTTAACTGAAGATAGAGCTAAATCACTTGTTCTCATCCAAATAACCGCATCCGAGGCCTATAAATATGAGCCAAAGGCCTTCATTTTATCGATCTAGAATTTTATCAAGAGGACGAGGTGCTGCTGGATTGAAGAGTGAAGGAGCACGAAATTTTAGCAAAGGTCAATGAGATCCCGGCGAACTTCAGCACTGAAGAGGAGTCATTCGAAGTATCTGAAGCCGTGCACGTCCGTTCCTTGAGATTAGGCTTGGTCTTAATCTAGAGAAGAGCCCTGATTTTGCTTGGTCGATCTCAGCGCTTCTAGCAAATACCCCCTTGGTGAGGTAGGAGCTCTGCCTAATTTTTCAGCAACCGGATCTGATTCGCGGTCGTCCACAGATAAACCCTGGCACAAGAAAAGATCCCAAGCAAGCAGAAGACCGATAAACGATCTCTGCGTTTGTTTGACGAGGGTTGTAATTTTTGTTTTCATTGTGTAAGAGTCTTATAAAAAGACTATCTTTTTTATTTTTATTGTAACGACTAAAGTTGTAATGAATACCGCAATGAATATATCAACTTTCGACGCAAACAATAAGAAGTAAAATCAAAAAACTACTCTCTATCGATTACAGTGTAGTCGACTAATCATATTAGCAGTCAACTACAAAACCTGCAGTTTTATTTTTTACACTAGTTTTGGCATATTGGATCCTATATCTACCTAACCCAAAACCCAATACCCATTAAACCTAAGTAATTTTGATCTCAACCATTCATTTTTAACTTAATAAATCATGACCTTCCATCACATTTCACTTTGATCAAATCTCAACCTTTCATTTGATTTTTTTGATCTAATATTGGCCACTCATTTTTAACTAAAAGAAACTACCCTAACTCCTTCCATCACTCATGTTTTTTTACCCCCAAAAACTGCACAAACCCTCATCTTCCTCATATCATCCAATTCTAAAGGTTAGGGCATCTTCTCTTTCTCATTTTCACTCAAAATTTTTTATCAAATTTCTTGTCTACTTTGAGTTTTCCAGTCTCAGTAGTCGAGTACAGCTTTAATTACCCGACTACATCTAGGATTATAACAGTTTGGTAAGCTCTCTTCCTTTATTTCATTTCAAATTTCAAAATTGAATAATGTCAAAATCAAAGAGGCCTAGGTCTGGTCCATCAAATGTAGTTGAAGATTATTCAATTTATCTTAAAGACCCCTCCTTACTTGCCCAATTTAAGGAATTTCAATCTTTCGAAATTATACCTGGTAGATTTATCAAATTTGATGATTTCATCACTTATAATTTCAGTGATTACTTTGCAAATGTTGGATTATTAGATCTCTTTTCCTCTGAAAATACGAAACCATATTATCCATTATTGGTTCAACTATTTTATGTCAATATCACTATATATGAAATCGATCGTCAATCGGATGTTCTTAACACACTTGTTAAAGGAATTGAAATCAATATGACTACTAAGAAATTAGGTAAATTTTTTAATGTTTATTATCAAGGTGTTAGTCTTCCAACTATCAAAATGAATGATGAAAATTTGTTTAGAAATCATATTTTCCTTCCCGATTATGGCAAACCTCTCAATAATTCAATAAACTTAGGCATATCCCTAGGTTTATAGCTTGAATTCTTGCTTACAACCTTTTTCCAAAAATAGGGAGTTTTCATTTTATATCTCTTGATCTAGCCAAAGCCTTCTATACAATTATAGCTAATATTAAGATTAATTGGGTTGAGGTGTTTTATGAAAATCTTTTAGTCTTTCCTAAGGGATCTCTTCCATTTGGAGCTTTTCTTACGAGAATATTTGAGGCGTATCATGTTGATCTAGAAACTAAAACTTCTAATATTTTCTCCATCGACCTCTTTGATTCCAATGCCTTAACTCAGATGAAATTAAGCAACTTTGAAATTCACTAAGATGAACCTCACCTTCAACCAGAACAAAATCCCTAAGATATACCACAAGCCACTCATGAAGTTGGACCCTCTACTAGTCATTTTCCACCATCAATGAATGAACCTTCTTGCTTCTCCGACGCCCAATATAATACATTGTCTGCTAGAATACTTGATTTGGAATTGGGACAAAAAGCTTTGTATGATCAAAATGTATTTGTGCTGAAGAGTCAAGAAAAATTAATCAACAAATTTGATATCCTGGAGATGAAGTTTGACATAATGAATATGAAGATTGATACCTTTGACATGAAGCTCAATGCCTACTTCTAAGAAAATCAACCTCCACCAGGACAATCCACTTAGAAGCTTATTCATGCATCATGTAGCTTTGCATTAGTTTCATGTTTATGTTAAAAACAATGACTTATGTACATTTGTTTAAATTTAGTTTCAAAAACTATGTGAGTTGTTTGTCTTATTTAAGACTTGTGTAATATGTCGTACGTTGCTACTATGTTTAAGTTTATGCGTTCAAGACTAAGTATGAATTTGTGTTTCAAGTTATCATGCTTAGTATGATTATTTCCTAAATATTGTGTTCATGAGCTACTTATCTTAAAAAACAGATTGTGAAGATGGAAATTGTTAAAATTTTGGTATTTATGGCAAGCCTTTGCCTACCCATATGGATGGGTGAAGTGATGGACTATGTTCATAATCTGGAAGATCTTTTTGAGGTATTGGCACATGAAAAAGAAATTATGACATGTATAGGATAGATGTTTATTTATTTTTTGTTAATGACAAAGGGGGAGAATGGTATAAATGTTAGTTATGATATAATATATGAATTGTAGACTCTAATATGCTTTTATGCCAGTAAATTATTTGTTCCTAAATGTTTGACTCTTTTAGAATATACTTACATATGCATAAATTATTCGTCATCATCAAAAAGGGTAAGAATGTTGGATATCATGTCCCAAAGATCTAATTTTGATGATAACAATTTATTCGTTATGTGCATCACTATGAATATTATTAAGCACTAACATATCAATGCAGCTATCAACATCAAATATGAACAAGTACAATATGAGTTCAAGGCATCATGAAGTAAAGAAGATGACGTGCTTATACATCTATGTAAATTTTATATTTTCTTTACTTAGAAATTTTGTACAAGCCTTGATCACTCATACATACACACACACATAGTGATTAGAACACACTAACACATGCTTAGGGTATTGGTTAACAATAGATATCCCCTATGTTAACCATTAGAGTTTATAACTTATTAATAAGTCTAAAAATATTTTATTCATATCAGTTTTTATCGCTTAGTAGTTGACCAATGACTACTTGTAGTCGACTACTAAAGTTCAGATCAAAAATATAAGTTTCTGTCAAATTACAATTTAGTTGACTAATAACTTTTTTATAGTCGACTACTAAACACTTAGGCAAAATCTTAGTTTCTATAAAGTTACAGTGTAGTCGACTACTAGACCATATAGTCGACTGCTAAAAGTCATTTTAAAATCTTAACTTTCTGTTATTTACAGTGTAGTCGGCTATTACACAGTATAGTCAACTACTCAGCTTTAAATTTAAATTTCAGGCTTTCTATCATTTATAGAGTAGTCGACTAATGACCAGTGTAGTCGACTACTAAGAATAATCCTGAATTAACAGAGTCTATTTTAACTCAGTGTAGTCGACTACAATGACAGTTTTCTGACATTTCAGAATTAGAATTTGAAACTGTTTTAGCCGTTTTTGTTTCATTAATTGACTTTGAAAACCTATCTTTTCAAGCGCTTTAAAGAGGTTACAAGTTCAAAAATTTGGTCAACTAATTCCTATCCATAAGATTCAATATTTGTGCATTCTCAAGAGTTCAAAACATTCATATTTTTTACTAAGTGTTGAGAAAATTATTCTCTGAGTTAGGATTTGATCTTCATCCAATATACAACTTATTTAGGCAACTTCAAGAGATTAAAAATATTCCTAAGCCAGTGCTATACATCACTACACATTTAAGGCTTATAGGAATTGTGTTGTTGATTCAAGAAAAGTTCTCTCTGGTGTGAGAGTTATAATCTCTTGGTGAAGAGATTGTGTTCAATTTGCATGTCTTGCAAATTGGTCAAGTTTGTTGTTTGATTTTGTAAGTTTTTCAAAATTATAGTGGAACTCTCAAGCGGGATTTTCTTGGGGACTGGATGTACACTGGGGAGGTGGAACCAGTATAAAATGCTGTGTTTGCAATTGTAATTTTCTATGATTTTGCTATCTTTATTAGAATTTATAATCTACTTTGCATAATTTTTAAAAGGTACCCTATTCATCCCACCCTCCCCTCTAGTGTTTTAGTGAGTATTGTATCAGATCCTATAGCTTGTTGCATTATTAAGAAGTTATAATTCACATTTGGTGGCAAGAAGAGCATTTTTGGCATTTGTTTTCTTTGGTAATCCTGTACTCCTTTATAATGACAATTTTCCAAAAAAGATATAAGTATTATAGATGTTAATAATAAATTGAGTCAAACAAATTATTAAAAATTTAACTCATTATAGTCTCCTAGATTATTAAATCTCAAGGTTATAGTGAATCAAATTAGTCCCTATATAAAACGAGTCTCTAATTCAAACATAACCTAAAAATGTAAGTAATACCATAATAGACTTGATTGCCAAACCTCATTAAATATTTGTGTTCTGTGATTTTTTTTAATCTTTTTTTATACCTTCTTTCTTTCTTTGATATGTAGTTATAATTATATTTTTTGTGGTGTTGCTAAAAATCGATCAATTGTTTATCCAATGAAATTCAACAGTGAATTCAAACCCAAACTCAACTTCCTAGCTAGGACTACATGTTAGATCCTAAATTCTGATTGTGAAAACTATCACATATAACACAATATGCATACTGAATTAAAGAGGATCGAAATACTGAATTGCGCAGAAGTGTAGCTGAATCTGAAGCCATGAATAATCTCTTGATTTGTACGGAACAACCTTCCAGATCTGCACGTTCCTTCAAGAGAGTTCCCTTTAGTTTCTGTATCTCTCTCTTATCTCTCTTTGATGATGGGATATCAAAAGATAGGGATGAATTGAACGTGTGATCTGTGGACCATAAGCACTATTTATAGAGATAACTCAAAACAGTTATCCAATTGGTATTTTCTATTTTAGCCCATCATTAAAATAGAAATTCCTCCGTTAACTACACATTAAAGGCCCACATCCTTATCTGATACATTTTAAAAATCATATATGTCTAGATCACTTTAAATTGAGTTTATCTTTATTTAACAATTTACAATGGATAACAATTTTACATATTAGCTCAATGTTGGATTAAAGATCCAACAATCTCCCACTTGGGCTATGTGTGTAACCTCATAGTTATGCATTGCACCAAATAACTATATGAGCTCAACTTTACTGTTATTATTGAAATATATCTTTATTCAATCACATCCATCAATCATACCAACATAGGATCAAAGCAGCCTTCGTTATATCTATCGTAACTAGACACATCAATGGTCACGTATGCTAAGAAAACTGAATGACATGGATCGTGATGTGGATGTGTAACATGAAAATTCATGCAATGTGATCTTAACATGCATATTTCCAACTGGTCCTCTCTTAAAACTTTAGTGAGGTCAAACCATACCAAAATCAGAGTGTAAATAAACTAAAACTTTATTTCTGTAGAAAATAACCTCAAAATATCCATAAATTGAAATAACTAAAAAAATATGTCTATATCATAACACATAAAAATTACAAACTCCCACTAAAACTAAATATCCTCAAAAGACATGACACCCATATGAGTAGTGTGCTCAAGAAACACTTTGGGTGGCAATCCGTTAGTAAGCGGATCCGTAATTATGGAGTTTATCTCGATGTGCTCTATAAACAACTGTCCACTCTGAACTCTTTCTTTAACAACCAGAAACTTGATGTCTATATGCTTCGACTTCGTCGACCCCCTATTGTTATTGGAATATAAAACTGTTGGTTTATTGTCATAATATAACTTGAGTGGTCTATCAACACTGTCCATTATGCGCAGCCCCGTGACAAAATTTTCCAGCCATATCCTCTGATCAGATGCTTCATAACATGCTACAAACTCTGGTTCCATAGTCGAAGAGGCTACTAGAGATTGTTTCACACTCTTCCAAGAGATGGCACCTCCAGCGAGGAGATATATGTAGCCTGATGTAGACTTCATACTATCTTGGCACCCAGCAAAATCGGAGTTAGTATACCTAATGACCTCAAGCTTATCCAACCTCTGATATGTGAGCATGTAATCCTTTGTTATCTGTAAGTACCGCAAGACCCGTTTGGCTGCTTTCCAATGGTCTAAACCTGGATTGTTCAAGTATCTACCCAATATCTCTATAATGTACGCAATATTCGGATGCGTACATGTCTGAGCATACATCAGACCACCTACTGTTGATGAATAGGGGATCTTCTACATTTCCTTTTCCTCATAAGCATTTTTAGGGTATTGTTTGATACTAAACTTGTCTCCCATATCCATAGAAGTTTCACTTGTTTTGCAATACTGTATGTCATATCTTTTGAGAACTTTTTCGATATAGCTCTTTTGTCATAATCCAAGAACACTCCGAGAGCAATCCCGGTGTATCTATATCCCTAACACAAAAGAGGCATCACCAAGATCTTTCATCTCAAAGTTCTTAGCTAGAAATCTTTTGGTTTCGTACAGTAAGCCTATATCATTGCTGGCAAGCAAAATGTCATCGATATATAAAACCAAAAAAATATTCTTTCTCCCACAGAACCTTTCGTATACACAATCATCAACCAAATTCACTTCAAAACCAAACGAGATGATCACTTGATGAAACTTGAAATACCATTATCGAGATGCTTGCTTGAGCCCATAGATGGATTTCTTAAGTTTGCAAACCATATTCTTTGGGTCTCCCAACACAAAGTTATCTGGTTACACCATATAAATTGTTTCATCAATGTCACCATTTAGAAACGTTATCTTTACATCCATCTGATGTAACTCAATATCGAAATGCACTGCCAATGTCATTATAGTCATGAAAGAGTCTTTCGAAGAAACCTGAGAGAAAGTCTCTTTATAATCAATGTCTTCTTTCTATGTAAATCCCTTTGCGACAAGATGACCCTTATATCATTCCACATTGCCTCTTGAATCCCTCTTGGTCTTAAATATCCATTTGTAACCAATGGGTTTCGTACCTTCTGGCAATGGGACAAGATCTCATACGTCATTGTCCTTCATGGATTTAATCTACTCATGCATAGCATCAATCCACTTTTGAGAATTAGAACCTTCGATGACCTTAAGGAAGGTGATCGGATCATCTTCCATCGCCCCAATATCAGCCTCGTGTTCTTGAAGAAATACAATGTAATCATCTTGTTAGCTTTGTTTGGTCTCATATTTATTAGCCTACTCCCTAATCTTATGTTTATAGGAGTGTAAAAATGCTTATAGATGTCCGCACACAGCTCGAGACAAAGAGAAGGCGATAAACGTCATTATCCAAGTCGAAGGGGATCGTCCAAGTCAAAGAGGATCATCTGATGACGATAAGCACATGAAGCGAATCGGTAAAAGCACACAAGTCAACAAATTGACGAAACACGCATAAAAGGGAAAGCAAGTGAACCGAAGGAAATGCAAACAGCCAAAAGAGTCAAAAAGACATAACAACTGGCCAGGAGGCTCGCACAGCTCCGAGTCACCAAATGGTGACTCACACAGCTCAGAGTTACCATGAATATTTGGGCCTCCCAAATTCCCAAAACACGGATTTCGATGTTTTATTAGAATTCTTTCGTCCCAAAACCTCCCTAACTGTTCTGAAACTATTCTTAAGGGCGCCTGTACAGTTATCAACTACAGATGACGTTAAAACACTTGATCTTATCAGAAAACACGGGGACAAAAGCCTATAAATAGAAGCACAGGGTCTTCATTTGAGAGGATCTAAAATCTGAGGGCGAAATGTTGTCCAATTGAATAGTAGACCATGAATTTCAGAGGAGAATTGGCAGATCTTGGCAAACTTTTTCATAAAGAGAAATCCTTCGAAAGATTTGAGATTCTCTCTCTCCCTCTTTCCTCCAAATCAAACCTGGTTTTGATCTCGAGAAAAGCCACAATCTCTCTTGGTCGTGATTGTCGTTGCTGCAATTATTTCCTTCGTGAAGCAAGAGCATAATTACACTTGTCAACCGGATCCGATCCGCGGCGGTCCACGGACTAAAGCATCCCTGACACAGGCAAATATCTCACACAAAGCAACAGGAGATAAACTACTGCTGCGTTTTGTTTCATAAAGTTGTAATCTTGACTTTTCTCATTGTAAGAAGATCTTATAAAAAGATCAACTCAAACTTGTAATCGATAAACGGTGTAACAAGTTTGACAACAATGAAAACAACAACTTTTGATGAAAACAAACTGACAAACACAGTGGGAGCCAACAGCTTCGCTGCCGAAGCTGTCGTGTCATAACTACGGATCCGGATCCTGGTTGACGAAGAAGTCGAGTACGAATTCGACCAACTAATGTTCGAGGAGTATCTGTCGTCCTCCTCCTCCAGGTCGTCCGCCCCTCGCAAGCACAAGAAGATCAACACCCACGTTGCTACTACAATCATTCCTTGTAACGCCCCTCCGGCCTCCAAGAAGGCCGGATCTATAGATTTGGACTACTCCTCAATCAAGGAGATAGCCACTGTAGCCGCGCCAACTTTATCAAAAAGAGCTTGCCAAAGGAAGCGCCAATGCCTTGCGTGCTAATTCACCAAGGCTTTGTAGCCAGTTGACGGGATCTGTTATAAGGCGGACCTGAGGTTTAGGAGGCACCAAACGCCATAATAGCGAGCGAGTACTTTCTCCTCCAAACCAACAGCGGATGAGTGGATCCGCGTCAAAAAGACCCGTTCAACTCTTGCGGAACGTGTTCAGAAACGCTGTGCGTTGCTTGCGCATGCAAGAATCCTTATGCAGGAAGCCAAGAAACTACAGAAAGAAGCCCAAAAACCACCAAAACTACGCAAAGTATGGAGGAAAAAGGGGAAAAAGAAACCCGAAATAGTCAAAAAAGAGAATTTACCTCTTACTGACTCGGCCAAGGCCGAGCCACCCCTTACTAACTCGGCGAAGGCCGAGTCACCACCTACTGACTCGGCCAAGGCCGAGTCACCACCTACTGGCTCGGCCAACCGAGCCGGTTCGGTTCGGTTCGCACCCGGTTCACCTCCACTAGTCCCGTTTAAGCTTTCGACAGCCCCTGTTTCTGTCCCGATGAATCACACACCTCCAGCAGAGCCCCACAGCAGCGTGGACTTATCTAGATTCAAGATGAGGATGGTGGATTGCCTGGGTCCTTTGCACGAGGATCGAGGCAAAGTTCTTATTAAAGAACGCTTGGGCCCATTGATTGAACCCCGGGCAACTCATCAAACTGGGGGTCGTACACGCTCTCGCAACAAGTCAGAGCCTTTCTATAATAGGAAAACTCCTGTAACTGACCATCTTAGACTGCAAGTCAGTGTCCAAGAGCCCGTTAAGGTCCCACGCTCACGAGTACATAGCTCAAAACGTGCGACTCTTGAGAGCGCTAACAAGATATCGAACCCCCAGAAGGAAACGTTTTTGTCTAACGGCAACAATGTTATACCTAGGAAGTCGTGCCAACACACGATAGGTTACTCTGACAATTATACCGATGAGTTGTACTATCATGCTGGGGGTACAAACAGATCTCGAAAGAGGAGTACTCGATAGATGGACTTACATTGTCCGTGTGTGATAATCATATTTTATTACAATTTTATACCTCATTATCTATCTTATATGAATAAATATGACACTAATAAGTATTTTTATCTTTAAATATAGGTTAATGAAGAACAAATCCCAAAAATCTCATCTCTCAACAAAGGTTCTTGAGTAAATGAAGAAATAAAGCAAATGAAAAATCAAGAAGCCCATTGGAAAATCCAATTGCCAAATTTTCCAAAAGCTCAAGCTAGAAAGAAGAAGTAAAGCTCCAAAAGCCCAAAGACCAAGCCCACAAGCCAATGGAAGAAAGGATCCGCGGATAACAAAAGGAGAGCACCACACATCAATGGGCACATCGATGGGCACATCGATGCGCTTATCGATGCGCTTATCGATAGCCTTATCGATAGCTCCGACAGTTTGTTACGAATCAAAGGTTAAAATTTATTATTTTTGGATAAGATTTTAATACAAGGGCTCCCATTCACTGATGTTTACTATAAATAAGGGTAGAGATTGAGGACTTAGAGGTGTGAAAAATTTTATAACTCTATTTGGAGAGGAGGGTTACTCTTAATTGAGAAGACCTTCCAAATTTATAACTTTTGTTACAATTAATAAAAGAATTTTTCTTTACTTTAATTTTTTTTTTTCTTCTTTGTTGAATGATGAGGATGGAGATGAAGAGCAATTTAAAGTTTGCATTTTTTTTATTTTTCTCTTTTATTTTTTTTAGTAATTTCTTTATTATTGCTTATTAGTTACATTTACATTCATGCTTGTAGTGTAGATTTATTTTCTTGTCTTTTTATTTCTTTTTGCACTTTAATTTGTAGAGTAGATTTATTTTCATGCATTTAATTTTTTATTTTATACTTTAGATTTTAATTCTTTGTAGTTAGATTTATTTTTTATTCATAGTTTAGATTTTTCTTTTCTTTTTATTTTTGTAATTAGTTCTTTTTCTTCTTGATTTTATTTCTTAAGATGTGAAATTAATTCTTGTAGGAATCATAGAATTGTATAAAACTAGTCTAATTTCCTTTATATTGTATGAATTATTCTCTTGTACTTAAAATATTCATGTTTAGGATAATCAACTAGAGAACTAATTTGTAGAAGAAGAATTTGATAATTTATACTTATCTTAAATGGTTTGATAGGTTATGCTTATCAATTCTAGGATTACTATCTTGTTGTTATTCTTATCATGAATTGTAATTTTGACTTAGATGATAATTTGATAGGTTATACATTCCTTAAATGGTTTGATAGTCTATACTTAATAAATCTAAGTTGTAATATGATAAAAAGAGAATAGTTTGTATTTTATAATTGAGATTAGCTAGTGGATTCAATTCTAGATCTCTCATATCTTTAATTGAATCCTCCATCTTTTGTTTTCTTGATTTTTCTCTTTTTATTCTTGCTTTTTATTTTATTCTTTGATTCTTTCTTCTCTCCTCTAAAATTTAATTTATTATCACTAATCACTCAACAAAATCACACTTATTCTTTATTCCTAATTGTCACGCACAAAATATAAGAACCAATTCTAATAATCTCTTAAAATCACCTTCCTCGTGGGATCGATACTTTTATACTATAACTTGACTCGGTTGTGCACTTGCAACATTTTTTATACATGTTTATGCCGCATCAAGTTTTTGGCACTGTTGTCGGGGAAGGTGCTAAAATAGGATTTTATTATTTTGGTTCTTTAACTTGTGTGTTTTCTTGTGAAGGAACCGCTTGGAGCTTAAAAATCTTGGATTGAAGATCAAGAACTTAGAGAATTGCTTTTAGGTAACTCTTCTTTCTAGCGTTTTCAATTCCACCCTATTTAGTTAGCTTCACAATTAAAGACAATTAGGATTTAAAAAAAAGATTTTATTTTTGTTGACCATAATAAAATTCACCTTTCACTTGGATATTAACTAACAAGATAATAAATTCAAACAAGAGCTCTCTTCACACATTTGATTGTTGTTGACCATAATTAAAAAAAAAAAAATTTTCCATCATTTTTAGTCGCTTTTAATTTCTAGGGTTGCATTTCATATAGTTAGTAGGAATTCACCAAAGTGATTGTAGCACTTGATTTGGCATATACTTAAAACATTCTTAAGGACAAAACCCCCTAATCAAGATAAGGTAAGGGATTTCATCACCCTTTTCTTAGCCCACAAATCACTAATTCCTCACTTCACAAACCCAAGCCTCCTAAAACTCATTAGACGTTGGCCCCTAAGGTCTCGAGCTCAATAAGGAACAAGAAATCCTTAAGTGAACCGGTTCAAGTTTTCTTGGATTAGTTGGTGTCTAAGGCAAGGTTTAGGGGTTGCGAAAAGTGCTCCGTAAGGAACGAGGTACTTAATTGATCTTTAATCACTCTCTAGTACTATCCTTACTTGGCTAACTACCCAGGCAATGTTCATTTTCATGTTTACAAGTATTTCCCAAAGTTTCATAATTTTTAGAATTTATTTGCTATTTTTTAAAGAGGTTTAAAAATTAGATTTACTGTTTATTTCAGGTTGATAACATGTTATCAGTCGACTGATGGATTTTATCAGTCGACTGATGAACTCGTCTGGAAAGTTCAAATGTTTTTATTTTTGTGACTGATAAACTATCAGTTGATTGATGAGTTTATCAGTCGACTGATGAGGTCTTCAGTCGACCGATGAGTTGTGAGCTGCTTATAACGACCAGCACATCAGTCGACTGATACTATTCATCAGTCGACTGGCGGCCTCTAACGGCTAGTTTTTCAAATTTTTAGGTTTTCATTTTTTTTGACTTTTTCCTTGATTTTCTCTTGGTTTTGGGGTTTGTTCTATGATCCTATATATACCCTATACCTTCTAACTTCTAAGGGTAATCAAGAATTATTTTAAACAAGTTTAAAAGGGTATTTAAAGATTTTTTAAGTGTTTGTTTACAAGTTTGGTTTGTGAAGATTGTTTCACAAGAAGAGGAGATCAACTTTGGTTTGAGCTTTCAATTTCACATCTCCATCTCTTTTGTTCTAGAGAATTTTTTTTAAACTCAATTCTAGCTTTGTATTTATTTTGTTTATTGTTTATCATTTCTATAAGCTAGATTTTCATATTGAGTTTAGTTTGATTTTTACTTATTAAACACACACAACCTTTATGTTTTTAGTATTTCACATTAAGTTTAATTTGGGCTGTGATGAGTGGTTCTTGAGTGTGAGCTAAATTGAGTTCTCATCCATTATAGAGAACAAAACTTTGTAATTGTGCATTTATTGTGAGATCATTTTGTAATACACTTGTACACCAAGAGAAGTGTGTCGTGAGAGACGGGGTCAGTTCCAAGAGGGGTGGCATCGATAGTAAAGACTAGAGAAAGGTCGTAAATCTGAGCACTTGAGGAAGGACACAGGCTAGAGACCAACACTTAGAGGGCTTAGAGTGTGATTGCAAGAGTGTGAGATTGTAGAGTTTTCGGTGAGCTAGAAAAGAGATATTGTGAGATGTACACATTTTTCGGGTGAACGTCGAAAACTTAGTTGTGTAGTGGATTCTTCTAGGAGTGGGGAGTGGAGATGTAGGTCGGAAGGACCGAACTCCGTGATCATTTTTTTGTGTTTGAGTTTGGCTTTGGCCCATTTATTCTTGTATATTTTTATATCGTCATTGTTGCATGTTTATATCACCCTTGTTTATATTGTATATCCTTGCTCATATTCATAATTGCTAGGATATTGTTAATTGGTTTTTAATTGGCATTAATATCGGATTAGATTAGCATTCACCCTATTCACCCCCTCCCCCCTGTTGGGTGCTTTCACATCTGGCACTGCACTTCTTATTTTTCTAGTGGATCTTCTTAATGACATAGGTTCTTGAGGTGGTAGAGTTTGTTCTTTATGATCAATTATCTGAGTCGGAGGTTCTCCAACATTATCTTGACCTATTGTGTCTTGAACTTGATTAGGAATGGAAACTTGGTTAAGACCAATAAAACCTATGGGAATATCAACATATTCCTCTTACACAATGTTTCTAACTATATCTTCCCCCCACAAACTCAACATCCTCAAAAAAACGTGCATTTTCTAACTCAAAAATCGACTTAGTTGTGAGATCATAAAAATTATACCCCCCGGTGTTAGACCCTAGAGGGGGGGTGATTAGGGTCTTATGCTAATCTAATCCCAATTAAAAGCTAATTAAAATTATGTTGATCAATTTGATCTTGCAAGAAGAAATATGATATGGATATGAACAATAATGATGAATAAAATATACGCTAAGCAAAACACAAACACACGATATGTTTACGAGGTTTGGTCACCACGATCTATGTCCCCGCTCCTCACCTCGAGGAGATACCCACTATCACAATCTGGTTTAGAAGCCGGAACTTCTACACACTCGGTTTACAAGATCACCGAAAACTTTCACACTACACAAAACACTATGCAATCACACTTTACACACTAAGTGTAGGAACCTACCGCGTGTCCTCCTCCTCAAGTTCTCGATTACTACCTCTCCTAGGTTGGTCAATCGACGCCACTCCTATTGGATTCGACCCCGTGTCTCGCCTCACTCTTCTCTCGGTGTATAAGTGTATTATAAGTGATTCTCACAAATAAAAGTTAAATACAATGATTTGTTCTCAAATAACAAGTGAGAACATAATGAAGCTCGCACTCACTAAATCACACCCCACAACCCACACTATATTTGTATGAAAATATCAAGCTCAATAAGTGTGTATGATAACAGTGAATGAAACTCAATAAGTATAGCTAAATGAAATGAAAATGAAATAACAAGCTATATAAGAGTTTAGAAGACTTCTCAAACAAGAAGAATAGTATATGATGATCCCAATGGGATTTGAATGCCACTTCTTGTTGTAGAAAAACTTTTCTTGAAAACGGATTGATGAAATCAACTTTAAACAGCTCTTAAACACAATTAATATTTTGTTAAACACCAAACTTGGATTTCTTGAATCTATAGAAGAAGAGCAGCAATGGGGTATATATAGCACCCCAATACAACAGTAAAAACATGAGTAAAAGTCTAAAAAACCAGTTTGAAAACAGCTGTACAAAACTAGCCGTTGTTGAGTTCTGACAGTTTGGCGGTCGACCGGTCCGGTCGACCGCTAAGCTCAAAAACTCAAAGAATAGGAATTTAAAGCTGGCGGTCGACCGACGGAATTTTCGGTCGGTCGACCGGAAAAGTCTCTGGAGGTCTCTCGGTCGACCGCTGCGGTCGATCGCGAGCAGCTCAGGAAAAATACAACTGTCGTTCGACCGCACCGGTCGACCGAAAACTGACATATGGCATATTGACAGGTTTTGGGGCTGTTTTGAAAATTTATTAAAAATATCAAATCAAATCAAAAAATAGTGAAACTTTGGGGAAAGTTTCTAAATGATGAAATAAACATGTTTGAAAAGGAATTTTTGGAAAATCAATTTTCGTTTGTGAAAACTCCCTGTTTTTGAAAAGTGTTTAGAAAACCTGTTTTTCGTGAACATGAAAATTGACATGAAGCTTGTAAATATGTATATATATATTGAGCATGTATTATATGTATATAATGAAGTATGAAAGAGCTGTAAACATGAGATAAAAGATATTGTAACAACGTTTGATGAAAAATCATTTATATGATGGAAAACGTCAAAAAAACATGTTAAGTGTACATATATTGAGCTTAGATATAATCATATAATATATGTAAGTAAACCAAACATATACCTAGGTAAATCTACACATATGAACTTGAATCTTTAACACTTGATTGACGTGTGTTGAAATACCTGAAAAGAGAAACATAAACACAAAAACTAGAGAATATATTAGCGATAAATTGTTTGACAAATCATCATCAAAACTATAGGGTCAACACCCGGATCTTTTAGAGTATCCAACAAAATAACAACTCACCGTCCTTGAGTCCAGTTTCTTTTCATTAGGCCTGTAAGGCCTTGACTCCGTTGTACATCCCCAAATATGCAAATGCTTCAAACTACACTTCTTGCCTGTCCAAATAATACGAGTCGCCGTGCGAGCGCCCTTTGGTCGCGGAATTACCAAAAGGTGGGTTGAGAAGAGGATGACCAAAACATAAGAACAACTCAGTATAATGCGAAGGAAAATACCTTCTCTAGATTATGAAGAACAAAAGATTACAATCTCTCCCTCACAATCTCACTAGAATCGAGAACAACATCTCAATCCTCTCTAAACCCTAATACAATTATTAGAATTTCTCTTCCTCTAAGGTCTGATTGTTTAGAACCCTAAAACTATCCTATTTATAGATGTGCAAACGTGGATGGCAATCTTGTAAATAAACAAGCCCAAAAGAATCAGGAATCCCTATCAAAACAGAATCCAAAACAAAACAGGAAACCCAGAAATTGTGATCCGGTCGACCGCCAGACTTGGTCCGGTTGACCGGCCAGAGAGTTTTCTCAAACCCTGTTCTTTTGCGTTTCGCTCCTGTTGACTTCTTTCGCCGTCTTCTTTGGCTCCATCCATGCTCCTATTCCCAAGATATGAGAATCTCCTATCCACAAGCTCCCATGAGGATCACTAAGCTCCTGAAGAGAAGATACACCCGTATCATGGGTCCCCCCTTTAGGAACTTGAAGTCCCGTTCAAGTTAGAACTGAAACTGAGGAAACTCGCGAGCCCCTCCTCCTTCTCTGAACCACCTGGCCTTGCTAGGAATCTGATATCGACGTCCGATCGGAAACAACTCATTCACCCCGCGTCTCGTCGTAGTCATCTTTTGCTCCAAGTTGCAATCCTTCATCGATGGCTTTTCTGGAAGTCTAATGCACAGCGAGACAAACTTCTTTCTTGCATTCACTAGTCTCTTCGCTCGCATCACCGTCCCCAAGCTTGTCTCCTTCGGAAGAGATGCCGAACGAAATATGAACTTTACACCACCCTTGGTGAATGTATACTTCTGAGCCCGCCTCTCGTAGATCGCATATCTATCCCATAAGTACGGATTGCCTAGTATAATCTGACAAACATCCAATGGAATGACGTCACACGTGACCTCGTCAATATACGACTCGTGGAGCGCAAATCTGACAGTGCACTGATCAACTACACTCAGTTTCTCCTCCTTCTGAATCCATCCCAATGGATAGGGCTTTGGATGCTTAACCATCTTCAGACCCAGTTTCTGCACCAATGCCTCGGATATCAAATTTTTCTCGTTGCTCGAATCAACAATGGCATCAACCAAAGTGGTCTTCACTTGAAACTTAAGAACAAAGAGTTGCTCCCTCGGGTCGTCGTCCTCTTTCGTGGCCTGTTTCCCCGTCATAAGATTGAGACTACTGTTGAGCTCTGTTATCCCCGGGACTTCTTTTGGACCTTGAGCAATCATGTATGCCTTTTTCTCCTCCTTCTTCTTCAACCCTCTTGGCTTGAGATGAGGATACTTCTCCCAGCACCGATCAGCTTCATGTCCTGTCTTCTCGCAGTGACTACAAATCAGCTCTGCTTTCCCTGGATCCCCCTTTTTCTTCTCCTCCTTAAACTGAGAACCACTAGACTCGCCTCCAACTTGCTTTGCATCCCCCTTTGCTTCGTTGCTCTTCTTTTTCTTGCCCTTAATGGCAATGGCCTTCACGCTCGCATCTGCAATAGTCTCGACCGTGAATAACCTCATCTCCTTTCGGATGTAATCACTCAATCCCGCCATATACTTCATAAACACAGAATATTTCTTTGTCGCAATGTTAAGAACCATTGCCTGCTATTGGAACTCCGTAGTGTATTCTTGAACGGTTTGATTGACCCTTTGGCGCAAGCCATACCACTTGTACCAACGCTCCTCAAGGAATCCCACCGGATAGAACTGTTTCCTAAGTAGCTCCTTGAACTTGTTCCACGACACCGCCTTCTTCTCCTGCTTGCAATAGGATTTCCACCACGGCAACGCATGTCCTGAAAGCTTCAAAGTCACGAACACAATCTTCTCTTTTGACGAATAGCCATAAAGAGTAAAATACGTCTCCATCCGCTTGATCCAGTCATCAAGCCTCTCGACGTCAACACTCCCATCATAAATATGAATCTCCACTCTGAAATCAATCTTCAGATTCTGGTAAGAATTCTTACCCCCTTGATGCGGTGCAGCCTTGACGGTCTCGTCCTCCTCGTCGGAGCCTGAAAGCTCGCTCTCTCCACCGGACTCTATAGGTTTCTTCATAGACCTAGAAGAAGATTCCCCCTTTTCGTTCCCTCCTTGGATGAGACTGACGAGTTTTGTGAGCATCGACCCTATCGTCTCGATCTGCTTCTCTAATGCATCAATCCTCGCAGAATTATCTCCTTCAGTCATCTTCTCCTTCCTTAAATCCTAGACTTCTTCCAATGAAATAAGGATCTCGCCAAGCTTCTTGTATGATGACCGAGTAAGGACCATACACAGGATGCCCCTTCACCGGATCTGATGCTCTGATACCAACTTGATACAAGTCGTCGTGCGAGCACCCTTTGGTCGCAGAATTACCAAAAGGTGGGTTGAGAAGAGGATGACCAAAACACAAGAACAACTTAGTATAATGCGAAGGAAAATACCTTCTCTAGATTATGAAGAACAAAAGATTACAATCTCTCCCTCACAATCTCACTAGAATCGAGAACAACCTCTCAATCCTCTCTAAACCCTAATACAATTATTAGAATTTCTCTTCCTCTAAGGTCTGATTGTTTAGAACCCTAAAACAATCCTATTTATAGATGTGCAAACATGGATGGCAATCTTGTAAATAAACAAGCCCAAAAGAATCAGGAATCCCTGTCAAAACAGAATCCAAAACAAAACAGGAAACCCAGAAATCGCGATCCGGTCGACCGCCAGACTTGGTCAGGTCGACCGGCCAGAGAGTTTTCTCAAACCCTGCAGCGTGCAGGTTTTCCGGTCGACCGGCATGTGTGCTGCAGTCGACCGGCCAGAGATCTGCCAGTTTACCCTGTTCTTTTGCGTTTCGCTCCTGTTGACTTCTTTCGCCGTCTTCTTTGGCTTCATCCATGCTCCTATTCCCAAGATATGAGAATCTCCTATCCTCAAGCTCCCATGAGGATCACTAAGCTCCTGAAGAGAAGATACACCAGTATCACCAAAGCTCATAAGGGGTCTTAGTAGTTGCTTTAGTTGGAAACCTGTTAAGGACATAAGCTGCAGTATTAAGTTCTTCTCCCCTGAGTGATTCTGGTAAGTTAGAATGACTAATCATACTCATTACCATATCCTTAAGCGTTCTGCTTCGTCTTTCAGCAACACATTCATAGTGGACGAACCCGACATGGTGTAGTATGGGATAATAATGCATTCCTCTAGGAATTTAGCAAACGGTCCTGGATGTTATTCTCCTGAACCGTCATATCTACCGTACTATTCACCACCGCGGTCAGATCTAACGCTTTTAATCGTTTTACTGAGTTGGTTCTTAACTTCAGCTTTATACTTTTTGAACACATCCAGTGACTGTGGCTTTTCATGAATGAGATATAAGTAGCCATATCTAGAAAAATTGTCTATGAACGTTATAAAATATTGTTGACCATTCTATGCAGCTGTAGCGAATCACCCACAAATATCTGTATGCATAAGTTCTAAGACGTCCAAAGTCCTGTTGGCTTCAAATCTCCTCTTATTGGTTTGTTTCCCCTTTATACAGTCAACACAAACATCAAAATCTGTAAAATCTAAGGGGTCGAGAATTTTGTTTGACACAAGTCTCTTTATTCTTCGCTTGGAGATATGTCCTAATCTCTTGTGCCATAACGCAGCTGAATTCTCATTGGTTAATTTTCTCTTTACACCTTGTGTACTTAATTGCATTCATTAATTAAGGCAATTGTGTCAAGCAAATAAAGATTATTGTAACCAGATAAAGAACAAGAGCCAACCAATTTTAAATCATGAAACAAACTAAATTTTCCATTTTCAAATTAACAAGCAAAACCAGATTTGTCCAAAATAGAAAAAGAAACTAAATTCCACCTAAATGACGGTACAATAAATGTTTTATTAAGATCCAAATAACATCTAGTCTTTAACAATAATCTAAATTTTCCTATTGCCTCAACTTGAGTCATCTTGCCATCGCCCACATAGATGTATCGTTCAACATCACTTGGCTTTCGGCAACTCAGGCAATCCTGCATAGACACACTGATGTGAGTTGTTGCTGTTAGACCCTAGAGGGGGGGGTGATTAGGGTCTTATGCTAATCTAATCCGATTATATGCCAATAAAAACTAATTAACAAGTTATCCTAGCAAGTATGAAATATAATAACTATATAAGCTAGGATAAGCAATATGAACAATGAGATATATCCTATATGATGAATATATATATATATGCTAGGATAAGCAATATACAATATGATATATCCTAGCAAAGAGATATATAGCAATGTATATATGCAAGGATATATAAACACAAGGGTAAACAATGTAAACAAGATAGTGGATGATATAGATAATGAGCTAATTACAATGGCGATATAAGATATGAACATAAATATGAAAGAACGCCAAAACACACTCAAACAAGCAATATGATCACGGAGTTCGGACCTTCCGTCCTACGTCTCCGCTCCCCACTCCCGGGGAGAAATCCACTATCACAACCGGGTTTTCTACGCTCACCCGAACAACGTTTACACCTCACAGTGTTGGTTTTCAACGCTCACCGAACAACGTTCACTCCTCACACTCGGTTTTCTAGTTCACCGAAAACTTCACAACACACTCGGTTTTCTAGCTCACCGAAAACCTTACAATCTCACAATGTAACAATACAACAAATGATTGTTCTCTAATATGGATGAGAACTCAATTAGGCTCAACTCAATGTTACTATCTCTCACAACCCTAAATATATTATGAATGTAAATACAATAAGCTCAAGTGGGTATGTGTAACAATAAGATTAATTAAATCTAAACTCAATATGAAACTAGCTTTAATAAGATGATAATCAAACAAATAAATATAAAGTTAGAAAAGAGTTTAGAAAACTTCTCAATAGATAACAAGAGATGGAGGAAAAATAGTTGATTGCTCAAACTCCAATAGATGATCTCCTCAAGCTCTTGTGGAATTTTCTTCACAAACAAACTCTTGAAACAAACTTAAAAACCCTTCAACAAACTTGTAAAACTCTTTTTTAAAACTCTCTTAAACATCCATAAGAAACAATGAAAGTTGAGGGCTTTTTATAGCCTCTTAAATGAGCCACAAACCCCCAAAAACCGAAAATATCTAAAACTAGCCGTTACTAGCCGTTATAGGCTAAAAAGACCAAAATACCCCAAATTCCAGCATTCTGGAAATTTGTGTATCTGACTTTATAAAATCAATTAAAAATAGTAAATCAATTCTAAAAATTATGAAATTTTTACAGAAGGTTGTAGACATGTAGAAGAACATTTTAGAGAAATAATTTCTGAAAAATAATTTCTCATTTGAGATAAATAAATGTTTGAACACAGATATACAGTTTCTAAAAATCTGCTGACATACACGATTTTGTAAAATCAATTGGGCACAGTAAATCAACTCCAAAAATGGTAAAATTTTGAGGGAAGTTTCTAAACATGTAGATAAACATGTCAAAGAAAGAATTTCTTAAATACCACTTCCCATTTATGAAAACTCATCTGTTTTGTAAAACATGCACGAACATGTGCACGAACAAAAACATGATTTTGTAAATTCCATTAAACATAACAAATCAATTCCAAACTTGATGAAACTTTGCGAAATGTTTATAAACATGAAAATAAACATGTTAGAAAAAGAATTTCTCAAATTGAATTTTTATTTGTGAAAACTCATGTATTTTGCAAGTGTGTCCAAAGCATAAAAACTCAAAACCATGCATGTATATATATAACTATATATATACATAGAAACCAAATACGTGTGTGTATATGATGTTGAGCTTAAGGTACTTAACACATATAATATAAAATCTAAACTAGATTACCCAAGCTTGATCTTGATCTTCATTGTAGCTCAACTTGGTACACATGTGGATGAAGCTTGAACTTGATCTTTAACTTTGAATTGCAAGGCTTCAACCCGACATTCCACCAACCTCCTTTGGATATGATCGTTGAAGCTCTATTCCATCCATCCTCCAACTACGTTGTTTGTCTATAAAACATAGGAATGCACAAACACTAGACAAACAACATTAGTAGTAAATTGTTTGTAAATCATCATCAAAACAAGAAGGCCAACAGTTGCACCAGAATCTATCCACCACGTGTGTCTAGTTACCGAAGTTATATTAACCTTAGAACAAACCAAATTAAAAAGAATACCTTTCTTAGCATGCCAGACGTGATAATTGGTGCATTGCTTCTTTATATGCCCTTCAGCTGTAGACGGTAAAAAATACCTCTGTGAGCCTACGGGAAATTCACCTACAAGAAGTCGCCTGCACAATTCCCTAGCACAGGCCTGAGCCGCATGGTCGTCAAATGTGCTCGGCTCCAGATTCGCCTGAATGATCGGCTCGCCTGCACGAGTTGAGATCAATTGGAATAGCAGAAATTCGCCTTTCACGCAACTCGCCTGCCCGAGTCCAAAGTCGAATCCGCCTGCAAACCTCAAGGCCGCCAGTACAGCTGGGTATCTGCTACCCCACGTGCTGAGATGGGGCTTCCTATCTCTCTCGACCCGAAGGAAGAGGGCATAGTACTCCAAGACCGTCAAGCGGCCGCTCACAGTACGCACGGTACGAAGGACTGGACTGGTATCGAGTCGACCTGAGCATTCATAAATGAAACTCACCTCGGCTGTCTGAGTCAGGAGACGGATCCGCCAGCATTCGACGAACTGTCCAAACCCACTTGAGTGACAGGAACATGCTTTCCCACCTCTCTTGACCCGAAGAGAGAAGGCAGGGCACTCCAGGCATGCCGAACAGCCGCCCACAGTACAAGTGAGCAGACAGATGTCAAAGCAGCATGCGCTCTCATAAATGCGACTCACCTCAGTTGTCCAAGCAACGGGCAAAAGCCGCCGGCGCTCGGTGGTTGGTCAGAACCACGCAAGCATCCGACAGCCGTTGTCACGCATACGAGGAGGGGCTTTCCCACTCCTACGTAATGTAATGCAGAGCACAGCTCTTCGAATGACCACTGGTAGTACAAATGGGCAGCAGGATATCTCCGAACAATGTATGGTCACATCCCATAATTCAAGGAGCAGTCAAGCTGTCCTTCTTCTATTTAAAAGCCCCTTCCAGCAAACTTTGAGAGGGGTCGAAAAACTTGGAGAAAAGCAGTTGAGACCAAGCTGTTCGCATAATCCTTGCATTACAGCACCACTGCCTAGTCCTGAGCTCCGATCGTCGGCGGACTAAGCAGACCCGAACTCTTTCGACCCGAGCTTCTACTGTGTACTGAATCTCTCCAGTAACCTTGATCGAACGGTCCAAGGGAAGCAGACTCGACAAGAGCATCGAGCGAAGCGTCCTATAACCACCTAAAGTCCCCACACTAAACAAAGAGGGCATTCCCTCTGCTTCTGTTGTAAACATTTGATTATTAGTTTGTAATAAGCTTTCTTATCAATACAAACGAAACTCCCTGTTTTCGGGAAATCAAATTTACACCCTACACAGCCCTACGGAAAAAACAACATTTGCCTTTAGGATCATTTGATCTCTTTTGTTTCTTTTATAGTACTGTATTTGCAGCTTCCTTATCCTTCTTCTTTTTCTTTTATTTATCCTTAAAGGTTGAAGCCAGGTGAACGCTTTCTATCTTATCTATCTTCGTCCTTTCCTCTTCCTAAACATTGTGTGACATGAGCTCATTCAGAGGCCAAGTCTCTTTCTGGTAGTTGTAGCTCACTTTAAACTGGTTAAACAATGTTGGAAGAGATATCAAAACCAAATGCACCAGCAAGTCCTTAGAGAGTTCAAGTTTGATTGCTTTCAACCTTGAAGCAAGATGAGACATCTCTAGGATGTACTCCCTGATGTTACATTTACCTTTATACTTCATTGAAATGAGATTTGTCAAGAGCGTACCAATTTCAGCCTTTTCGTTCTTGACAAATTTCTTTTCAATATCTATAAGGAAATCCTTACCTGTAGTGATCTAATCGGACATTGTGCCCCAGAATGCTTCTGGAATGGCCTTCTTCATGATCATCATACACATGCGATTTGATTCTCCCACTTTTCCATCTCCCTCTTTTCATCAGAGGTACTCTTATCTTTAAGTGGTGGAGGAGAATCAATCCTTATTGCAAGGTCGAGATCCATGACCCCTAGAACTATCAAAAGGTTCTCGCGCCATGACTTGAAGTTGGAACTATTTAGCATAGGAATGGAATTGATATTGGCAGTAATATTAGCAGGAATCATAGCTGAACAGAGAACAAACAAACAAATAAAATAGGCTCACATTAGTCTAAAAAAACCATAAAGTCACAATAATAAATTCAAATAAAGGTAAATCCCATCTCAAGATACCGGACACTACATTAATATTTCATCTTTGGAAAAAATATTAATTAGTAAGTTGTGTCTTGTTGTAGTAATCAAACACCGATAATAATAACATGTCAAATAATAGATCTTCCTTTGGGCCGATTAATATTTAAAAGAATTACACACACATATAACCTTTTATATGTTAAAATTAATTAATCTCCACAATAGAGGTCACTTTGGCGACGTATCGTTTCAATCAATTAATTTTAAAATACATACATGATTTTTTTAATATTTGAATTTAAAATTGTACCCAAAATTCTACAAAAAAGAGCATCCAATTTAACTGAAAACTAAACTAAAATTAAACCAACTGAACTAAAGAAATAATATGCAAAATTTCTTTAAATACAAACAAGCATGATATAATATATATTTAGTTTCTATTTCTTTAAGCTTGTGACCTCAGTCTAGTTAGTAGAGTTCAGGCGAAATGTAGTTCGAGCAATAGTAGATCGCTGGTTCGAATCCTCGGCTAGGTAGGTTAACTTTTTTTTGTAACTGATCAGAGGCCCACATGGGCCTGTGTAATAGAACTTCTCCTTTGCTGCTTAAAAAGCATAAAAGATGAATCAATTAATAAATCCAAATTTAACTTTCCCAAAAAATCAAATTGAATCCTTTAAATTGTTAATTAATCCGATTTGAATCTTATACAAAAGTGAACAAATATCCACGTAAATTTTATTATTGGAATTTAAATCACCATAAAAATTAATTAATTATTAAATTATAGAACACCTTAAAGATTTCCTTTTGAGATCAAAATTAATTGATTCTACAATAATTCAACAAGTAGGCACTGATACCAATTGTTAGATCCTAAATTCTAATTGTGAAAACTATCACATATAACACAATATGCATGTTGAATTAAAGAGAATCGAAATACTGAATTGCGCGGAAGCGTACCTGAATCCGAAGCCATAAACAATCTCTTGATTTGTGTGGTGCAGCGTTCCAGATCTGTACGTTCCTTCAAGAGAGTTCCCTTTCAGTTTTTGTATCTCTCTCTATTCTCACTTCGATGATGAGATATCAAAAGATAGGGATGAATTAAACGTGTGATCCGGGGACTGTAACTACTATTTATAGAGATAACTAAAAACATTTATCCAATTGATATTTTCTATTTTAGCCTATCATTATAATAGAAATTACCCCGGTAACGACACACTAATGGCCAACATCCTTATATAATACATTTTAAAACTCATATTTGTCTAGATCGCTTTAAATTGTGTTTGTTTTTTTTAACAGTTTACAATGGATAACAATTTCACATATTAGTCCAATGTTGGATAAAGGATCAACACTATATTTTAATATTGTAGTGGTTTCTGAAAAGTGCATATGTAAAAGGTAAATAGAAAGCATAAAGGAAGTACCTTGGTAAGAAATATGCTTAACAACAAGTTGGATATATCAATTGAAGTCTTGAAGATAACAAGAAACCACATTCATGCATGCCACCTTCACCAGGAATCATAGCCGCAATTCTTAATATCTAGCCTCAACATAATTCATATTAGTAAAATTCAAAGCAGAGATTAAACTAATCTAACCCCTAAAGTCTCTCTCAAAAAGAAAATCTAGCCCCTAATGCTCCTAGGCTATGTACTATTAGCTAGCTAGCATCTTCTTAGGTCAGATACATACAAAGAATGAGGACATACCAACAAAAAAAAAGGCTTAAGTATCATATAATTATGTCACATACATCGATATCTATGCTCCACTGGCATCCAAACACTTTGTCTTAGTTGAGAGTGAGAGTGACCCAGAAAAGGGTATTAGGGTTGGCTTCATTCCGCCCCCCCTAAAAAAACTATACCCATAAATAATTCGAGCAAAAGAATCATTTAGGCTGGGCCCACATTATTTGGGAATCCCAAGTTCTGCGACAATGTATGGACTTGCCAGATCCAGCTAGGATTTTGGGGGCCCAGTTGTGCTGGCATAAGTGGAACTGTACTTAAATTCTATATAATTTTTAAGAATAGAAATGTGTTAACGTACGTTTCTGCATCATGAGATTTTGATTCCCTCAAAAGCTAATAGACTAGTAAGCGATCAACTGATCAAATGAGGGCGATTCTGTAACAGTTGTGAAAGATTTAGAGGTCCACACGGTTTTTCCTTCTTTTCATCGATTCAAACCGAAAGATGAGCATAAAATAACACACGTGTATAATCGTGACATTTTTATTTGCTCAAACAATAACTTCTTTATTTTGTCTTGTAGGTCTTAAGTTAGTTATTTCTTTTTGGAAAAATATATTATAGAAAGGGCCTCTATAAAAAATCACAATACATGCCTCAATACAAATTTTAAAATGAGAAAAATGCCCCCAACCCCCAAAGTCAAAAAGCAACCCCCCGCCCGCACCCACCCACCCAAGTAAGTCAACAAACCATTTACTCCCAAAATCAAGTTAATTGTAAAACTTAGAGTTGGTTGCTAATCTTATGAATTAGTTGTTAATCATATAAGTTATTTGTTTAAGTTATGAGTTAGTTGTTAATTATATGAGTTAGTTGTTAATTATATGAGTTAATTGTAAAGCTTGTGAGTTAGTTGTTAATTTTTAAAGTTAGTTCTTAATATTATGAGTTAGTTGTTAAAGATATAAGTTCGTTGGTAATCTTATGAGTTAGTTGTTAAAATTATGAGTTACTTGTTAAAATTAGGAGTTATTATTAAAGTTATAAGTTAGTTGCTAAAGTTATAAATTAGTTATTTGAATTACATCGTATAACATGGAGAAAATATTACATTATAATCATAAATTAAATAGATAACTACTTTTAACCCAAGTTAATCATAAGCACATCAAAGAGTTTTAAAAAATAGCTAAGTATCTTAAGAGTTAACAAACCACAACGGAAAATATTCTGGTGTACTTTGCTTGAACATTTAAAGTTAAAGAATCAACGGTTAAAGTATGGTTGTTAACGGTTAAAGTATGGTTGTTAATGTTGGGGATTCGAATCACACAATCGAACCCGTGCTCTTCCGGATCTTGTACTAAGAGTTTAACAAATAGGAAAATCACCACAAATAAAAAAACTTGCAGGAAAGAATAATCAAACAAAAGAACACCAGATTTAACGAGGTTCGGCAAATGTACCTACGTCCTCAAGAGCCACACCACAAAGAACTTGATTAATTGAAGAATATTACAATGCACACAAATAGGTTTTTATCTCTCTGAGATCTCTCTGAGAGAATCCTCTCAAAATCCTCTTTTTCTATGTTACTTATAACCCTAAAATCGTTTAGGTATATATATCATCCTAACCGAAAACAATTTCCCAAATGATTTAGTAAACTGAAAAGCCGATTCCGGTCGATCAGACCATGTGTGTCGATCGACCGGCCAGAAAGCAGTTTCTTATAGGGTTTTCGTGCACCTTTTTGGTCGACCGAATCATCACCTTCAGTCGACTGATTTGTCACCATCGGTCGATCGATAACACAACATCGGTCGACCAACCAGAGCGTGTTCTTGAGCTCGTTTTTTCCAGTCCCTTCGGTCGACCGAGGTAACTCCGTCTGTCGACCGACCCAAGATTTTTCAGCATCGTAGATTTGTTTTAGGTTTCGGTCTTCACAAAACCAACAATCTCCCACTTGGAGATGAAACCGCCATCAACGAGCTGTCCCAAACTCTTGCCATCTTCGCAAGCATCTTCTCCTACCCGGATAAATCCATTCTTCAATCATCATCATCTCAGCGATCCCGCCGATCCTCCTAGTGTGGCTCCGCCTTCATCTTCTACGCGTGAAGACCTACTGAAGTTGCGCACAACTCCAGTTTGTGGATAGTAACTTCTTTCATCAATATATCCGTAGGATTTTGGCTCCCCAAAATCTTCTCCAATCGTAACTTGACGTCCTCAATCTGCAAGCATATGAAGTGGTAACGTACGTCGATGTGCTTTGTTCTGATACTGGATTCTTAGCAAGATGTATAGCACTCTGGCTATCACAATAAAGATCGAACACCATTCCCCTGCTTCAAACCTAACTTTTCTAGGCACCCAGACAACCAAATCATCTTCTTGCTGACTTCAGTCATTGCGACATACTCTGCCTTAGTCATGGATAATGTTACTATCTTCTACAAACGTGAGACCTATGTAGGCGTCTAAAAATGCCTATGGGTGTCCGCATAATGCTCGAGATGAAGAGAAGATGATGAACGTCGTTATCCGAGTCTAAGAGGATTATTTGTCGTCGACAAACGCATGAAGCGAAATGACGAACCAACACGTGTGCATCAACACGCGTGCATCAATCAACATGCGCGCGTCAATCAGTTCGTGCGCATCGATCAACACGCGTGCATCAATCAACACGCACGCATATCAACCAACGCGCGTGTTGACGGTCAATCCCACAACGAAGCGTGCAAGTCAATAAGACGATCAAATATGCAAAACGGTGGAAAATACAAGTCCCGAAAGAACCGAAAAACATAAAAATCAGCGAAGCCAAAAGCACGCCGCGCGGTACGGACCAAACCGACCCGCGCACATGCAGGTCGGAATGATCCGACCTGCGCAAGCGTGGGTCGGAATGATCCGACCCGCACTGGCTCGGGACCCGTGTCGGTGCGGGTTGGATACATCCGACCCGCACAAGCACGGGTCGGATCCATCCGACCCGCGCAAGCGCGGGTCAGATTTGTCCTGTGCGTGCTGTTTCAACCCGGTTCGGTTTTTGACGATTTTTCTCGGGATTTGGTCATTCTTGAGCATCCAAACTGATCTGATATCATCCCCTAACATGGTTAATCAGTTATTAACTGAAGATAAGGACGAATCATTCATTCTCATCCAAATAACCGCTTCCGAAGCTTATAAATACGAGCTCGGGTGCTCATTTCTTGGGGGGATGAATTATCAAGAGGAGGAGGTGCTGCCGGATTGAGGAGTCAAAGGAGCACGAATTTCAGTGAAGGTTGACAGATCTTGGCGAATTCTTCGGCATAAAGAAGGAGAGTTCGAGAGATCTGACACCCGTTTCCCCTATTTCCTTAAGATCAGACTTGGTCTTGATCTCGAGAGGAGCTACTGATTTCGTTTGGTCGATCTCAGCGCTTCAAATCAAATACTTCCTCGGCGAAGGCGAAGCTCTGCCGAATTTTCAACAACCGGATCTAATCGACGGTCGTCCACGGATAAACCCCGGCACAGGCAAAGATCCCACGCAAGCAGAGGATCGATAAACGATTTCCCTGCGTTTGTTTGACGAAAGTTATAATCTTTTATTTCTTTCATTGTGTAAAAGTCTTATAAAAAGACTATCTTTTTTGTTTTCATTGTAACGACCGAAGTTGTAATGAATACCGCAATGAATACAACAATTTTCTACGAAAACAAACTGGCGACCACAGTGGGAGCCAACAGCTTCAGCGCCAGAGCTGTCGTGTCGCAACCTCGGATCTGCATCCAGGTTGAAGAAGTGGTCAAATACGAGTTCGACCAACTGAAGTTTGAGGAAAATCTATCGTCCTCCTCCTCCAGATCCTCCGCCTCTCGCAAGCGAAGGAAGATTAACGCCCCCGTTGCCACGGTAGCTGAACCTTGCAACACCGATCCGGCCTCCAACGAGTCCGGATCTGTAGATCTGAACTCCTCCTCAATCAAGGAGTTGAGTACAGAAGGCGCACCCACTTTATCGAAGAGAGCTCGCCAAAGGCAGCGCCAACGTCTTGCGCGCCAACTCGCTAGGGCTTTGGAGCCAATTGATGGGATCTGTTACGAGGCGGATCTAAAATTTAGGCAACGCCAAGCGCCCCAACAGCGGACAAATGCCCTCTCCTCGGAATCACCGGCAAGTGAATGGATCCAAGTCAAAAGGATCCGTTCAACTCTGGAGGAACGAATCCAAAAGCGTCGCGCACTACTTGCGCATGCGGGAATTCTTACGCAAAAGGCCAAAAGGTTGCAGAGGGAAGAAGTGGAAAAGAAGCCACAAAAACTGCACAAAGTTTGGAGGCCTAAGTTCAAGACGGCGGCCGAAAAGATCAAGAATCGCGGGTCACTTGGATCCGACCCTCCAAATCGCGGGTCACTTGGATCCGACCCTCCACTTCGCCGGGTCACTTGGATCCGACCCTCCAAATCATGGGTCACTTGGATCCGACCCTCCAAATCACGGGTTACTTGGATCCGACCCTCCACTTCGCGGGTCACTTGGATCCGACTCTCCAAATCGCGGGTCACTTGGATCCGATCCTACACTTCGCGGGTCACTTGGATCTGACCTTCCACTTTGCGGGTCACCCAAGTCCGACCCTCCAAGCCACGGGTCACCTAAATCTGACCCACGCCAGAGTCAAGGCAGAAGATGTTCTGCGTCTATTTAGTCAATCCCTTTGAGTTCCGCATCACCGGTGGAGTCCCGCGACAGCGTAGACTTGTCCCGTTTCAAGATGAAGATCACGAATCATCTTCGTCCTTCGCACGCGGGTCGAGGCAAAGTCCCTGTCAAAGAACACTTGGGTCGGATGACTGAATCCCGAGCAATTACTCGAGTTGGGGGTCGTACACGGAAAACTTCTGTAATTGACTGCCTCGGATGGCGAATTAAACTCCAAGATCCCGTCAAGAGTTCACGCTCACAAATGCGTGACTCTAAACGTGTGACTCTTGAGAATGCTAATAAAGCGGCAAATCCCCTGAAAGAAACGTATTCATCTGACGATGACAACTAAAGCGGCAAATCCCCTGAAAGAAACGTATTCATCTGACGATGACAACGTTATACCAGGGGAGTCGTGTCAACACACGATAGGTTACTCCAGTCATATTCATCTGACGATGACAACGTTATACCAGGGGAGTCGTGTCAACACACGATAGGTTACTCCAGTCATTTGACCGATGAGTTGTACTATCGAACTGGGGGTATGAACAAGTTTCGAAGGAGATATACCCGAGAAACAAAGTCTCACTACCCGTGCGCCAAGTTAATCAAGGCAGTATTATCAGCGTGTAGCTGTCCCAAGACCGTTCTGTAGAGGGTCTCGGTATTTGAGAGGATCTCCAACGGAAAGGCTAAGTCCAATCTAAAGCGTCTCCGTAAGAAACGATTGGTCGTTCAAGGTGACGAACCCCCAGAGGTTACCATCAATATGGTTGATAAGGGAAAATCGATTCAACCTTCTAGCTCTGATCCGCTTGTATCGCATCGTGTAACCCGATTACGATCAGGAACTATTAGACAAAGGGATTATCAGAGAATGCAGAGAGGATTATCCTCAGATGATGAAGCGTCAGATGCCAACTCTGTGGTCACTTCTGACAATACGGTATCCAGCTCTGTTCAACCCCGCGAAGCATTCATGATCAATACTGAGCAAGTAGCCAAAATGGTTCAAGATTTCTTAGCCAGGCAAAAAGAGAACTTCAAGTTCGAAATGGAAATGGCTATGCGACAGATGAGGGAAGAACATGACCAACAAATCCGAGTTTTGTCGAATCAAATTGGCGAATCCAGCCATCATAATAATGTTAACCAAGTAGCTAGCGATTCAGATGAGGATGAACACCTTAATGCTGATAACCCTCCCGTTGACCAGAACGCTAGGGGTGGTCTTACTAAAAACGACAACACTGGGGGTGGCCCCGTTATTCCTCTTAAGAATCATTCTAGGCCCAATACGAGCGAGGATGAGAAAATAAAAGATCTCGAGAACAAAATCAACGCTCTAATGTCTGGTCGAGAGGTAAAAAGAACCGGCATTCCATGTCCCTACCCAAGAGAGTGGGATTCAGTAACATACCCGGCGAAGTTCAACCTGATTAACGTCACGCCGTTTGACGGGAATGGTTCACCCACACAACATCTGATCTACTTCAAGTCCTACTTGGGTATGATCTCTGACAATGAAGCCTTGATGGTTCGGTCATTCGTTGGCACCCTTCGCGGGCCCGCCTTCGATTGGTACCGTTGTCTTAAGTCCGGAAGTATTAATAACTGGAAAGACCTGGAGAGCCTATTCCTCGCTCATTTCTTTGATGATGACGCTGAGGTGTCAATCAGGACACTTTTTGATGAGAAACAAGAAGATAACGAGACAGTCGACGACTTCGTCAAGCGCTTCCGGAATAAAGCAATGAACTACCAAGATCCGATCACGGAGGACTTCATCCTCCAGACATGTCATAACAACCTATCTATTGAGATATTAGAAGTTATGGGAGTCGCACCATCCAACACTTGGAAAGACTTGAAAGTGCATGGTGAACAAGCTGAACGCTTCCTCCGAAGGAAGAAGGCTGAGAGGAGCCAACCGACGGCTAATCCTCCAAACTCGAACTTCGCCTCCCGTGGTAAGGGAAAGGTATCTGCAGCTGCTGTTGGTGCTAATCAAACGTCACAACAGCAATCCCAAAGGCAGCAAAAGACTTCGGACCCGAGACTCCAAAAAGAATACTCTTTCAAGGACGAAGACGTTCCAGTCATCTTCAAATCTCTCCTTGAAAATAACAAGATTAAGCTACCACCTATCACAAATCAGGAGGAATCTGACAACACTGCGGATCCAAAATACTATGCGTATCACAAGAGGATCCTTCATCCCACCAAGGATTGCTTTGCTTTCAAAAATAGCATCCAAACCTTGGTCGAAGCTGGCGTCATAACGCTAGAATAAGCCAAATGAGAATGTTAACACTCCGAAGAGTATACGAGTATAAACTGCTTCTCAATACTCCAACAGGTATATGAGTCTAAACTATTTCCTTTCTTTCTCGGGAAGTTCCTAGAGAATTTTATATTCTTAAGGATAACCCGAACACACAACTGAGGACAACGTACTCCTCATTAGACCCAGTTTTGCAAAGAAAGCTGGGGGTAGATAATTCATGTAACGGGAAGTTCCTGGAAGAATGTTAAATATAATATTCTTAGGGATGACCCGATCATTATGGATAAAGTGATAAATACTAAACTCCCACTGTGATTTCCGAACACTCTTTTGTTAACGACTCACAGTATTCCATCAAAAAAATCCCCCACCGATCAGACTAATTAACGGTGGGATCACCAAAATTCTTTTCGGTTTAACTCATTCAAACTTCCGCTATGTTCGTGCACTCAACACTTTCATGGTTAGAGTCCGAATATAATGCTTGGAATTTTGATCTGTCAATCTTTGACGAATTGTCAAACCTCTTCATGTTAAGTCCTTATCACTTGACACTGAGAACCCATACTGAGTGATTTGTACAAGTCAACACTCACACTGTGATTTGTACTCCCACTCCTACTGTCTACCTGGTCAAACCTTCCTACAGTTAGGGCCACAACCAAAATCCCCTCTCGATTCCTTCAATGAACGTGAGGTCCACAAATCGAGTGATCAAACCTATAAAAGTTAGGGTCATCTCGCACTCCCACTCTCACTTGGTCAAGCCTTCCTACAGTTAGGACCACATTCAAAATCCCCTCTCGATTCCTTCAATGAACGAGAGGTCCATTTTTAAATCGAGCGATCAAACCTTCCTACAGTTAGAATCGTCTCAAACCTCCAATTCGGTCAAACCTTCCTACAGTTAGGGCCAAAACCAAAATCCCCTCTCGATTCCTCCAATGAACGAGAGGTCCACTTTCAAATCGAGTGATCAAACATTCTTACAGTTAGGGTCACCTCAAACTCTCGCTTGGTCAAATCTTCCTACAGTAAGGACCAAAACCACAATTCACTCTCGATAAATGAGAAATCCATCTTTAGTTCGGTAATCAAACCTTCCGACAGTTAGGGTTTTCCGAATCTTTTTGATTCTCGGAGTGGAGATCTCACTCTTAGTTTTACCTTCTCGGATTCTTGATGTGGAGATCCCACTTTGAGTTTCCTTTTGCAACTGGAGATAGAATATAAAATTCTTCCTCTTCAGCTTTGGGAGATAGAATATAAAATTCTTCCTCTCCCGTATCATGTTCGTCTTTGCCCCAAGAGAAGACTCCGTTTTTTCAAACTCCTAAAATCCGTGCCTCACACGCACGAGGAATTTTATCCCGAATCCTAAGCAGGGATAAGTCAACGCCTAACATGCATTGACGGTTTAGTCTTTTACCAATTGAAAAAGACACCAGAATCCAGTCTGGGGCATTTTATCCTGAAGCCTAAGTAGGGATAAGTCAGCGCTTAACCCGCGTTGTTGGGTGGTTCGTTCCCGTAAAAAAATGGCCGAGTCTACGTATTCAGCATCGTAGAAACAAAAATCCATGCCTTTTATGCATGGGGAATTTTTACCTGAATCCTAAACAGGGATAAGTCAATGCCTAACACGCGTTGTCGGTTAGTTCTTAGCCGTAAAAAGAACAAAAACCCACATATTTAACATTGTGGCAGGTTGTTATTCATAACGCCAAAATCCGCACCTTACACGCGCGGGGAATTTTATCTCAAATCCTAAGTAGGGATAAGTCAATGCCTAACACGCGTTGCCGGTTAATTATTAACCGTAAAAAAAACAAAAGCCCACATATTCAATATTGTGGCAGGTTGTTATTCATAACACCAAAATCCGCGCCTTACACGCGTGGGGAATTTTATCCCGAATTATAAGCAGGGATAAGTCAATGCCTAACTTGCGTTGCCGGTTAATTCTTAACCGTAAAAAGAACAAAAGCCCATATATTCAACATTGTGGCAGGGGGTAATTCTTAACCGTAAAAAGAACAAAAGCCCATATATTCAACATTGTGGCAGGTTGTTATTCATAACGCCAAAATCCTCGCCTTACACGCGCGGGGAATTTTATCCCGATTCCTAAGCAGAGATAAGTCAATGCCTAACACGCGTTGCCGGTTAGTTTTTAACCTTAAAAAGAACAAAAGCCCACATATTCAACATTATGGCAAGTTGTTATTCATAACGCCAAAATCCGCGTCTTACACGCGCGGGGAATTTTATCCTGAATCCTAAGAAGGGATAAGTCAGCGTCTAACACGCGTTGCCGGGTAGTCTATTCCCGTAAGAAAGACGAAATCTATGTATTTAATATCGTAGCACTAAAAGAGTTAACTCTTTTAGCACAACGTCACATGCGGAACAGACTTAAATAATCCGCATGCAAGCCTGATTCAAACGGTAATCGGTAAAGACACGTCAAATCCGTTGATGGCTGAGGATTTACCAAAAATCCTAAGTCTACGTCTAACACACGTTGTTGTTTAGTCTTTTCATAGGAGAAAGACGAAGTCTACGTATTGAATATCGTAGCACTAAAAGAGTTAACTCTTTTAGCACAACGTTACGTGCAGAACAGATTTAAACAATCTGCATGCTAGCCCGACTCAAACGGTAGTCAGTAAAGGCTCATCAAACCCGTTGATGGCTGAGAATTTGCCAAAAAATTCTATAAATGCGAGTCATTGACGTACCAACTCCGTTAGTTGGTCTCGTAACTTGAGCATCCAACCACTTAGGGATAAGATCCATATCTGCAGATGAAACAACTTTAATAGTTAGTCATGCAGCCCCCAAATTCGAGACCGCCACGCTCCAATGCCTTAAGAACTTAAACTGTGTAGACTCCAGCAAACGTACGAGTATAAACTGTATTAACACCGTACAACATGTTACAGCAAATGTTAACGACGGTCGATGCGCTATGATAAAGGTCGATGCCGGTCAACGCATCAACAATCTCGGCAAACTAAGGCAAATGATGATTTCAGGGAGTTCAATCGGATTTAGATATGAATTTCTGACGAAGATGATCAGTTCAAAGTTAACTCAATGACACGATCTAAGTTCAGAAACTTACACACCAATCTCAGTTCAAGATTTCGACAATGGTCAGACGATAAACACAGCGCCGGAAGAACTTCATCTATTCGATGAAACAATGAATAGATTGAAGGCTGAAGAAATTAAGAATTGAGGTAGTTCAATTTCACTCTACAAAATTGCGGAGATGGCCTATCTTATCCAAAGCATTCCAGACTCCTCTATAAAAGAATGAGTCTGAAATACTTTGGAGGGGGTATCTGTAGGCGTCTAAAAATGCCTATGGGTGTCCGAACACAGCTCGAGATGAAGAGAAGATGATGAACGTCGTTATCCGAGTCTAAGAGGATTATCTGTCGTCGACAAGCACATGAAGCGAAATGATAAACCAAGTGGCACGCGCGCATCAATCAACACGTGCGCGTCAATCAGTTCATGAGCATCAATCAACACGCGCGCATCAACACACGCGCATCAATCAGCACGCGCGCGTTAATCAGTTCGTGTGCATCGGTTAACACGCATGCATCAATCAACACGCGCGCATATCAACCAACGCGCGTGTTGACGGTCAATCCCACAACGAAGCGTGCAAGTCAATAAGACGATCAAATATGCAAAACGGTGGAAAATACAAGTCCCGGAAGAACCGAAAAACACGAAAATTAGCGAAGCCAAACGCGCGCCGCGCGGTACGGACCAAACCGACCCACATCCGCGTGGGTCAGAATGATCCGACCCGCGCAAGCACGGGTCGACGCATACGACCCGCGCCAGCACGGGCGCATCTTCCCGACCCGCACCGGCGATGGGTCGGATCCATCCGACCCGCGCAAGCACGGGCCAGATTTGTCCTGCGCGCGCTGTTTCGATCCGGTTCGATTTTTGACGGTTTTTCTCTGGATTTGGTCGTTCCTGAGCATTCAAACTGATCTGATATCATCCCCTAACATGGTTAATCAGTTATTAACTAAAGATAAGGATGAATCATTCATTCTCATCCAAATAACCGCTTCCGAAGCTTATAAATACGAGCTCGGGTGCTCATTTCTCGGGGGGATGAATTATCAAGAGAAGGAGGTGCTACCGGATTGAGGAGTCAAAGGAGCACGAATTTCAACGAATGTTGACAGATCTTGGCGAATTCTTCAGCATAAAGAAGGAGAGTTCGAGAGATCCGACGCCCGTTTCCCCTATTTCCTTGAGATCAGGCTTAGTCTTGATCTCGAGAAGAGCTACCGATTTCGCTTGGTCGATCTCAGCGCTTCAAATCAAATACTTCATCGGCGAAGGCGAAGCTCTGCCAAATTTTCAACAACTGGATCTAATCAACGGTCATCCACGGATAAACCCCAGCACAGGCAAAGATCCCACGCAAGTAGAGGATCGATAAACAATCTCCCTACGTTTGTTTGACGAAAGTTGTAATCTTTTATTTCTTTCATTGTGTAAAAGTCTTATAAAAAGACTATCTTTTTATTTTTATTGTAATGCCTGAAGTTGTAATGAATACCGTAATGAATACAATAATTTTTGACGAAAACAACCCAGCTCACTACTGTCAATGCTATGGTATAAACATACCCCATAGTGCTTCGCCTCGTATCATGATCACTGACGAAATCTGCATCCACGTTTCCCGCAGTACCAACTCCTTCCTCCTAAAACACAATGGCATATCCGTAGTTCCTCTCAAGTAATGTAATATCCACTTCATAGCCTCCTAATATTTTTTTTCCTAGATTGCTTGCAAACCTGCTCACAACTCCCACTGCATGGGCGATATCCGGTCTCATGCAAACCATCACATACATAAGCTACCAATGGCTGATGAGTATGACACCCTGCTCATTTTCTCCTTTTCTACATCTGTCTTGGGTGATTGCTCCTAAGATAGCTTAAATTGATTTCCAAGGGGTGTGCCGATAGGCTTAGTATATTGAATCTCTAAAGTACCTTCTCGATATATTCAGCTTGACTCAACTTCAATGTCTCTTCAGCTTCATGTCTACTGATTCGCATCCCAAGAATTTGCTTACACTCAGATCCTTCATAACAAATTCCTTCGCCAATTGCTTCTTCAATTTTTTTATCTCCTCTAAACACGGTCCTGCAACTAACATGCCATCAACATACAATAATAATATGATATAGTTGGACTCGAACCTCTTAAAGTAGCAATAATAATCTCAATTATATCTTCCATAGCCATTGCTCTGCATGAAGTTGTCAAACTTATTGTACCACTGTCTCGGAGCTTGTTTCAATTCGTACAAGCTCTTCTTGAACTTACACACAATCTCTTCCTTTTCTTTTTTTAATAAAGCCAACAGATTACTTCATGTAGATTTCTTCACCTAAGTCACCATAAAGAAATACAGTCTTCACATCTAACTACTCAAGGTAGATATTTTTAGCAGCTACTAAGCTCAACATCACTCTAATGGTTGTAAGCTTCATAACGGCAAAAAATAGCTCCATATAATCCACTCCTTCTTGCTATTGGAACCCCTTCACGACTAATCTGGCCTTGTACCTATTGTTTCCATCACTCTCCCGCTTGACCCAAAATACTCATTTGTTATGTAAGGCTTTCTTCTGTGCAGGTAGCTAGCCTAACTCCCATGTCTCATTCGAGTGGAGAGAATCCATCACTTCTTGCATCGCCTGCTCCTACTGCTAAGATTTACTAACTTGCATAGCCTCCTTATAGTACTTCGGTTCTCCGTTATCTATCAAGAGTAAGTAATCGAGTGATAAGAGATATCTGAGATTTGGTTTGGGTACCCTAGATGACCACCTAAGCTCTACGCCCTGGGTAGTAGCTTTTGCGCCTAGAGTCTCCTCCGTTCTTCAGTCAGAACTAACATTATCTCCCCCATCTGAAAGTTCCTCCAAATCTATATACTCGGATCCACCTACATCCTTAGTTCTATTCCCACTACTTTGGCTATCATTGGTATTGTCTCTGTCCTTATACATCACCTCCTTATTGAATATCACATCTTTGCTCCTGATAATTTTCTTATTCTTCTCATCCCAAAGATGATACCTAAACTCATAAATGTTGTATCCAATGAATGTACACTTCTGTCACTTAGCTTCTAAGTTTGTCCCTGACATGGTCACTTATATGAACGTATGCCACGTAGCCAAATACTCGCAAGTGTGAGAGATTAACCTTCTTGCCACTCCAAATCTCTTCTGAAATCCTAAAATTCAATAGAATCGATGGCCCATGATTAATCGGATAAGCTACTATATGCACCACGACCATCCAAAACATTTTAGGTAGACCTACATATAAACGCATACTCCTCGTACACTTTGTCAATGTCCTATTCATCCTCTCTACAATGTCATTCAGTTGTGGCATCCCTAGAGTAGTCCTCTCTTAAAAAAATCTCATTTAGAGCACAGAACCTCTTGAACTCCTCCAGCTCATATTCTCCACCATTGTTTGATCTCAGACACTTCACTTTCAGATCTGTCTCGTTCTCCACTATGGCTTTCTACTTATTGAAGATCTCGAACACCTCTGACTTGTGCTTCATGAAGTATACCCATACCTTCCTTGAGTGATTGTCGATAAAGGTGATATAGTATGCTGAATTGTCAAGAGAAAACACGCTAGCTAGACCCTATACGCCTGTATGAATAAGCTCTAGCTTCTGAGCTTTAGGTGGTCATCCAATTTTATGAAAGCTAACCTTCTTCTGCTTCTCGTAGATGCAATCCTCGTAAACACCAACTTCAATTGAAATGATGTCGGTTAGCTTTCCCTGTGAGCATAGAATCTTCATTCCCTTCTCACTCATGTATCCTAGCCTATTGTGCCACAAATATGCACTCTCCTTGCTAGCTACAACTACGAGGGTGTCACTCGCATGTGATGTGAGATAGACAGTTCCTGTTTTGTTGCCACGGGCAACTACTATAGTACCATTAGAGATTTTTACAAATCCCAGTAAATGTTAAAACATAGCCTTCCGCTCCAAACTGGCCAACCTAAATAAGATTCCTCTTAAGCTTTGGTACATGTCAGACGTTCTTCAAATTCTACTTGGAGCCCTTCATCAGAATCTGCACGTCGCCTCTTCCAACAATACCACAAGGCTCGTTGTCCCCGAAGTACACTTTCCCAAAGTCCCCTTCTATATAGTTCTAAAGAAGCTTCCTATTAGCAATGACATGGAATGAGGCTCCTGAGTCAATAACCCAAGAATCAGAATCGTTGTCCATAGCAAGGATCAAGGTATCCTGCACGATGTCAGCCTCCTGCTCATTTGCATCCTTCTTTTGTGCTCTACAGACTGAATACATATGGCCCTCCTAGCCATAGTTCCAACTCTTCTCTTTGATAGGCCTAACCTTCGAGTTCGACCTCTTCTTCTTTGACTTTGACTGATTTCTGTTCTAGTTATCCTTCTTTTGGCTTCGGCCTCTCTGCTCGAAATTTAGGGCTGAACCTGAACCTTCTGATTCCTACGATTTCCTTTTAACCTTCTTGGATAGAATCATACTAACAACCTCGCATAGCTTACACTTCTCCTTCCCCACCGAGTTGCTAATTGTAGTCACGCAACTTGCCCAACTATCTGACAACTGCAATAAAATCAATAGGTCCTGCACTTCGTCATCAAACGCGATATCCACAGAGATAAGTTGATTAACACTAATGTTGAACTCACTGAGGTGCATCTCGAAGGAGCATCCTTCTGCCATATTGAAGTTGAAGAGCATCTTGACGAGATACACCTTGTTTGCGGTTGACGGTTGCTCATACATCTTTGCGAGTGCTTCCATAAGTCCCATCATCGTCTTCTCCTTTAATATATTGTGGGTGGCTGATTTGGCAAGAAACAATCAGATCTGCCCTAGAGTCTTTCGATCTAATATTTCCCATTCATCGTCTGATTTTTCCTTCTTCTTTCCCTTAGTCTTGGCCATAAATGGACGGTAAAGATCCTTCTGGTATAGAGAATCCTCCATCTGTGACTTCCAGTAGGTAAAGTCTGACCCATCAAACTTTTTTATCTTAGATTTGCTTTCCTCTGCAATAGGTCTCGCACAAATCTTCTGAACGAAACTCTGATACCAGTTGTTGGGGATTCGAATCACACAATCGAATTTGTGCCATTCCGGATCTTGTGCTAAAAGTTTAACAAGTAGGAAAATCACCACAAATAAAAGAAAAACTTGTAGGAAAGAATAATCAAACTAGAGAACACTAGATTTAATGAGGTTCGGCAAATGTTCCTACATCCTCGGGAGACACACCACAAAAACTTGATTAGTTGAAGAAGATTACAATACTCACAAATAGGTTTTTATCTCTCTGAGATCTCTTTGAAAGAATCCTCTCAAAACCCTCTTTTTCAATGTTACTTATAACCCTAAAATCGTTTAGGTATATATAGCATCCTGACCTAAAACAGTTTCCCAAACGATTTATAAAATTGAAAAAACCGAATCCGGTCAACCGGACCATGTGTGTCGATCGACCGGCCAGAAAGTAGTTTCTTACATGGTTTTTGTGTACCTTTTCGGTCTACCGGTTCATCACCTTCGGTCGACTGATTTTTCACCCTCGGTCGACCGACAACACAGCATCGGTCGACCGACCAGAGCGTGTTCCTAAGCTCGTTTTCTGCAATCTCTTCGGTCGATCGAGGTCACTCCGTCGGTCGACCGACCTGAGATTTTTCAGCCTCGCGAATTTGTTTCAGGTTTCGGTCATCACACTTCCAAAACCAAGAGTTAATGTTATGAGGTAGTTGTCAAATTTAAATATTAGTGTTTAAACTTAAGAGTTCGTTGTTAGATTTAAGTATTTATTCTTAATGTTGTTTATTAGTTGCTAAACTTAAGAATTTATTGTTAAACTTAAAAGTGAAATATTAGATTTTAGTATTGGTTGTTAATATTATTTGTTAGTTGTTAAATTTAAGAGTAAGTTGGCAGATTTAAATATTAGTTATTAATGTTATTCATCAGTTGTTAAACTCAAGGATTATTTGTTAAACTTATGAGTTATATTTAGATTTAAATATTAGTTTTTTTTGGTAAATGAACTAAATTTTATTCATTTCCAAACATGTACAGTTTTGTAGAATATCTAGATACCAGAATCTAGTAATCTAAAAACAGAAAATTACATTTTCTCAAGGAGATCTCTTATATGCACATATGAGTTCTCATTCAAAACTTTTGTGTAGACTAAAAACTTGATAACATGAACAATTTGCTTAGCCTCCCTCTTCTTGCCTTAAAAGATCCAAAAATTTCTTTCCTACCAGACTGTGTAAATTGTCATCGATAAGACTATTCTCTTTAGTTTCTTCAGAAAACCCTTTCCTCTTAGGTTGCAAGAATACCAGTTAAGGAGCTGATTCCAATTATAAGATTTACATTTAAATCTCAACCATTCCATTATCTTATTCCATACTTCAGCTGAGAACTGACACTCAAAGAAAATGTGATTTATTGTTTCCCTTTGATTCCATTGACACATCACACAATTGCTCTGATTTGTGATTAACATCCCTATTAGACAAAGTCTATCCTTAGTTAATAGCCTTGAGTGACATGTCAGCCATAGAGTGAAAGAGTGCTTAGGATATTGGAGCCCATCCCAAACTGTATCATGCCAATTCACCAATGGAGCTGGCTGAATCAAGAAATTATACATGGCAGAAAGAATAACTTTGCCATTAGAACAACATTTATTACTTGTTTTCTTCACCCTTTCAACACTTCCAAACTTATTAACCAATATATCCCTCACTTTAAGAAGTCTTTTCCACATCCATGAATCGTTCTGTCTTGGTTGAGTAGTCCATTTTGATTTTGTAAGTAGTTTTTATGTATCCATTTGATCCATAATAGATCTTTCTTGAGGTGTACCATCTATAAAAGCTTTGCAGCTGTAGCAAAATTCCATTCCTTTGCTGAAAAATTCCTAATCCACCTTTTTTCTTCCCTTAGCAAACTGTTTCCTAGGAAATCAGATAAAATTTATTGTTCCAAAAGAATTGAGAACAAAGGCTATCAATCTTCTTTAAGACTCTAATTGGCAAAATATAGTTGCTCATCCAAAATGTCTGAATGCCCAGAATGACTGATTTAATCATCTCAAGCTTTCTAGCATAAGACAGTTTTTTATTCTTCTGCCAAAATTAAAATTGGTCTTGAATTTTACTAATAAGTGAAGACCACTCCATATATGAGAATCTTTTTGTATTTAAAGAAAAGCCCAGGTATTGCATACGAAGTATTCCATCTTTAAAACCCAGGAAATCACATATCTGATTTTTGAGTCTGTCATCAATGCCACTTAAGTAGATAGAGCATTTACCAGAATTTGCTTCCAACCCTGAAACCAGACTAAATTCATGGAAGCAAGCAAAAATTCTCATAATTGAGCTCATGTCAGCCCTACTAAACAGTAACAAATTATCTGCAAACACCAAGTGTGTTATTTTTAGTTTTGAGCATTTAGGGTGGAATCTGAAACTTCTTTCTGCTTTTAAGAAACTTAACTTTCTTGATAAGTACTCCATCCCTATTACAAAGAGATAGGAAGACAGTGGATCCCCTTGCCTTAGTCCTCTTGCACCATAAAAGTATCCATGTAGCCCACCATTCAGTGCTAAAGAGAATTTTAGAGTAGAGATACACTCCATTATCCAGCCAGTCATAGTGATAGGAAACCCCAAACCCATCAACATAGCTCTTATGAATTTTCAACTTATGGTGTCAAAAGCTTTTCTCAAATCCACATTAAGGATAGCTCTGGGAGAGTTATTTTTCCTACCATATTGATTGATGAGCTCATGTGCTAGCAAGAAATTACTGGAACTAAGCCTCCCTTTAACAAATAAACTTTACTCTTCATTGACAAGGTAGCCAATTAGTTTTTGCAACCTAGTAGCAATGATTTTTAAGATAATTTTGTATATGACATTGCAGCAGGAGATAACTCTATAGTCAGCTGCAGTATTTGGATTAGGAATTTTTGGTACCAAGGTGATGGAAGTAGTGTTGAGAGTGCCCAAGAGTTTACCTGATGTGAAAAACTCTTCAACAACCAGAAACAGATCCTCATTGATGACATTCCATGCAGATTTGAAGAAGGAAACATTGAATTCATCAGGCCTAGGAGCCTTGTTATCAAACATTGTAAATAGAGCTTGCTTTATCTCATCTCTTGATACAGGGGAACATAGATCAACACATTGTGAAGAGGTAAGTATCGGGCCATTAGAGATAACCCTAGGATCAGGGGCAGAAGTATCCTTCTCATTACCAAACAATTTTCTATAGTAGTCAACAAGTTCAGTTGTTATACCATCCATGTCAGTTATTCTAAAGCCATCTTCAGAATATATAGTTAAAACTTTGTTTTGATGCCTCTTATTCTTCATTACTGAATGGAAAAACTGTGAGCCCTTATCTGCATTCAATGCCCATTTGATGTTAGCTTTTTTCTTGTAAAAAGACATTTCACAATCCAGCAAGTTGGCATATTTCTTGATGCATTCCTTCTCTTTCTTTATTAGCTCAGAGTTAAATAAATCAGTGTTTAGCTTCACTTGAATATCATTTAATTCAGATTTTGCTCTAATCACTTGCTGACTGATATTCATAAAGTGTTTTTTGTTCAAATCCTTAAGGACGGGTTTGAGGTTTTTGAGTTTGGTGTAAAGCCTGTACATGTTATATCCTCTAATCTCCTTGTTCCAAATAGTTTTCACCATATCCAGGAAGTTTGGATGCTTAGCCCACATGTTAAAAAATTTGAAAGGCATTTTTTCCTACAAAATTAGCATCATCAATTGTAATCAGACCTGGGGAATGATCAGAGCAAAGGGGCATCAGATATTCAACTTGGCTTGTAGTGTGCTTAAGGATCCAGTCATCATTTATCAGTATCCTATCCAGCCTTGACCAGACTCTTGTATCTGAATCCTGTTTATTACTCCATGTATAGTAACAACATGTAGTTTTGATATTTCTTAGCTGGCTAGAGGTAATGAAGTTCTGAAAATCATCAGCTCCAGTATCATTTATTTGATTACCTCCTATTTTCTCATCACTGTTTAAGATTGCATTGAAGTCCCCACCCACCAGCCATGGGCAATCCACATTCCCTTTGAATGATATTAAATCCTCCCATAGAGACTTTCTCCCCTCAATTTGATTGAGAGCATAGACTGCTCTGAGAAAACATGCTAAATTTCCATCTTTAGATTTCACTTCACAGGTGATATATTGCTCAATTCATTTTATTTCTTGGACAGATAGAACTTCACTATCCCACAGGATCCAAATCCTCACCTTATTATTTGCACATATATTACATAACCACTTCCGGTCTTTAGCAATTTTGTTTCCAATTTCCTTCAAATTAAATATTAGTTATTAAGCTTATGAGTCAAATACTAAGTGTAATAGTTAGATGTCCAGGTATATAGAAGAATTTCCCGCACTACTGCAGGGGTTGAGTTTTGAGAGGGAGGGGGGTTTTAATTGTGGTCAGTTGGTTGTCGGCGACAACATATAGTGATGGCCATGAAAGATTGAATTTGGGGAGAAGGAAAGGGGGATGGAAGGATGATAGTGAAGATTATGTTAGATATGATCGCATTAGGAAGATTTGTTGTGGGTACAATATTCTTGACGATAGAGATTATGTGATTAGGATCACATTAGGGAGGTCATGGATGGTTGTGCGGGTCCGTTGTTGACAATAACAATGACGCCGTTGGTAGTATCCAGGTGTGTGTTGTCTTCAGCCTTTGTATAGTAAAATTAAACATAACGCTAACCTAAGAAAGTATAATCAGAGAGAATTATTTAAGATGGAGAGTATAAGAGATGAGGGGAGATTGGGTGAGTATTTTTCTCTTTTAAAATTATTAATTAAATATCATTAAAGGATAATATGACATATATCTCGATAAAAATGCTGAAGTTAGATGATGAAAGACATCTAGCTTTAAAATCCATATATATTAATAAATACGTGTCAAGTATCCTCTTTCTTCATATCTAATTTTCTACTGAGAGATTTCTATAGGATTTTTTTTTCTTTTCTTTTTTTATTTTTTGGGTGGAGAGGGAGCACAATGGGACTTAATGACTCTATAATCTAATTCAAATATAATTTAAATTTGATAAGCTTGAGCATTCAAGCTTTACGTGAAAACAGCTAATAATTTTATCCTCTAGTGCATTATAAATTTGTTATTTGATTTGTATCCACGTGTAAGGTGATTACTTTATTTAAACTGTTTGTCTTTATTTATTATTGATTATTTTTCATCCTACTAATGTCTTCTTTGGCATGTGTGGATCATAAGTAGCTTTCACACACTATTCAACATCTACAAGTATAGTAATCACAAAATAGCATTTCTTTACATGAACCCTTCCTTTCTTTTTTTTAATTATTTAAAATTGACTTGTCATTATACATAGGAAGGTTTGCAATGTTGATTTATAACTAGTATTGACTAGTTACTTCTTATTGGAGCTGAGTCCAATAACAAACAATTCTTTGAGAAAATATCTGAGTAAGAAATTTATTGATAGTGAATTCAGCATCGCACATTAACATCCTGGACCATGACAAAGTAGCTTTCAGATCTTTCCCTTGTGGGATCAACATGACCCACAAAGAAAGCTTGTTTCAAAATGACCCATGACTGAAAGAATCAAAAGCCTAAAGGTATTATGCTAATCATCCCCTAATCATTATCACTTAAATACGACTAGAACCAGTGACATTGGCTTTTGGAGGAATTCAGGATGACCCCATGCAAAACACGCGACCGTTGCTTATATTTGACGTGGTGCGACAAAATTTTGGGATCAACATATCCCTAGTGAATCCAGCTGTCTGTAAATGGATGTATTCGACTGAAGTCTAGTCTATACGCATTTTGTACTAATTAGTCAGCATTATTTAAGCTAATTAACCTATGATAGATGCAGATTCGAGAGGAATATTAATTATATATACTACAAGATGGGTGAAATTGCATCAGCATTACATGGATATCCGAAGTTCATGCTAATTGCTGGCCGGCTGAAATACAAAATTATTCCTTACGAGTTCTACGGGATTGCCATACTTGTATCTATTTGATTCTCATTTTAAATATTGTCATATTTCATAAACAAGGTCAGACTATTATTAAACATAAAACTAATCAGATATTCGTAACCTAGGATATGTCTGAGGAGAATTACCTGTGAGGTATCTTGGAGTTCCATCTTCCAACACAAGAGCTACTCAACACAAGAATTACTCATTTACATTGTTGAGGAGCTTATGTCCAAAATTGAAGTGAGAATTAAAGTAGGGGAGTTCTTATAAGTTGTCCTATGCTAGTAGGATTGTACTTATTAGGTCTGTTATCTTTAGATTGCATATATTCTGGAGGGGTGTTTAAATGCTACCTAAGAGAACGCCAAAGGATATTGATAAGATATGTGGCAAATCATTTAGGGTAAAATACTAGGAGTGCACAAGATGCATTTGCTTTCACAAGATAAAATGTGCTTGTCAAAGAATGTGGGTTAGGGCTTGTTAAAGTAGAAATCTGGAATGCAGTCGTAATGCTTAAGCTAATATAGGAAATGGATAGTATCTTAAGTATAACTTTATCTGAGAAGTACTTGGTAGAGGGGTTGATTCTTGGTTATGAAGGAAATGTGTTACAAATTAGATTAATTTTAATTGGTTGTTAATGAAATTGGGTTCTCCTGAAGCTTTCTTATCGCAGGCTGCAAAGTAGACTGTAGGTAATAAAGTGAAACCTTCCCATATTTATAGAGAGAGGTTATGCATTCATAGCTAATGGGCTGGGTTCCAATAGTATGAGGCTATTGTCATTGCCTAGACATTCTATTATACTGTGGCTGGTGGAGAGTCGTAGAATTCTTACTTATGATAGGATACTGCATTTGGGGTTTGTTCAGGAATCAAAAAATTGTGTATTATGTGGTGTTGCAAGAGAGAGAATTGAGCATCTCTTTTTTTCAATTCCATAATTTGCTAGTGTGTGGAAAGTCATTCTAAGGTGGCTAGGTTAGAGTCATTAGCCGAGGGCATGGAACTGTGAATTTCAAAGGTTGTGTATGCCGGTGAGATCGAGAAACCCAAGGAGGAAATTAGTGATCTTCCAACAGTCTTTGATTGAACCATCATCAGTTTTGGTTAGGAGAGTAAAGATTGAAGTTTTGGTGAGAGTCAGAAACTGTAGCTCTCCAAATGCAAAAACTGTTCTAGAGCTTGCTGTAGGTTTTGTTGTGTTTGGCTCTGCTGTTGAGTGTAAACTGACCTTTTGTGCTCTTGGAGATGCCCAGGATTTTGTGAGTAGTAGTACAAATAATGTTCAATGGTGTACGAAGTAGTTTCAGTTACCAAAAAAATAATCAGATATTATTATGTTTCGTTTTTTTTTTTGGGCAGCAAGACACTACTAAATTAGACTAGTATAGGAAATGACTATTACGAATAGATGCAGTTGTTAGACCCTAGAGGGGGGGTGATTAGGGTCTTATGCTAATCTAATCCGATTTAAGTGCCAATTAAAATTAATTAACAAGTATATTCTTGCAAGATAGATATACAAGAGTTATGTGCAAGAATAAGCAATATGAACAAAGGTAAATATCCTAGCAATGATATATACTATGAGATATATGCAAGGATATATGAGCTAACACAAGATGATATATCCTATCAAAGAGATATACAATATGATATATGTATAGGATATGTAAACTGACACAAGGGGTAAACAATCTAAACAAGATAGTGGATGATATAGATAATGAGCTAATGACAATGGCGATATAAGATATGAACATAAATATGAATGAACGCCAAAGCACACTCAAACAAGCAATATGATCACGGAGTTTGGACCTTCCGTCCTACGTCTCCGCTCCCCACTCCCGGGGAGAAATCCACTAACACAATCCGGTTTGGAAGCCGGAACTTCTTCTACACACTCGGTTTTCTAGCTAACCGAAAACTCTACAACTCACACTCTTGCAATCACACTCTACACCCACTAAGTGTTGGACCTAGCCGTGTCTCCCTCAAGTGCTCGGTTACAACCTCTCCCTAGGCACGTCAACCGACGCCACTCCTCTTGGGACGATCCCCGACTCTCACCACACACTCCTCACTCGGTGTACAAGAGTATTACAAAGTGATTTAACAATTAAGCACAATATAGCAAATGATTGTTCTCTCTAACAAGGTGAGAACTCAATTAGGCTCAACTCAATGTCACACTATCCCACAACCCAATTATATAATGTATGCAAATACAATAAGCTCAATAGGTTGTGTGTGAACAAAGAGTATCAATAAAACAATTAAACTAAACTCAATATGAAATCTAGCTTATGAAATTATAATCAAAATAATAAATTGTAAAGCTAGATTGAGTTTAGAAAACTTCTCCAATAAATGAAAAGAGTGAGAGAGATGATTTGAAGCCCAAACACCAAAGATTATCTCCTCAAGCCCTTGTGAAATTATCTTCACAAACCAAACTCTTAAACACTCTTTTAAACAAACACAAAACACCCTTAAACTTGTTTTTAAAACTCACTTGATTAACTTGAAAAGACATCAGCAATGGGGTATTTATACCCACTAGAAATCTCAGCAAAAACCCAAGTCAAAAGACAAAAACAGCCCCAGTGAATCAGCTCAGAAAAGAGCCGTTGGAAGCCAACGGTCAACTTGTCGGTCGACCGAAAATATCGTCGGTCGACCGCGATGAAGATCCCAACCTGGGAATCGAGCAGAAACAGCGTCGGTCGACCGTACCGGTCGACCGGAGGAAATTTCGGTCGACCGACCAAAATTTCGGTCGACCGGATTACTGTAGCAATGCACAGCAATTTTGTAAAATCAATTTAAAATAGTAAATGAACTCCAAAAATTATGAAATTTTGTGGGAATGTTCTAGACATGTAGATTAACATGTCAGAGAAAGAATTTCTGAAAAATCATTTCCCAGTTGAGAGAAATAAATGTTTGAACACAAAAATACAGTTTCTGAAAATCTGCTGTGATACACGATTTTGTAAAATCAAGTAGGCACAGTAAATCAACTCCAAAAATAGTAAAAACTGGAGGAAAGTTTCTAAACATGTATATAAACATGTCAGAGAAAGAATTTTTCAAATATCACTTCTCATTTGTAAAAACTCATCAGTTTTGTAAAACATGCACGAACATGTGCACGAACGAAAACGTGAATTTGTAAATTCCTTTAAACATAACAAATCAATTCCAAACTTGATGAAACTTTGAGAAATGTTTGCAAATGATATTTTGAACATGTTACAAAAAGAATTTTCCAATTTGCATTTCCCAATTATGAAATCTCATTATTTTGCAAAAGTGTTCAAAACATAAAAACCCAAAACCATGCATGTATATATATAACTATATATATACATAGAAACCAAATACGTGTGTGTATATGATATTGAGCTTAGAGTATCTAACACACATAATATAAAACCTAAACTAAATTACCCAAGCAATCTTGATCTTCAACGAAGCTCTATCTTGGTACACTTGCGGATGAAGCTAAACTTGGATCTTGAACTTGAATTGTACGATGCTTCACTCCACAATTCCGCCAACCTCCATTTGATATCGTCGTTATGGCGCAATCCATCCATCCTCCAACTACGTTGTTTGTCTACAAAACATAGGAATGCACAAACACTAGACAAACAACATTAGTAGTAAATTGTTTGTAAATCATCATCAAAACAAGAAGGCCAACAATCTCCCCCTTTTTGATGATGACAAACAATTTACAAAAAGGAATATATGCATGAAGGAAATGAATATACAAGTTCCAATAAACATGCATATAAGCAAACAAAATAGATATACTCACAGTATTTCTCCCCCTTTGACAACATCAAAAAGGGGACAAAAGAATTAAGAGAACGAAAGCTCCCCCTATCAATAAGCATAGGTGAGTATAAAAACAAACATAGAAAAGGGAATAGCTCCCCCTATCAAAATGCCATATAGAAAATATATGAAATAAAGATCATGGCAAACATATGTGAGCAAGCATAGATGGAAAATATGCTAAGCACAACTCACATGCATAAAGACAAATGAGAACATATATAAATATATCAAAGTGAAAAATAGTGTCTCATTACACAACTTAAAAACATAGTGTATAAAGATAGATTTATGAAATCAAAAGATAGAACATGAGAATCATGCAAAAAGTTTTCAAATGAAAACAAAGTAATTAATGAAATCATAAATCAAGATTTAAGTTTAAAAAACA